>NC_136969.1:8735706-9201005 GCF_032717465.1 Coenobita brevimanus
GTGGAGTTGGCTGGAGAGACAGACAGACAGACAAGACGAAGTTAAGAAGCTTTGTGGAGTTGATGAGGATGTGCTGGAAAGTGTTAAAAGTACCCTGAGATGGTTTGGTCTTGTGGAGAGAACGAGAGACAGACTCGGAGTGTATATGTGAGTGGGGTTTAGAGGGTGAGAGGGGAAGGGGAAGACGGAGGATGAGGTGGAGGGATATGGTGAGGTGTATGAATGAAGGTGGTGTGAGCTTGAGGAAGGCAACCTAATGACTGGGGGGAGTGTGACATGGACGAGATTTGTCTGTGGTCACCCCATCCAGGATTAAGGTGTCTGGATGTAGATGGATAGCTAGACAGAAAGACGGACAGACACATAGATAGATAGATAGATAAATATAGATATAGATAGATAGGTAGATAGATACAGACAGATTGATAGATAGATGGATAGGCAAACACAGACAGACAGGCAGGTAGAAAGCTAGATATACAGAGAGAGAGAGAGACATACAGATAGATTGATTGATGAACAGGATGATGCAAGGCAAGGCAATAGGTATTTAGACTCACCTCTTACTCATACTGGTTTAAGCTCAACTGGCAAACAGAGTAAGTTAATGCTATGAACATAAAATGAAACTTAACCAGGTATTTTTGTGTGAGTCAAGATAGGGAAAAAAATCGAATGTTTTCCTGCAGTGAACTCAGTCCAGATTCTGCCATTAAAATAAATGTCCAAATTATTTCTTTTGTGAACTTTGTTTCTATCGATTAGAAAAAAAATATGTAAACTGAGAAGCAAAAAGAAATAAGTGAACAGATAAGTAAATAAATAAATAAAAAATACAGGGTGATCAAAGGAAGTTATCTCTAATATGGGCTATCTTTTCTATCCCCATCTTCTTCGTAAGCATGGAATCTCCATCGGTCAGGCTGGTAGTGCGTGTGCCTACCAATTCTTCTGTCTAGGTTCAATCACACCCTTAGGAGGACATTTAATACGATGCACCAGTATGTCCTGTCATGTTTTCTCTCATTTTCGCATCCTGTCGAGGCTCCTTTGATGACAGAGGCAGACTCTCTCAATCACAGACACAGCCAATGCATCAGTTTTCACAATCACTCTCTCACTTTACACTCCAAAGGCCTTCCACACACAATCGTGAAGTATCGGGTGCGGATAGGTCAAATCCTCTATTAAAAGACAAAGTGGTGTTCCTCGTCCTTACGGATCAGCTGCCTTTCAGAACCCGTAAAACAAGACTTACACATGTATAGTAAACCTGCCCACCCATGTCAGGTGTATGCAAGCCGGCTGCTACGATACATACATTATTTCGTGATGCACCTTAACGTAACATATCCTGCTCCATCCTATCCCAACTAAAAGTAGGTGGTGGTGGGATCGTGTGATGCTGGGGGTGTGGATGATGATGATTGTGGTGTTTACACAGAGCTACTTCGGCAATCTCATGTCCCTCTTGGGATTCATATACATCGATCAACAATACCACATACTTGATGATGCTCTTAACATCGCTGATGTTGGGATAATTCTTATTCAAAACACTTTTTGATTATCCACTATCTTAAAGTGAGCAATAGTTTTTGTGAGGTACTTCGAAATCACGTACAGTAACCCCTCACTGTACCGGATCAGATAAGGGGAAACCCAGTCTGATAAAGTGAATCATCTGCAATGTCCGACAGTTCCTGCCTAAAGAAGAATTTCAAGTAATAATGGAAAATAAAAGAGTAAAATAGCATATTCAAGTACTAAAAAATAAAACTATGCCATTTTACACTAACTCAGACAATATTCAGACCCGTGTCATAGCACTTCATGATTCGCCCAACCGGGTGGGAAAAAACAACTCCAGCATTGCGAACTGCTTTCTGAGTCACCCAGCGCACAGGCAGCGATCCGGTTTGATTTGATATGCCACAGTTGTGTGGAAGGTCTTTGTGTTTTTTTATGTTTACCGAATGACAGAATCCCGTGTCAACGACTGTTTTTCCGGACACCTTAAAGTGTTTATTTAATCCTATATCAGGTATAATGGGGTATGGTAAGGCGAGGGTTTAATGTACCATTATTTGTTTAGTGCCAGGGAGTTTTTAGGCTGTCAGCAAATGCTACCCCTGTTGTGTATAACCAACCGTGAGTTTCTCGCATTTTTCATTGGTAACAGAATGCGATACGTTTAAGACCACTCGTCCCATTAGGAAACTATTGGCAAAGCTGTTCCTTACCAGCCCATCAGTTCTTGTAGACCAAGAATTAACTAACAGATGTAGATTGTTCTGCACAGCTAATTGACTTCCCAGACCTAGTCAGTTATCGTCATTGTATGCCACACAAGTATAATTATCTGGTAAAGCAGCACTACTATGTGCTGCTATGTAGTCAGTTATTTTCCCCAAGTTTCACTCTTTGATTTAATCGAAAGCATTCAGTACAGCTGAGTATTACTGAGAGCCTTCTGCATTTCAGACGGCCAAGTCGGGTCCACTCTGCGAGCTGGGAACTTTGATTGACACAAAATGCGTAGCTTACAGATCTCTCAATTACCCCAAAGCCTGGAGACCACTGTGCGGGATGGCAGTCATGTCGTGTTTGATATGGACATCATCTATATTCACGTTCTGCCAAGGATCTTTTCTCTCACAGGTTATTACGTGATTGTCATGTTCAGTGGAATTTTTTATGGTCATACCATTCTAATTATCTAATATACTATAACACTAGCCGTGTGTGTGTGTGTGTGTGTGTGTGTGTGTGTGTGTGTGTGTGTGTGTGTGTGTGTATTCTGGGCAGCCGAAACTACACATTCAAATCACACCAAAACTGGCACAAAAATCGAAAAAAAATCGCTGATGTGAAAAAACTTGGTCCCATCACGATTGAAAAAAGTTTACTGTATTTAATGAGCGACCACATTTGGACCAAAAAACGCCGCTCCCGGTGTGAGTGCGTGAAATTAGGGTTGCTTTCACCGTAGGGTTTTTGATGGGTTTATATAAACACGACTCGGATCGTAAAGCGAGAGTGAGAAGCACGAGGAAACGAGTGCGAAGCATGAGAAAATGAGCGCACAGTGCGAGACCCCTCTGCAGGAGCAAGTCCGATAGAGCCCGAAGGGCCCACGAGCACTTGTCTCTACTATAAAACGTAGAATATCTCATGTCAGTGGAGAGATGGGTTAATTCAGCGTTGTTAATTAGAAAGGATATTAAATATGAATCACGGCTTTAGTGTTTGACGAATGGCATTTTGTAAGTCTTTGCAAGAAAGACTTTCTTATTCTAATTAACAGTATTCAGCAATAGCCCTGTCACTATATCATCAGTAAATATTTTGACAGGTACTTGTGATTTTTACATGTCCCGGAGCAGCTATCTCACCACTCCTCTGGGCATGCTATCCCAGAAGAACAGCCCTTTTATGCCAAGGTTTAATCACCTGTAAGTACTGAACAGTTTGTCAGCAAATAAATAATATAGAAAACATTGGAAAAGTGTGATGTTTCACAGACATCAGAAAGTGAAAATGCTTTATGATCACAATCGAAAAAGACACGATGAATATTTATCAAGACATACACTAACTTTCGTATCGAACATAATTCCTAAAACAGTTTTATTTTCTTTAACAGGGCTTATACACTGGTGGAATCTGATATGTATGATAAATGGTAGATATTCTCACATCCTAACTCCAGCACTTGCAAGAACCCTCCCATAATCATCACCGTCACCTCTGCCTTCTCACCCAGCAACTTGTGGGTAGGTCCTGCCACGAACTTCTTGGACGCCCTAGAAAACCACTAGTTTATTAGATTTTACTTTGTAGCTTTCATACATGTTCCGAGACTTGTGTTAAAGTATAATTATGAATCTTTGCTCGTAAATGAGTGAGAATGTCATTAATCATTTGCATTAAACATTTCACTTCATCACTAGGTAGGATTTACTTTAATGATGTTAAGGAAATGATGTGGGTTAGCCTAGTTGATAAAGGAAAGGATTATGGCATCATAATGTCATATTCCTAATTTTCAGGGCATGTTCGTGGTGTCGGGGTATGGATTCGAAGTGGCAGTTTTCTGGTGATGGAACGAATGTGTGGTGGGGCCATGTGGAGAAAGCAGGGCCAGGTGGACACCCATGACACACACACCACGTCCATCACCACCACGTCCATCACCACCACCTCTGACCATCCTCGTCACCAATACTGACCACTAGCTTGACATAAAATTCATACTTAACTTTGAGCCTCTAAATTTATAACAATGCACAGGCCATAAATATATGAGTTAAATGATAAATAAGCGGTGATTTTAATACGAATGAAAAATCCTTGCAGTGTCATTCACCACGATGCTTTTTTTCATCGATGTCAGCATTCCCCTCACATCATTTCTGTAAACAAATATATTAAAAAATATTTGAAATATTATGACCAGCTGTAACAAGAGTATATGCTATCTGACCACTAAATTATATAAGAAGAATGAGATTAGAGATTTGAAATTATCTCTTGTCAATAGCCCAGAGATAATATCATTGAAAATTTGGTAAAAGTACATAACACACTGACTCTCGACTGGACAAACTTTTCTGATAAAATCTAAATGAACTTCTTAGCCGTATTAGGGTTACTAAATATTCTTCCTGAAGTTTAGGAATGCCGAAGAAAAGCAATGATCGCAAATGCCTTTTAAATTATTTTGTACACATCTAATGACAAACCATTATCAAGTAAGATTTCGAAAGTACTGGCAACATATATTAAGGCTTTAAGGATTTGCTAAAGGGGTGACTGCAAATATTAACACGACACAAACTTTGCAACTTGAAGAATTACTATGGGCAATGGCTATATTATCGTATGGGCCACTGCAGGGGTTGTGCTTCAGATACCTTAGGTCACCATGTCTGCTGGAGTCTACCTTGTATATGGTACAGAAAATCTATTAACGTTCCTGTTGTACAGGATAATAAATTCAAGAAATAGATTTGTGAGATAGATGTGCACTAGTGGAATCGGTGAGAGGGGAGGAGAAGGTGTTCACTGACTGGCGTGATGAGGAGGGAGGGGGAGGTATTAACTGGCTGGTGTGGTGAGAGGGGAGGGGGGAGATGTTCACTGCCATAAAAAGGTCGCAAATATCCAGTCTCCACTCAGTGCTCAGCTGCTGCATCACGCTGTTGGTCCCATTCCAGTCGCACCTGCACTCCCGCATCCTGACCGTGAGTCACGCGGCATAGTGTTGAGTAACCATAAGCAGTAGGTTGGTGTTAATCCCCGTCCCATATACTCTACTGTGTAGCATACTTTTCCAAATAAGATCCTTTGCAATCATGGTCAGATGAATGATTCACTGTTGTATTTTCCAGTTCCCAGCGATAACTGGCGTTTGCGAAACTTAGACATTGACAATTAATTTTTAGTTCCTTAATAAATGCAAACCAATCTTCATAGTAGTACATTAGCTGCAGATCATTAAAGATAACAGACAGGAAGTCAGTTTATATTCCACTATCGATACTGGGGAAAACGTACCATACTGAAACAGTTACAAAACCTTCGCTTGGCTCGTATATTTAGTGAAAAACTTCATACACAACAGGTACTGCTTAAGGAAACTCAGATTATCCACTGCTTGCCTCAGTGACTTTTCAGAAATTTAGATTGTGGTGTCAAAGGAATGTGTAATAAATAGGTACAGTACTCTTACAGAGCATTATATAGCATAGTAGAATACGCAGATGCCCTCTACATAAGACTGTGAACCACACACCACTGTCCGGACTAATATATGGCCCGGTCTGCACTATAGGTGCAGGAAATCTTTAAACGAACGAACATAGGGGTGAAACTTCTTTGCTACCACACCGCCATCAGAAATTCAATACAGCAATCTCCCATCGTTATAATGCAGCTGACTTTAAATCTAATGAATTTATATATTGGCTGTGGCTTGGAATAAGTTCATGATATTGTGATATATAAAACAGTTGTAAGTGAATATTCAACATCACGTACCTTCTCTTCCCCCCACCCCTTCCTGTTGACACCCAAACTGCAGTATTTCGCATACCACAGCAATCACGAAGATTTGCATGAAGCGGAATTATGGATGTCCCTCAATGGTAGCAGAATTTTACATGAAAGAAATTTTAACAGAATTCTTATCACCCTGTAAATAATATACTGTATATGGTCATCGATGCAGTAAGGTTTCATATTCTGTCAAATAATTTTCAGAAAATGGGAGTACAGCGGTCATGCCGAGCAACTTCCCTGACAGAACGCAGCAGCTTTATCTGGATGTGGGTGGGGGGCCTGTCAGCTCGTGCCATAGCTAAGGTAACAGGGTCCAGCGCCACCACTGTCTGCAGGTGGCTTAATCGGTGGAAGCACGAGGGACACGTTGAGAATAGGCCACGAACAGGCAGACCTAGAATGAAAGATCACTTCAATACTAATCATAACCATATCAAAACATATCATCATATAGCGCTCCAAACCGATGGGTTACGTGTGTTTTATATGAATCACAGAGCAGTACATACAGGGTTTCAGCATAACTGTGGATGAATTGAATATCCTAATCTTCGTTATGGCTGAGCTTACCACAATGCCGAAATGACGCACGGTTTGGTAGAACAATTGTTTCTCTGCATAGTTAACTTTACAAACTGCTAAAGTTTTGAAATAACCTTGCAAACAGAATTAATCAAACAGGCTGTTGCCCTAACGTGGACCTCATATTCCAAGAAAGCAATACTGGGTAGAAAACGTAGTTCCTCGCAAACCTTCGTAGAAAAATTATGTATCCACAGTGTATTCTATGTATACACTATAGAAACTTTTGCTTCCGTTAATAAAGAGCTAATTTGTCTTTCAGTTGATCTGAATGTATATAAAATAACCATGAAAAAGGTACTCATTCAGTCTTACAGACTTTAACAAAATAAACCATTTATGTCGTGATTACGATGAATTATTTAAGCTTATTCTTTGGAAATAATTAGTTTCATTTGTCTTTATATACCACTGGTTTGATGTGTTGGTCAGGCAGTGCTTCACCTTTTACCTTACCAGCTATTTTCGATTTCTTGCAAGGATGAGTCCTTGAATGTCATGCTTGGCTAAGAAAACAATGTACACTTTATCGTTTTCGTTTTCTTTTTCGTTTTTAAAGGCTCCAACATGCTTGCATGTGTCGGCCTTGGTCACCTAATGGCGGCTCTCCACGCTTCACGATCCATTGCAGCCTCCTGTTCAGTCCCTTAACCCTAAGGTCACACTTAATGACCTCGTCCCATGTCTTTCTCGGTCTACCCCTCATAACCCAACCCCCAATATTAACACTTCTCACCTTCCTCACCCAATTATCATCCCCCATCCTCTCTACATGTCCAAACCACCTCAATCTACCTCTCCTCATCACAACACCAATACACTCCAGTCCCATCCTACCTCTCAATTCTTCCATTGTAAACCCAGCCCCTCCAGGCCTTGGACGCAGGGACGCACTGCACATCTACCTAATCATTGTCATTTCTGTAAGTCTGAGCCGGCGAATATCTTCCTCCTTCACTGCCCAGGTCTCACTGCCATTCAGCATTACACTCCTAACACATGCTGCATACGAAGACCCCTTAGCACGTAGGGAGAGCCCTCTCAATGTCAGGAGAGGCAACAGCTCCCTGAACTTCTTCCAACCACTTCTCACCCTAGCCACAGAGCTCGCTCCAGCCCCACCTCCAGCACACGACATGTCTCCCAAATAACAAAACTCTTCCACACACTCAAGAGATTCACCAGCAAGTTCAATCCTTTCACGTCTGACAATCTCCACCTGCTCACCCAGGCACGCCGTACACATAAAATCAGCATTATCTCGCAGTCTACCTCTGATACCACTACATCTCTTATGCACCCATTTATCACACACACCGCACAATATGGAATTACTTCCCACGCCCTTGTGGCAAACTGCACAGGGCCACTCTCCCTCGTCTATGACAGTACCGCCACCAACCCTAGATATCATCACTTTTGTTTTATCTGCATTTACCCTTAAACCCTTTTGCCCCATACCATCTCTCCACTTCCTAAACCTTTCCTCCGCCTCCCTTTCATTCTCTGCAATCAACACCAAATCATCAGCATACAACAACTCCCACGGGAGTCCGTTTCTAAAGTCACTTGAAAGGGCTTCAAGTACCATGATAAACTACATGGGACTCAAGACTGACCCCTGATGCACACCAACATTCACGGAAAACTCATCACTCAAATCTCCATTCACTCTCACCTGGGTGTGAGCACCCACATACATGGCCATAACCACCCTAACCAGCCACTCCTCCAAGCCAAGCTTTCTCATTGCCCACTTCACCACCTTTCTAGGGACTCTGTCAAAGGCCTTTTCCAAATCAACAAAAACAAAATAAAGATCCCTTCTCCTACCAATATATTTTTCCTGAAGCTGTCGAACAATGAATATGGCATCAGTGGTCCCCCTACCTGGCATAAACCCCAAACTGCATCTCATCAATATTCACTCTTTCTCTAATCATACCTTCTAAAACTCTCTCCAGTACCTTCATTATCTGATCTAAAAGCTTTATATCTCTATAATTTCCTCTTTCCAGGGCATCACCCTTCCCTTTATACACATTTACAATTACACTCTTCAGCCAATCATCTGGGACAACACACTCATAAATAATCCTATTTATCAGGTCAGTGACTAAACTCACCCCTATATCGCCTGAGGCCTTCAACATTTCGGCAGTCAACCCAGACACACCTGCTGCCTTCCCCACCTTCAATCTGCCTATTGCCTCACTCACAGTAGCAGCATCAATCAAAGGCCGAGTGCCAGACACTGGATCTGCTGGCTCCAAACCTTCCCTGTCCCAGTCAAACCCCTCATTCAACAACCGGTTATAATGCTCTCTCCATGCATCTTTAATATCCTCACTGTTCACCACTACCCTTCTTTCATCATTCTTCACACACTGCTCACCTATGATATCCCGATTATCCCTCTTCACCTGACCTGCCACCCTAAATATATTTTTCCTTTCCCCATGATTTAGGTTATCAAGTAATTGTCTCTGTGACTCAGACTTTGCCCTGTATACCTCTCTTCTAGCCCTACGCTTTGCAGCCAAATATTCCTATTTGCTATCACCCTTCTTCCATTCCCAGAAAAGCCTTCTTTTCTCCTTAATTGCAGCTTCTACACCCTCATTCCACCACCAAGTTACTTTATGTCTTGGTGGTCCTCTTGTCCAGCCGCATGTTACATCAGTAACTCTCACGAAATTGTTCTTGAGGGCTCTGTACTCTTCATTAACGCCTCTGTCTACAGCTCCCTGTTCAGCCACCACTCTCCTCAACTCGCTATAGAAGGCATCCCTTACTGCTTGGTTTTTCAGCTTCCATATTTTCCTCCTAGGTACATAGGTCCTCTTTTTCATCACTTGTTCTTTAAGCACCATATCACAAATCAATAGTTTGTGCTGCTGCACACACTCCTCACTTCCTATAACTTTAACATCCCTCACTAACCTCCTATCGGCCCTCGTAACCAGAAAATAATCTATCTGACTGCTATTTCCCCCAGACTCATACGTAATTAACCTACTGTCTCTTTTCCTAAAATATGTGTTGCACACAATCATGTCCGTTGCCTCCCCAAACTCGAGTATCCTTTCCCCTTCTGCATTCCTTAGACCATACGCACATCCCCCATACACTCCTTCATAACCTTGTCCTGCTTCACCTACATGACCATTTAAGTCCCCTCCCAAAATCACTATCTCATCATCCCGCATACCACCCACTACACGTATTAAATCATCCCAAAATCTATCTTTCTCTGATTCATCCAATCCTGCCTGTGGAGAATATGCCGATATAATCGCAGCTATCTTTCTTCCCAACAGAATTTTCACTACCAATATCCAATCGCTTACTCTCAAAACATTCATAACATATTCCACCCATTTCACCGCAACCATCACACCAACTCCTCCATATCCGTCTGTCCCCCCCTGCCAAAACAACTTATAGCAACAGTCCTTCCCAACAATCTTTCTGGCTGATCCACCCCTGTACCGAACTTCCTGCAAACAAGCCACATCCGCCCACCTCCTACTGAATGCCTCAACGACTTCCCCTGCTCTCATAGTTTCTTAATCGCCAGAATCGATATTTTTGATGTTAATTTTGACTTATCATGCTTTAGACTTGCATTTCAGTTTACTTTCACTGATAAAAACACATACTAAAGAGACTGTAATAAGACTTTCATTCAGTTATAACTTCACATCAAGTACCTTCTTTCCTCAAAACTTACAAATCAGATTATCTTACACTAATGTACAAGTGCCTTGGAAGGAGCTAGACATGCTTCACAAATACATCTTACAATGTATTCATGCAACCAAACATGCTACATTCATATCACTTCTCACCTGGTGTTGTAGTGGTCAGAACACCCAGTTGGAGTGAAGGCGCTACCAGAATAAGAAAGATCAGTTGTCAAAATGTAACTGGAATTTTTAAAGTGTATTATTACAAAGGGTAACCTAAATGTGTCATGGACTTCGTTAGCTTAGCCTTGGTCCTCAACACTGTTACATAGCCTATGATTTCATCATCCTTTGTGTAATTCTAACGTACAGTATGCTGCATGTTTGATCATGAGCGTGCTCTACCTCACTCCCCCCCCTCCTCCCTTATAGTAGAGTAAGTCGTTCTTTCTGTTGTTCAGAGCAGGATTGTCAACTCTTTGTCCCCTATGGCTTCATTTGCGCGTCCTTCTTACAAGTTGTATCAAGCTCTGCCGGCCCCTATATAATGAGCTCAGTTTCTGCATTAATTGCCACTTAGATCTACTCCTCATTTTGCTCACATCTCTGTCCTCCCCTGTACAGTTGTTATTATTGTGAGTGCTCAGGAAGTCTCCAACCATCTAGCAGCTGTGTAATTTGAGTATGAGTGTTATTACATTTTGTTCTTGTGCTGTTTAGCATAAGGTGTTGATTCATAGGCCTAGTAAAGTTTTTGTAATTCATATTGTCAGCCAGTGGTAATATTATTTTGTATCTGTAATAATATATCTTGCATTCACTGAGTATTATCTGGTTTTCTCATTTTATCAGGGCTGACTTAGATAAATTTACTCTTGCTAATTTCGTGTTAATAGAGGCTATTGCAGTTAACCATATATTTAACCTGTTTTTTGCCATTACATTATCCTTATGAGTCCTGAATGTTTTGTTGTTAGTTTGAGCATTAAACTTTAACATGCAATTTTACCTAACTCTTTTGTTTTGAACCTGGAATTTTACGGGACAGTAGTGATTTTTAGTATTCTCACTTAAAGTGTACATTATCTTTCTCTGTTCCGTAACATAAATTTGGCGACCTCTTATCAGGATATTCAGGATATTATCATAAGGATATTGCTTGATATTTTGTGACTGTGATTTAATTATGATGTCTACTATTACTACGCTTGATGAAACCAAAGATTTTTTGTCAAATTTGCAAACGGTGTGTGATGTAGAAAACAGAACAAAGAATGAACTTAAGCTTGTTGCTCAACAATTGGGAATTGCTGTTCGCTCTCATCATTCTAAAGATCAAATTGTTGATATGATTAATGAAAGCTTGTTTAATGTAACTCCTCCAAATGAGCAAACACAGATTGAATTAGCTAAGTTACAGCTAGCCCTGCAGGAGGCTCGTGCTAAGGAGGCTGAATTTCAGGCAAATGCTCGTATTCAGGAGGCACAGGTACAAGCTCAGGCACAAATTGAACTTGATAGGATTCAGGCAGACCATGAGTATCGCATGAAACAAGGTGGAACTGGATCATCTAGCTCTGATGATTTTGATGTGGCTAAAAATGTTAAACTTGTCCCTCCTTTTAATGAATCTGATTTAACAAAGTATTTTCAGTTGTTTGAGAGGGTAGCTACAGGTTTTAATTGGCCCAAAGAGTATTGGCCAGTACTCCTTCAAACTGTTCTCACCGGTAAAGCTCAAGTAACTTATGCATCTTTGCCTCAGGATCAATGTGATAATTATGATGTAGTTAAGAGCTTGATTCTTAAGGCCTATGAACTTGTTCCTGAAGCTTATAGAGTAAAATTTAGGACAACTTATAAGCAAGATAAGCAATCCCATGTTGAGTATGCAAAAATCAAAGAAGATCTGTTAGAGCAGTGGTTAAATTCTAAGAATGTGGATTCTGATTTTGACAAATTTAAGCAGATGATTTTGCTGGAGGACTTCAAAAGGTGTATTGATAATGATGTAAGCCTATATCTTGATGAGAAAAGAATAGATAATTTGTCTGATGCTGCAGTTTTAGCTGATGAATATGTTCTCACTCACAAGAGATATTTTAGAGAAAAAAGGAAAGCTGAGAGTAAGTACGTTGCCTCTACTCAGAGTACAGGTAACAGGAAAGAGAATAAAGATGATGTTTCTCAGGAAGTAAATACCAGCTTCACCTCTAGATTTCAGAAAAGTAAATGTACTTATTGTAGTAAGCTTGGTCATACTACGGAGAAATGTTTCAGGAGACAGCGTGATGTGAACAAAAAGGAGTCTTTAAATATTCAGTCAATTGGTCTACTGTCCACCCTTGAGAGTTCCCAGAATTCTTTAACTGAGTTAACTGAACCTGCTTTGAGGGGTAAATTAAATTCTCATGATGAAGCTCCTCTTTTGAGCAGTAACGTGGGTGACACTCTCAAGAGTTCATGTGCTAATTTCCTGTCTGATGGTTTTGTCAGTCCTCTGGACAGTAATGACAGGAAATCAGTTAAAATATATCGTGATACAGGTGCCTGCCAATCCCTTATGCTGACCAGTGTTCTAGGCTCTAATGTTAATTCCTCTGATGAAACTGTAATCTTACAAGGTGTAGGGAATAATTACTTCTCTGTCCCTCTGTGCAGAGTGAATTTAGAGTCTGGTTTTGTTAATGGTTCCGTTATGGTTGAGTTGGTTGAGACACTCCCAATGTCAGGTGTAACTTTTCTTACTTGGAAATGATATTGGTGGAAGTCAAGTGTGTCCAGCTCCTCAGTTGTCTAGTGAGCCAGTGGCTGCGGCCCAGGATTGTGATGTCCCTGATGTGTTCTCTGCATGTGCTGTCACTAGGGCTAAGTCTAAAGTTACTGGTGACTTTGAGGATAATGATGATGATGATGTTATCCTAGCTGACACTTTTCTTGCTAATTTGGACCACTCACCAGATGAGGCAGTACCCCGTAGTGTTGATAATTTGTCTCGTCAAGAGTTGGTTGAGTTGCAGGTTGCTGACACTGAGTTGAAAGGTCTAGCTAACTCTGCTTGCAGTGAGGAAGAGTCAGCCGGTGCTTCTACTTGTTATTATATAAAGTCAGGAGTACTTATGAGAAAGTGGAGACCCCCAACAGCATCAGCCGACTGTGAATGGGAGGTTGTACATCAAGTTGTCATCCCTCGTGTTTGTAGGCAGGATATCATTAGAGTGGCTCATGATTCCAGTTTGGCAGGACACCTTGGAGTAAGGAAGACTGTGGCACGCATTTTGAAACACTTCTACTGGCCAGGTATCTTCAGGGATGTTTCCTGGTATTGTAAGTCTTGTCACACCTGTCAAGTTGTGGGGAAGTGTAATCAGACAGAAAAGGTTGCACCTCTAGTTCCCATTCCTCCTTTTGAGGCGCCATTCACCCGTGTGTTGGTGGATATTGTGGGCCCTCTTCCTAAGACTTCTTCAGGATTTTCTTATGTGTTAACCCTGATTGATATGGCTACTCGTTATCCTGAAGCCATCCCACTTAGAAATATCTCAGCAAAGAACGTGGTTAAGGAAATGCTAGGGTTCTTCACAAAGTTTGGTCTGCCCAAGGATGTACAGTCAGACCGGGGAAGTAATTTCATGTCAAATGTTTTCAAGCAGTCTCTGAAAGAGTTGGGCATCACCCAGATCACGTCTTCAGCTTACCATCCCCAGACCCAAGGAGCGTTGGAGAGATATCATCAAACACTCAAATCGATGCTCAAGAAATACTGTTTGGAACATCAGAAAGACTGGGATAAAGGTCTTCCATTCGTTATATTTGCCGCAAGAGAATCTCCAAATGAATCACTGGGCTTCTCACCTTTTGAACTACTGTTTGGCCATGAAGTAAGAGGACCCCTTAAGTTACTCAAGGAATGCTGGCTGTCGGAGGAAGATGACGTCAACCTGCTGGAGTATGTGGTGAAGTTCAAAGAAGGGCTGTCCACTGCTTTACAGCTGGCGAGAGAGAATTTAGGAGCTGCTCAGGAGAAGATGAAGACTTGGTATGATAAGAAGTCCAGGTTACGCCACTTTCAGCCAGGAGATCAGGTTTTGATTCTGCTACCAGTGCATGGGCAACCTCTTCAAGCCAAGTTTAGTGGTCCTTATTTCGTGGAGAAGAAACTCAGTGATGTCAACTATGTCATCGCCACACCAGATCGTAGAAAGAACAAGCAACTTTGTCACATCAACATGCTAAAGTTATATCACAGGCGGGACGAAAATAACCAAGTCTGCACTGTAGCTGTTCCACCCGAGTCTGCAAGTGAAGTTCTCCCATGCAGCATGAGCCTGAGTGATAGTTTGGGGAAGAATCCTGATATCATGAATGATCTCCAGACTAAGCTTTCTCATCTAGCTCCCGAGGAAAGGCAGGAGTTTTCGGCATTTCTGCAGGAGTACCCGCAAGTGTTCCGTGCCACTCCAGGAAGAACCACTGTGTTGATGCATGATGTCGATGTTGGAGACGCAAAGTCAATTAAACTGCTTCCTTACCGTGTGAACCCAGTGAAAGTTCCTCTCATCCAGAAGGAGCTTGGCTACCTGTTGGACCACAAGATGATTGAGCCCTGTCAGAGCGAGTGGAGTTCTCCTGTCACTCTGGTCCCTAAGCCAGGTGGGTCACAGCGGCTTTGCATCGACTACAGACGTGTTAATCAGATAACCAAAACAGACACTTACCCTCTCCCTCGCGTGGAAGATTGCATAGACAAGATCGGAAAGGCTAGGTACATAAGTAAGTTTGATTTGTTAAAGGGATACTGGCAAGTACCTATGACTGAACGTGCTAGGGAGATCTCATGTTTTGTAACACTAGGAAAGACTTTTGCATGTTCTGTAATGCCATATGGTATGAAGAATGCACCAGCCACATTTCAGAAGCTCATGAATGTTGTAACAGAGGGTTTGGCAGGGTGTGTTGTTTATATTGATGATGTATTAATCTTCAGTGACAACTGGAAAGATCACCTATGCCATGTCAGTAAATTTCTTGAGCGTTTGGTTCAGGCTAATCTTGTAGCTAATTTATCAAAGTGTGAGTTTGGTCAAGCTAAAGTTCAATACCTTGGGTACGTAATTGGTGATGGACATGTTGCACCACCAGCAGCTAAGGTTCAGGTTATAAGTGATCTTCCCAGACCTAGAAGTAGGAAAGAGCTACAAAGATTTTTGGGAATGGTAGGTTATTCCAGGAGATTTGTTCTTAACTTTTCAATTCTTGTATCACCACTTACAGACCTACTGAAAAAGGGAGTTAAATTTCTCTGGACCGATAACTGTGAATCCTCTTTCAGCAAACTTAAAGCTATCCTATTAAGTCAGCCAGTGCTCGCTACTCCAAATTTTGCTATGCCTTTTAACATGGCTGTTGATGCAAGTGATACAGGAGCTGGGGCTCTTTTGCTGCAAGAGGATGATCAGGGTATTGAACACCCTGTATCTTATTACAGTAAGAAGTTCACTCCACCTCAAAAGAACTACTCAACTATTGAGAAAGAGCTTTTGGCCTTGATTTTGGGTTTACAGCATTTTTCATTTTATTTGTGTTCTGGTTTTGACCCCATAGTCATTTATACCAATCATAACCCACTGAAATTCCTTAGTAAGTTTAAAGATAAAAATCAGAGTTTGACAAGATGGAGTCTACTTCTTCAGTATTCATTAGACATACAACATGTCAAGGGGAAAGAAAATGTTATTGCAGATTGCTTATCTAGACTTTAGACAGATTGTTTTAGAGTAATAAGAAATATCCTTTGTAAATTTCTTTTTCTTTGTGGGGAGGTGTTACATAGCCTATGATTTCATCATCCTTTGTGTAATTCTAACGTACAGTATGCTGCATGTTTGATCACTAGCGTGTTCTACCTCACTCCCCCCTTCCTCCCTTATAGTAGAGTAAGTCGTTCTTTCTGTTGTTCAGAGCAGGATTGTCAACTCTTTGTCCCCTATGGCTTCATTTGCGCGTCCTTCTTACAATTTGTATCAAGCTCTGCCGGCCCCCATATAATGAGCTCAGTCTCTGCATTAATTGCCACTTAGATCTACTCCTCATTTTGCTCACATCTCTGTCCTCTCTGTACAGTTGTTATTATTGTGAGTGCTCAGGAAGTCTCCAACCATCTAGCAGCTGTGTAATTTGAGTATGAGTGTTATTACATTTTGTTCTTGTGCTGTATAGCATAAGGTGTTGATTCATAGGCCTAGTAAAGTTTTTGTAATTCATATTGTCAGCCAGTGGTAATAATATTTTGTATCTGTAATAATATATCTTGCATTCACTGAGTATTATCTGGTTTTCTCATTTTATCAGGGCTGACTTAGATAAATTTACTCTTGCTAATTTCGTGTTAATAGAGGCTATTGCAGTTAACCATATATTTAACCTGTTTTTTGCCATTACATTATCCTTATGAGTCCTGAATGTTTTGTTGTTAGTTTGAGCATTAAACTTTAACTTGTAATTGTACCTAACACTTTTGTTTTGAACCTGGAACTTTATGGGGCAGTAGTGATTTTTAGTATTCTCACTTAAAGTGTACATTATCTTTCTCTGTTCCGTTACAACACCCACTCAGAGAAATATATGACTGGATACTAACCCAAACTCCGATCACTTATTATTTATGCACCTAAAAGAGACACTGGCACTGGCTCCTACCCCATTATAAAAGATAATCTTAAAGTACTCCCACATCACGGCCTCCCATCCAGATTGTTGTGAAAGCAATAGCTAGATTTTTCATGCATTCTTTTAAGACCATTTCTTGCTTTCAGGAAGTAGATGTTAAACATAAAACCATAAAACTGGGGTCACATTGAAACTCAGTGGCGTATATAGCTTGTTATGACTCCATAGGAGTCAATAGTGAAATAAGCATATATCAGTGAACATACCAGCTGCACACAAGCCATGTAATTTCTTTACACCTTAACACAATTAAGGAGAAAAGAAGGCTTTTCTGGGAATGGAAGAAGGGTGGTAACAAGGAGGAATACTTGACTGCGAAGCGTACAGCTGGAAGAGAGGTATACAGGGCAAAGTCTGAGTCACAGAGACTTTTGCTTGAAAACCTAAATCATGGGGAAAGGAAATATATATTTAAGGTGGCAAATCAGGTGATGAGAGATAATCAGGATATTGTAGGTGAGCAGTGTGTGAAGAATGATGAAGGAAGGGTAGTGGTGAACAGTAAGGTTATTAAAGATGCATGGAGAGAGCATTATAGTCGGTTGTTGAATTAGGAGTTTGACTGGGACAGGGAAGGTTTGGAGCCAGCAGATCTAGTGTTTGGCCCTTGGGCTTTGATTGATGCTGCTACTGTGAGTGAGGCAATAGGCAGGATGAAGGTAGGGAAGGCAGCAGGGGTGTCTGGGTTGACTGCCGAAATGTTGAAGGCCTCAGGAGATATAGGGGTGAGGTTAGTCACTCACCTGATAAATCTGATTCTTTATGTGTTGTCCCTGATGACTGGCTGAAGAGTGTAATTGTAAATGTGTATAAAGGGAAGGGTGATGCCCTGGAAAGAGGAAATTATAGAGGTATAAAGCTTTTAGATGAGATAATGAAGGTAGTGGAAAGAGTTTTAGAATTTACAATTAGAGAAAGAGTGAATATTAATGAGATGCAATTTGGGTTTATGCCAGGTAGGGGGACCACTGATGCCATATTCATTGTTCGACAGCTTCAGGAAAAATATATTGGTAGAAGAAGAGATATGTTTCTTGTGTTGATTTGGAAAAGGCCTTTGACAGAGTCCCTAGAGAGGTGGTGAAGTGGGCAATGAGAAAGCTTGGCGTGGAGGAGTGGCTGGTTAGGGTGGTTATGGCTATGTATGTGGGTGTTCGCACCCAGGTAAGAGTGAATGGAGATTTGAGTGATGAGTTTTCCATGAATGTTGATGTGCATCAGGGGTCAGTTTTGAGTCTCATGTTGTGTATCATGATACTTGAAGCCCTCTCACATGACTTTAGAAACGGACTCCCGTGGGAGGTGTTGTATGCTGATGATTTGGTGTTGATTGCAGAGAATGAAAGGGAGGTGAAGGAAAGTTTTATGAAGTGGAAAGATGGTATGGGGCACAAGGGCTTAAGGGTAAATGCAGATAAAACAAAAATGATGATATCTAGGGTTGGTGGCGGTACTGTCAAAGACGAGGGAGAGTGGCCATGTGCAGTTTGCCACAAGGGCGTGGGAAGTAATTCCATCTTGTGCAGTGTTTGTGATAAATGGGTGCACAAGAGATGTAGTGGTATCAGAGGCAGACTGCGAGAAAATGCTGTTTTTATGCGTACTGCATGTCAGGGAGAGCAGGTGGAGATTGTTAGGCGTGAAAGGATTGAACTTGCTGGTGAATCTCTTGAGTGTGTGGAAGAGTTTTGTTGTTTGGGAGACATGTTGTGTAGTGGAGGTGGGGCTGGAGCTAGCTCTGTGGCTAGGGTGAGAAGCAGTTAATAGAAGTTCAGGGAGTTCTTGCCTCTCCTGACATTGAGAGGACTCTCCCTACATGCTAAGGGGTCTTTGTATGCAGCAAGTGTTAGGAGTGTAATGCTGAATGGTAGTGAGACCTAGGCAGTAAAGGAGGAGGATATTCGCTGGTTCAGACGTACAGAAATGACAATGATTAGGTGGATGTGTAGTGCGTCCCTGCGTGCAAGGTCTGGGGGGGCTGGGTTTATGATGGAAGAGTTGAGAGGTAGGATAGGACTGGAGTGAATTGGTGCTGTGGTGAGGAGAGGTAGATTGAGATGGTTTGGACATGTGGAGAGGATGGAGGATGATAATTGGGTGAGGAAGGTGAGAAGTGTTAATATGGGGGGGTGGGGTTATGAGGGGTAGACCGAGAAAGACAAGGGATGAGGTCATTAAGTGTGACCTAAGGGTTAAGGGACTGAATAGGGAGGCTGCAGTGGATCGTGCAGCATGGGGAGCCGCCATTAGGTGACCAAGCCTGACGCATGCAAACATGTTGGAGCCTTTAAAAACGAAAACGAAAACGAAAACTTAACACATAAAATACCCTTCTTGAAATGTCTAGTAAAAATATGGCATTTTTCTGAGTTTTGTGTCCCACTTGTTTGAATGACAACACAACAGATCAGAGCTTAGTAGCTAACCGCATAGGTATCTTATTGATACCTGTTTGCCTTATATTTTAAAAAGAATTCAGATCTTAAACATGTAGTATCTGAACAATATATACAACGTCATTTATACACTGTAATTCTCCTCCAGACGTTAGTGGTGGTGTGATGGCGACTACTACAGAGAGACTGTGGCTTAGTCTGGGAGTTATGTGTCTTCTAGTACATGCTCGTCTATTTCATAACTCAGGCAAGTTGACCCTAGTTATAATTAAAGAGAATCGATAATATTAATAACTATAGCATTTTCATCTTAGCTTACTTAGTGTGTATATCAAAATACTAGTCATATTTGGATTGTATGTAATTATTTACGGTCATCTAATAAAAAAATGCTCTTCTAGGCCTCTATTAAACACACACACACACACACACACACACACACACACATATATATATATATATATATATATATATATATATATATATATATATTTATATATATATATATATATATATATATATATATATATATATATATATATATTATTGCTACCGCCTTTCCGTTCCCACGGGTGCAGCCGTTACAGCTGGGCTAGGGGATTATGCAGTATGTATCCGTGTCATTCGCGGAGTTTACATTAGCGAGTGTTACAAGTTCTTTCATTTCTTTCGTTCCTGCCACTGAGGGCAATTTTATTTAATACCATGCTGAGAATGCATTTGATTATTTTGATTGTCTTGTGTGAGCTACCAGTATATATTTTGATTGTCTTGTGTGAGCTACCAGTATATTTAATGATGTTTTGCTTGCATTAGAAGTACCAATTTATTGTAGAGAGAGAGGGGCACGAATATAAGTTCTTATTAATTAATTTGATTCATGCGTTCGTGCTTGGCTGCACATGAGCCTGGCGTCGGGGCAGTATCTTCCCAACTAGCTTCCGTATCGTGCGTGTGTGCACACTCTCTCTCTCCCCAGTCATTTTTATGCCGAGCTGGCGTTTTTGTTTAAGTTTATTTTTACTCATTTGTTCGTTGACTGAGGAAAGTAGTTATTTTATTTTGTTTTTGTAACCGTGTTGTCTTTGGAGGGCCAGTTTGGCTCACCGTGGTCCTCTCGCTGCCTTTGTTAACGTTCCCCAACACACGTACATACACACACACCCCTAACCCCTACACAGTTAATCCCATCTCTTTGCACAAGGCTAGTGAGAACCATCGTGAGCTACTAACTGCGTTCCCCCTTGGACACGGGTTAAGTAGAAAGTCGTCACCACCGGAAGTAAGTGGGAGGTGTTCCTGTAGGCTGTCTCGGGCGGTATTACTTCCGGTAGTGACGATAGTAGGCTAGATCTATAGGTAGGCTGTTCCGTTTTACTATCACAGTACAGAGTGTTGCGTTCTTAAGTAAGTATTCTTCCGTTGCGCAGTTTTTCTCTAGTTTGCGGAGTGTCAGTGCCGGGGTCTGCGTTATTTTTGCAACGCAGTGGAGGCCGACCATCTAAGGCTGCCTTGTGGTCGTTTTGTAATAGCCCCGGGCTGGCGCTACCGTAACAGTGGAGACCTCGCATCAGGATATCCTAACAGTGCCTTCTTCTTGCTAGGATATCGTTATCTTGGCTTTCTCTGTACTTTGAGGTGAAGTTGATGTGTGCGTAGTTTCTCAGTCAGCATTAGTATTTCGTTATTCAGTACTGCCATTGATTTGTCGCCATGGAGTCACGCGTGTGTACACCAGATCACGTACGTGCTGAGTCACCTGTGGATATGGAAAATATGGAGCAACGAGAGGCACATAGCAAAGGTACTCCCCGTGTGAGCCCTGAGTTTGACTATGGTGCTGAAATGCCTCGTTTCGCTACCCCGCTATTACCATCTATGATGCCGCCTAGCCAGTTTAGAGCAGTTCCCCCAGGTATGTCTAGTGCTTTCCCTGGAGTTGTTCATTTCACTCCCATATACCCTGGAGTCTTGTCACCGGAGGCTCAGTTGCAGTTGGAGTTGAAAAAGATGGAGATGGAAATGCAGTGTGCAAGAAAGAAGAGAGGGAAATGCAGCGCGCAAAAGAAGAGAGGGAGATGGAGATGCAGCATGCAAGAGAGAAAGAAGAGAGGGAGATGGAGTTGCAGCGTGAAAAAATGCGATTTGAGCTGGAGAAGACTCGCTTGGAGCTGACTGCTAATAGACCAACTTCAGATACCCAAACCTCAGGCCGTGCAGAGGATAGGGAGAGTTGGTTCTCAAGGAGTCTAAAATTAGTGCCAGCATTTGATGAGTTGAAGGTGACAGAATGGTTTGTCAGGTTTGAAAAGAAGGCTAGGGAGTTTGAGTGGCCCAGGCAGCGCTGGGTGGGGTTGTTATCTTATGTGCTGAAGGTAAAAGCTTTGGAAGTGTATAATATGTTGAGCCCTGAGGTTTTAGATGATTATGATGAATTTAAATCATCCTTACTGAAGGCATTTGATCTTATACCAGAGGATTATAGGTTGTTGGTCCGTGGTGCTCGGAATAGGCCTGCTGACACCTATATGGCCTACGCTAGTTATCTGGAGGAGAGTTTAGACGAGTGGTTGCTGAGTGTGAGCTCAACTTCGTATAACGAGGTGCGTGAACTGTTTTTGATGGAACATTTTACCAACATGGCTGACAAAGAAATTGGTGTTAAAATTAGGGAGAAGAGATTTAAGACCTTGAAGGAAGCAGCGACGTGGGCTGATGACCGGGTGTTTGCCTTGCGGAGTATGGGGGTCAAGTATGCTAATTTTCAGTATTCCAGGGAGAGGACTGTGAGTGGCCCTGCCTGGGATAAATCTCCGTGAATCAGTCCAAGGAAGTTCAGAGGAGAAAAAGAATTCTGGGAGAAAGAGCCCTGTATCCAGTTCAGAAGCTACTTTGTTACTTTTGCAAACAGAGTGGGCACATCAAGCCTAACTGCCCTAAGTGGAAGGCCTCCCAAAATGCCAAACCAGTGGCACTAGTTGTAGGTTGAGAGTCAGGTGAACGAGAGGAGTTGGGAGAGTGGTAACGGTGAGGTAGAAGTCTGTGGAAAGCTGGAGTGCAGCCGGCTGTGCTCGCTGCCAGCTCAGGCTGAAAAAGTTACCCAACATGCTATGCCACCTCCGGATGAACTGCCTCAGAAATCGTCCCTAGACTGGTGTAAACCTTTTATGTGTCACGGCACAGTGAAAATTCATGGGATCAGTTATCCAGTTACTGTGGCTCGTGATACCTGTGCACAACAGTCTGTGTGCAGAAACGTGACTGGAGGGCCTGTAAACTCAGGGAAGTATGTGCTGTGTAGAGGCATGAACTCAGATGAATACTATGATTATGTTCATGTGGAACTCGATTGCCCCATTGTTCAGGCTGCAGCTCAAGTAGCTGTTGCTGATGTAATGCCAGTAGAGGGGATTGATTTTCTGCTGGGGAACGACCTGGCTTGGGAGAAAGTATTTCCATCTATTCCCCCACCAGTTGTTGTGGCAGAGAAGTGTTTTGACGCCCCAGAAATTGGTATTGAAGTTGATGCAGAAGTGGAAGCCATGTTCCCAGTCTGTGCAATTACACGATCTATGGCACAGGTTGCAGCCCGGGAGGAAGAACTGGTGAAGCCACAGGTTCTTGGGGTCGACTGTGATGAGGCAGGGCCACCAATGGAGGAACCTAGTGAGCAGAGTGTTGCTGTAGTGGGTGAGGAGAGTGGGAATGCGTGCATGGGCGCCGCCTCACTTCCCACTCAGGACACTAGAGATGGTGCTGAGTGTGTCTGTGTGGAGACTGAACCCAGCCCACCGACTGAATTAGAAGAATTACAGGACGCTGGGGTCGACTGCGGGGATGCAGGACCTCCGTCAAACGCGCCTGAGGAACAGAGTGTCACTGTTGAGGGTAGAGATGATGATGTCAGTGTGGAGTCTGACATTCCTTCCCCTGTCGAGTGTACTAGAGGTGACGCTGAGATTAATCGCCCTTCGCAATCCAGTGTCCCGACCAGTCCCTTATCTCAGTCCTCAGTAGAGCTGGCGGGTGTTGGGCCAGCAGAATTGAGGGTGAAGCAACGGGAGGATGTAACATTAAAGCCCTTGTTTGGTCGAGTAGGGGAAGAAAGAAGTATGGAGTGTGGTAAGGAGGAGTTCCTGATTAAAGATAATGTTTTACATCGCCGATGGACGCCCACTGGCGCCACGGTGGATGGAGGAGTGGGTGAGTTAGTGCAGGTGGTGGTGCCTGTGCAGTATAGGGTGCCGTTAATACAGTTAGCACATGAGGGACCTTTAGCAGGTCACCTGGGAAACAGAAAGACAGTGCAGCGCTTAAGATATAACTTTTGGTGGCCAAGTATGCCGGGACAAGTTGCTGCGTACATCAAGAGCTGTCACACGTGTCAGATAGTGGGCAAGCCTAATCAAGTTCTTCCTGTGGCCCCTTTGACTCCCATTCCTGCAGTTGAACCTCCGTTTACCCGGGTAATCATTGATATTGTGGGCCCTTTACCTCCTACTTCTGCTGGAAACAAGTATTTGTTAACCATAATGGATGTTACAACGCGATACCCAGAGGCTATACCAATCAGAAGCATGCAGGCGAAGTCAGTAGTCAAGCAACTTATCCTGTTCTTTACTCATTTTGGCCTGCCCAAGGAGTTGCAGTCAGACCGTGGAGTAAATTGTACATCTAATTTATTTAAGCAGACAATGACAGAGTTGGGCATCAAACACATTTTGTCCAGTGCCTACCATCCGCAGTCACAAGGTGCCCTGGAGAGGCATCATCAGACCTTAAAGACAATGCTGCGCACCTTCTGCTATGATAGTGGAAAGGATTGGGACCTAGCGGTACCCTTTGTTATGTTTGCAGTGAGAGAGGTACCAACTGAGTCGTTAGGGTTTTCACCCAATGAGTTAGTGTTTGGGCACAGAGTTCGTGGTCCCTTGGATGTGGTGCGAGAGGCCTGGAGTAACAACAAATCTAGCAACCAGGAATCCATGCTTGACTATGTCTGCCGCACTCGGGAGAGACTGCATTGCGCTCTAGAGCTTGCCCGTGACCATCTAATCGGGGCTCAAGCGAAAATGAAGGCTCATTACGATAAGAAGGTCAGAAGTCGTGAGTTTAAGCAAGGAGATGAAGTTTTGGCACTGCTGCCCATGCAAGGAAAACCTCTGGCGGCTAGATTCAGTGGTCCTTATATTGTGAAGAAGAGAGTTGGGGAACTTGACTATCTAATTGTTACCCCAGATAGGCGGAAGAGTACTCAGTTGTGCCACATTAATATGTTGAAGCCATACTACCGCCCAGTTGATTCTCATTGTGGGATGACTGCTGATGTCTCTCACCTGGGATGTGAAGGACGGGGAAGGGAGGACGTGGCATCAAAGGAACGTGCTGTGGAGGGAGCTGTTGGTGCCGGTGATGTGAGTGGTGGACCAGGGTTACAGCCACAGTCCCTGGAAGGTGACTTTGGAGTGGACGTTGAGGGAACCAGGGATAGTGCTCCTGTAGTTTTGGCGGTTGGTAGTGAGTTGGAGGAGCAGGAGGAAGTGCTTAGTCGTGGTGAGATGTTACCAGCTGACCTATGGGAGGGCAATGGTTATGCAGCTCTGGTGGAGAAATTGCGACACCTTGATCCAGTAAAGCGAGAAGAGCTGTGCAACAGATTATGGAAACATCCGAAAGTTTTTGGAGTTTCACCGGGATTGACAACTTGGGCTACTCATGACATCGACGTTGGGGATAGTAAGCCTGTAAAATTAGCTCCCTACCGCATCAACCCTATCAGACAGAAAGCTCTCGATAATGAGATCAAGTATATGTTGGACCATGGATTGATCAAGAGGAGTTTCAGTGAGTGGAGTTCACCAGTTACCTTACAGCCAAAGCCAGATGGGAAGGTTAGGCTGTGTGTGGACTTCCGGAAGGTTAACTCACTGTCTAAGACCGATGCTTATCCCTTACCTCGGGTCGATGACTCAGTGGACAAGGTGGGAAATGCCACTTATATCACCAAACTTGACTTAGTAAAAGGATACTGGCAGGTCCCGCTGACGGAACGGGCTAAACAAGTGGCTAGCTTTGTTGTCAGTGGTGCAGTATATCAGTGCCAGGTGATGCCTTATGGATTAAAGAATGCTCCAGCCACTTTCCAGAGGCTTATGGACAAAGTGGTGGATGGCATACCTAATTGTGTCGTTTACATCGATGATGTCATTGTGTATGACACCAAGTGGGAGGAGCACCTTGATCATGTGGAAATGCTCATTAAGCGGTTGGAGGAAGCTGGCTTAGTAGTCAACTTGGACAAGTGCGAGTTCGTACGTGCTAAGGTCCAGTACCTTGGATTTGTTGTGGGACATGGGCAAGTGGCTCCACCTCGGGCTAAAGTGGATGCCATTTCCAACTTTGCAGCACCCCAGTGTCGCCGTGCCCTCCAGCGATTTTTGGGCATGATC
Organism: Coenobita brevimanus; assembly: GCF_032717465.1. Lineage (NCBI taxonomy): Eukaryota > Metazoa > Arthropoda > Malacostraca > Decapoda > Coenobitidae > Coenobita > Coenobita brevimanus. The sequence goes on from NC_136969.1 coordinate 8,761,615, forward strand.
GGCTATTACAGAAGATTTATTGGGAATTACTCCACAGTGCTTGCCCCTCTTACTGACTTATTGCGCAAGGATAAGAAGTGGCAGTGGACAGCCGAGTGTGGGCAAGCTTTTACCACTGTTAAGTCTCTGCTATGCCACCACCCTATATTGCGTGCACCAGATTTTGACAAATCTTTTGTGCTGGCAGTTGATGCTAGCCGAGTAGGGGTAGGAGCAGTGTTGATGCAGCCGGATGAGGGCCAGGTTGAACATCCCATTTCATACTTCTCAAAGAAGTTTAATAGAGCCCAGAAGAACTACTCTGTCATAGAGCAGGAGTTATTAGCGATTATCCTGGCCCTGCAACACTTTGCTGTCTACCTGCCCCCTTTTGGCCCGGTGATCAAGATTTATTCAGACCATCATCCCCCGCAGTTTTTGAACAAGTTTAAATTTAAGAACCAGCGTTTGACCCGCTGGAGTTTGCTTTTGCAAGAGTACAATTTAGAAGTTAGGCATATTAAAGGGACTGATAACGTAATTGCTGATTGTTTATCCAGGGAGGGGTCAGGGTCTTGATTCGAAAATTTTGATCCAGGGCTCAAAATTTTCCCTTGGGGAAGGGCGTGTTACGCTGTCCGCCTTTCCGTTCCCACGGGTGCAGCCGTTACAGCTGGGCTAGGGGATTATGCAGTATGTATCCGTGTCATTCGCGGAGTTTACATTAGCGAGTGTTACAAGTTCTTTCGTTTCTTTCGTTCCTGCCACTGAGGGCAATTTTATTTAATACCATGCTGAGAATGCATTTGATTATTTTCATTGTCTTGTGTGAGCTACCAGTATATATTTTGATTGTCTTGTGTGAGCTACCAGTATATTTAATGATGTTTTGCTTGCATTAGAAGTACCAATTTATTGTAGAGAGGGGCACGAATATAAGTTCTTATTAATTAATTTGATTCATGCGTTCGCGCTTGGCTGCACACGAGCCTGGCGTCGGGGCAGTATCTTCCCAACTAGCTTCCGTATCGTGTGTGTGCACACTCTCTCCCCAGTCATTTTTATGCCGAGCTGGCGTTTTTGTTCAAGTTTATTTTTACTCATTTGTTTGTTGACTGAGGAAAGTTGTTATTTTATTTTGTTTTTGTAACCGTGTTGTCTTTGGAGGGCCAGTTTGGCTCACCGTGGTCCTCTCGCTGCCTTTGTTAACGTTCCCCAACACACGTACATACACACACACCAATAACCCCTACACAGTTAATCCCATCTCTTTGCACAAGGCTAGTGAGAACCATCGTGAGCTATTAACTGCGTTCCCCCTTGGACACGGGTTAAGTAGAAAGTCGTCACCACCGGAAGTAAGTGGGAGGTGTTCCTGTAGGCTGTCTCGGGCGGTATTACTTCCAGTAGTGACGATAGTAGGCTAGATCTATAGGTAGGCTGTTCCGTTTTACTATCACAGTACAGAGTGTTGCGTTCTTAAGTAAGTATTCTTCCGTTGCGCAGTTTTTCTCTAGTTTGCGGAGTGTCAGTGCTGGGGTCTGCGTTATTTTTGCAACGCAGTGGAGGCCGATCATCTAAGGCTGCCTTGTGGTCGTTTTGTAATAGCCCCGGGCTGGCGCTACCGTAACAATATATATATATATATATATATATATATATATATATATATATATATATATATATATATATATATATATATATTCTTAAGGTGTGAAAAAAATGAACGACAATGATTTTTTAAATATAAAAGTGCGACGTTTGAGGTAATAATATTTTTATAAAGTTCTCCTTTCCATACATCAGCTGCTTAATTAACTGTAATCTAATGCCTAAAAAAACATTATATACATACCCAAACCTCGTCAAATTTAGCATGTGTTTTTCAATCACGATTCTGATCCACATCATTTCAGTGGAGAAAAGAGAATGTTGTGTGTATGCGAGTATAGATATATCTATATATTACAAAGATGTACCTTAATATTTTCTTGGGAAACAGGCTCATTCCAGTGTATTTTTCTACGGGGCAAAATACCTCAGTGGTAGCTCTCGTGCTCCACGACCATAGGGTTGGCAGTTAGGACCAGCACAAGGGCACCGTATTTCTGGTGATGGATGTACCTTTCTCTACAAAGATCTCTCCTTCCCCTCCAGAGATATATGGTCCATTGGCCCTAGCTCGAGGGATTCTCCATCTGGCTCTAATCTAACAGTCATATGTAGTATTAGACAACCGTTTTCATTTTCAAGATCAGTTAATAATACTAATTAAAAACACGTACCGTCTTGTCCTACAGAGTGCCCTACACCTACACTTACTGTAAATTAATCTCTATATTTGCAGAAAAAAATCGTGGATCACTCGAGAGTCGCCGAGCACTGGATACCATGTTGGGCACAGAGCAGTGTTCCCACTCCTCCATCATTCTGATGACAGACAACTCTCCATGGGCGGTCTCTGTGATGCAAGTGCGTCACCTTTAGTATGAAGCAAAACTTGGCCATTCTTAAAATTGGATTAAGGAAGTTAGATTAGATTATTCTCGTATGGAAAAAGTGAAATCCGTCCTCACGATACATATGTAATTCACTAATCCTCTTACACAAAACTAAAGAACAGACTGAATCTAAACTCTGCCTGGCAGGTGAATGTGGCATACCTATGGAAGTGTTACTATGGAACTGCAAAGCTCTAAGTTACATAAGACAGTTACTGTGGAAGATGTTTTCCAGGATAGGAACCTGCAAAAATCTCTTCTCCAAAGAATATTAGTCAAAATCAAGATCCATTCGTTGTTAAATGCTTTACTTTCAATGGAGTCAGTGGTGTAAAATGGATATATATTGGCTCTATGCTTTCTGTTTCAGGATCTAACTGACATACGAGCACCGTTGGGAGTCGCAGTGTTTGGACTGACAAATGATGAACAAAATAAAAACATGACCCGTGAAAAACTCTCCCAGGTTATAAACACTGCTCAACGGGTATGTGGCTACAGCATGTTAAGGCTGATGACATAGCTTTGAGAGGTGGACTAAGAATGTTGTGTGTGTGTGTGTGTGTTCTTACCTAATTGTTCTTACCTAATTGTATCTTTACAGGAATGAGTCAAGCTCGTACTGTCCCGTGTCTTAAACCATACTTATCTTACATATCCTTAAATTTGTGAATTGTTTTGGCACACACTATTTCATTCGGTAGTGCATTCCATTGATCAATTGCTCTGTTTGGGAAACTGAATTTCCTTACGTGTTTATCACCTCTCTTCTTATGCAGTTTTTTGCAGTGTCCTCTTGCTGATGCTTCTCCATATGTTAAGTAATCATTTATGTCTATTTTCTCCTTCCCTGATATGCACTTATATAGCATTATCATGTCACCTCTTTTCCTTCTCTCCTGTAGTGTTGGTAGATTCAGTTTATTTAGTCTTTCTTTGTAGCTTAGGTCCCTTAAGCTTGGTATCCATCTTGTAGCGGCCCTTTGAACTTTTTCAATCTTGTCTATGTGCTTTTTGAGATGAGGACTCCAGACTACTCATGCATATTCCAGGGTTGGTCTATATGAATGATGTTATTATCCTTCTTAGCATGTCTTCATTTATGTATGTGAATGCTATTCTCATATTTGCAAGAAGCATATACATGTTCCGTACCTTCTCGCTGATGTGGTCAGCTGGAGATAGTCTGTTATTGATAATCACACCTAGGTCTTTCTCTCTTTCTGATGTGTATAGGGTTTTATTTCCTAACTTATAATCCCAATCAGGTCTTTTTCCACTTTTACCAAAGTTGATTACATGACACTTGTCCACATTGAATTCCATTTGCCATGTACTACATTCATGAAGTTTATTTAATTCTTCTTGTAGCTCTTTACAAGAGTCTGTGTTAGTAATTCTCCTTTGTATTTTTGCATCATCTGCAAACATATTCAGATAGCTCTCATTTCCAGTGTTACTGTTTATATCATTTATATACACTAAAAACATGATTGGTGCCAGCACTGAACCCTGTGGTACCCCACTAGTCACTTCTTTCCATGATGAGTAGTTTCCTCTTAGTACTGTTCTCATTTCTCATTTTATGAGAAAGTCTTGCATCCAACAAAACAGTTTGCCTCGAATTCCTCCTTGATGGTACAGTTTCCATAAAAGTCTTTGGTGTGGTACTGTGTCAAAAGCTTTCTTGAATTCTAAATAGATACTGTCCACCCATCCTTCCCTTTCCTGTATTGTGTTTGTTACTCTGTCATAGTAGCTCAACAGATTAGTAACACATGATTTTCCTTTTCTCAAACCCAACTGTCTTTCTGTTATCATACTGTGTTCTTCTAGATGATTTACCCAAGCTTTTCTTATAAGCTTTTCTAATACCTTGCTTACAACACTGGTCATTGATACTGGTCGGTAGTTGAGTGGATTTTGTCTATTTCCTTTCTTGAATAAGGGGACAATATTTGCTTTTTTCCAAATATCAGGTAGTTTCCCTTGACTCAAGGATTTCTTGAAAATTAAAAATAATGGTTTACTTAACTCCTTTGCACATTCTCGTAATACCCAACATGAAATTTCATCAGGACCACTTGCTTTTCCTCTGTCTAATCTACTTAACTCCTCCTGTATTAATTTTTCTGCTATTTGTATATCTGGTAGTATGTGTGGACATGCATGTTCCACATAATCCCTCTCAAAATGTTTTTCTTCTGTAAAAATTAATTGGAAATTCTTATTTAGTGCTTCACAAATATCTTTCTCTTGTGTATAAGTGATTCCGTCGTCCGTAATGGATTGTATTATATCTTTTACTTTGGTTTTGCTTCTGATATAGCTGTAAAACAGCTTTGGTTGATCACTACTTTTATTTATTATATCCTCCTCAAACTGTTTTTGGGCTTCCCTCCTTATTCTTGTATAATCATTCCTTGCCTGTTTGTAATTATTATACGCCCTTTCACTATTGTGTCTTCTGTATCTATTCCACAACAAATCTCTTCTTTCTTTTGATTTTTTACATTCTGTATTGAACCATTTCTGTATTTTCTTATCCGCTTCTTTGTGCTGTGGGATGTACTTCTGGACTCCTATTTCATAAAATTCACAGAATTTTTTATATACAGCATTTAAATCTTGTCCTCTAAGCTCATTTTCCCAATCAACCTCTAAGAAATACTTCTTTAGGTCTTGATAATTTCCCTTTTTATAGTTTAGGCTCTTTTTGTAACTGTCATTGCTGTTTACTATGTCATATGCTATCCTGAAGTTATACTTTAGTACTGCATGATCGCTTTCGCCGAGTGGAGGGTGATATATTAAACTGTCAGTATCATTTTCTTGCCTAGTAAATATTAGATCTAGCACTGAAGGTACATCAAATCCTCTTTTTCTGGTGGTTTCCCTCACATGTTGCGTTAGGAAAAACTCTTGCACGAGATCCAGGAGCTTTTGGTCCCAACAGCTTTCTTGGCTAATTATATCTAGAGTATTCCAATTTATATTTGTATTGAAATCCCCAGTTAGTATAATTCTTTCCGATTTCTCTTCCATTTTATGTAGTAATGATCTTAAACTCTGAATTGCACTCTCTGCCAGGTCCTCATATTCGTCTCTTTCCCCATGTGTTTGATCTGGGTGGCATGTACAAATTGGCTACAATTACTTTACCTTCAGATGTGTTGATCTCTACTGCAATCAGTTCTACTTGTGATGGTATATCTAGTTTTATTTCATTGACTTTTAGATTTTTCTTAGTTAATATTATAATTCCTCCTCCTTTTTTTAAATTTCTGTCTCTTCTCCATATATTGTATTCCTCTAAGGTTAGTATGTCATTTGATATCCTTGGTGTTAATTTTGTTTCAGTTAGGCATATTATTTGTGGTTCATTTTCTCTGACCTAATCATTCATCTCTAGTAATTTAGATACCATTCTATCCACATTTGAGTACATCAACTTTATCATCTTGTTTATATACTTGTCATGACATGGTTCTACTACCTTCCTCCTTTTTATTCCATCCTGTTTGTGTACTACTTTCGTACCTGCAATCCTATTACTTTGTCAAAAAAAAATTTCTTCTTCTCCTCTTCTGATCTTCTCTCATTTTTTGTTTTTGCTTCCTCCCTTTTCTCTTTCAGTAATTCCAGTTCCTCTTGTGTTAGGCATCTTTTTATCCATACATTTTTGAACTCCTCTTTTTCCATAAGATTCTTTGCATTTTTTAGTATCTCTTCCACAGTGTTTACGCTCTGGAAAGTCACCTTTAGAGGTCTTGTCTTGCTTTTCTCGTATTTCCCTAACTTTTTGTGTTCCTCTATGTCTTTACTACAGATTTCCTCTGATACTTCTTTCAGTAAGATCATTACATTTGCCATCTCCTTTTTGTCTCTTGTGATCTTATTTTTTACTTCTTCCTCTTCTATACCAGTGATTACTATGCATTTGTTTATGTCTACTGAATCTCTGACTAACTTTGGATTGTTTTGGATTATTCTTTTCACTCCCTTTTTAATGCTTTTTTCCTCCACCCTTGTTTCTAAGTCTTTCTTTACTTTCACCATTTCAGCATACGTGGTTTCCACATCATTTTTATAGCTTTGCACAGTTTCATTCACCTGTGTTATCTTCTTCTGTATATCACTGCTCTGATCTATAAGACTACTTACTTGCCTAATTGTCTCTGTGTTATTTTTGAACTCTTCCATAACACTCTCGTGATTGACTACTGTACTTGCCATTTCACTAATTTTCTTCCTAATTGTACTCAGTTTCACTGTTAGTTCACTGATGGTTGTGTCTTTCTTATTGGCCTCCCTTCCTAGTGTGTGTGTGTGTGTGTGTGTGTGTGTGTGTGTGTGTGTGTGTGTGTGTGTGTGTGTGTGTTCTTACCTAATTGTTCTTACCTAATTGTATCTTTACAGGAATGAGTCAAGCTCGTCTCACAATAACTTTGTAATTTGTTGTGGTGATGTTTTGTATGTCAGTTATATATATATTACAGTAGACTTGTGGACGAGCGGTTGTTATACGTGAGTAGCTTTATAAGTAGATAATCTTGGTTCCCTTTCGTCATGCAATGACAGGAGAGGTAAAGAATAGTATGGGACTATTTTTATTTGTCTTGGAAATATTAACAAAATCTCTCACACACAGTGAAGTATAAAGTCCCGCCAGCTACCTCCCAGTCTCGCTCTCGCTCTCTCTCTCTCTCTCTCTCTTCCCTCTCGCCCATGTTGCTAGGCTCCTTCTCCATACTACCTGCCGGTTCTATGGCCTGTCTCCTTCTGAGCTCTGCTTCCTAAATTCTGGTGTAGCAGGGGTCGTGTCACGTGTGTTACACTGTGGTTGGAATGTTCCAGAAACCTGTGTGTGAGTATGTGTGTATGTGTGTGTATGGTCACTAGGCATTGTTGGTATGCTCTCACTGACACACTACCTATATCATCCCCTGACTTGCTACTTCCTGCGTATTGTCAACATTTCCTCAGTTAACTTGCAAGATCATTTCCCGTTCCCAGGCTTGCCTGGAGCTCTGTCTATCTATCTATTTATCTATCTATCTATCATGATTTGTAATTATAATATGGAGTCCTGACACTGCTCGGCCACGTACTGGAGGTCCTCCGACAGCAATCATTTTTTTTTTTTTTTTTTTTTTTTTTAAATAACAGAACGGAGGAAGAAAAAACAAATGGAGAAAAAAAAAATAATCCATACACCAGATTACTGGTGTCCTCTGTTCATAAAATATCTGTAAGAATTAGACTTGAACAGTTGTAGGTTGAAATTTGGAGGAAAACAACTCTGGGGAAGCGAGTTCCAGAGAGATGCAGTTCGGGGAATGAAAGAATTCTGATAGGCAGAAGTTCTGCAATGTGGTTGAGTGACATTCCAGTCATGAGCGCTACCAGATGCCCGCGTAGCACGAGGGAAGGCATGGAGAGGTGGCACCATGGACGCAACTTCGTCTGAGCATTTGCCAAAAAAATATCTGTAAAATAATGCAAGGGAGGCAACATTCCTTCTTACTTGCAGGGAGGTAGTTTATATGTAATGGCAGGGTTGTTAATGATTCTAACAGCTTTATTCTGAATTTTGTCTAGTTGTCTTAATGCAACCTCTCCACAACCATTCCACAAGGGTGAGCAATATTCAAGCTGAGAGCGCACATGACTCTTATAAATTATAGCTAACTGCTCATCGGCGAAGAAGTTACGGACTCTGTACAATAATCCAAGTTTCTTTGAGGCGGTTTTAGCAAGTGATCTGACATGAGAGGTCCAGCTGAGGGCACTGTTAAGTGAGTCACAAATAATTTAAATACTTTTGGAGATGGGAATATTAGTAGCATTGAAGGTAATGTACGAATCTGGCAATATCTGTCTATTAGTAAACTGTATATATTTAGTTTTACTAGCATTAAAAGAGACAAGGTTGTTTTGTCCCCATTCACTGATTGTAGATAGATCTTGATTTTTGGAGATGGCTGTATTGAGTTGAGAGGTAGAGATATTAGACTTTGTAAATGGATGTCTGAGTGTGAATGAACTATGTAGTGTTGAGTCATCTGCATATGAGTGAATGGGATTATGAGTGACAGATAAGAGATCATTAATATGAACCAGAAATAGGGTTGGCGCCAGAACTGATCCCTGTGGCACGCCGGCGTTAATTGAGTGGAAATTCGAATATACATCATCTACTAGTGTGATGAGTAAGGATGGAGGTTTGGAGGGTGAAGTGCTTGAAAGGGTACAGCAGGGAAGAAAGGTTGCTGGTTCCTTGAAAGCAGTGATAAGAAACAGGGAAGTGAGCATGGAAGTAAAAAAGTTACTACATGACAGTATTGTGATACCAACTCTAACGTACGGAAGTGAAGCTTGGACGTTGTTGGAAGGACACAAGTCAAGAGTGAGAGCAGTGGAAATGAGTTATTTAAGAGGAGCTTGTGGAGTCACGTGGAGAGACAGGCTGACGAATGAGGATATAAAGGAGCGTTGTGGTGTTGATGTGGATGTGATAGGAAGCGTTGTGAGGAACACACTGAGGTGGTTTGGCCATGTGGAGAGGATGGAGGGTGAAAGACTGACGAAGAGAGTGTATGTGAGTGAGGTGGAGGGTGGAAGAGGGAGGGGGAGACCGAGGATGAGATGGAGGGATGGGGTGGAGAGGGTATATGAGAGGGGGGTGTGAGTTGGGAGCAGGGTAGTGAAATGGCGGGGGACAGGGCGACTTGGAGGCGATTTGTTTGTGGCCACCCCAAACGGGATTGAGGCGTCTGGCAATAGATAGATAGATAGATAGACTTTTACTCTTATTTTCCTGTCACTAAGATAAGAAGAAATCAAAGGAACAAAAGACGTTAGTCCATAGCAAGGGAGTTTGGACAGCAGGGAACGGTGCCATACTCTGTCGAAAGCTTTAGAGATATCAAGAGCTACTGCATGAGTTTCTCCAAAAAGATCAATTGATTGATGGATGGTATGAGTTAAGAGATTGAGTATGTCAATGGTGCATCTTTCGTGGCGAAAACCGTATTGTCTATCATTAATTAAGTTGTTGGATTCAAGATGTTTAACAATATGCTTATTAATTAAAGTTTCAAATACCTTACCAAGAGAAGATGTGATAGCTATTGGTCTGTAATTGGAGGGTCAGACGAACTTCCTTTCTTCGGAACTGGGTGGATATTGGCTTCTTTCCATGAATTTGGGAATAAAGAAGTACGTATGCATAGTCTGAATAATTTAGCTAGGACAGAGGCAAGTTCAAGGGAACACTTTTTCAAAACAATTGGCGGAATTCCATCTGGACCTGGAGCTTTGTTGGTAGGTAAATTGTCTAGGATGGATTTTACAAATCTTGTCTGTATTTTAAGTGGGGCAATTTCGGGAGAATCAAGTTCCAGTACTGAGACATTCTGGCTGGTATCATCTATGGTAGAGTTTCTTGCAAAGGTACTAGCAAAGATATCTGCTTTCCCACGTGGGTCATTTGTAATATTGCCATCTGAAGATTTTAGTGGGGGAATGGAAGATGACTTGTTAAAGTTATTATTGAAAGAATTAAGAGTTGACTAGAATATTCTGTTGTCATTAGGGTTGTTAAGTAGTTTTGATGCTTGCTTTTGAAGAAAGTTTGATTTAGATAGATGTAATACAGCTTTTGCATGATTTCTAGCAATATTAAATTGGGAGAGTGATTCAGGTGTTTTTGATTTTAAGTAAGAGTTATATGCTAATGACTTTTGGGCTGTTGCTCTGGCACAATTGCCATCAAACCATTTTGGAGAGTTTGATCGTTTAGTGAATTGTTGACTTGGTATGAATAAATCCATACCAGCTAGTATTAAGTCACAAATGTGGGACTGGGTAGAATTGGGATCACTAGAGAAGAAAGACTGCCATGGAACATCAGCAAGATAATTTCTAAATCCATCCCAGTCTGCCCTGTCAAAGTGCCATCGGGTCACCCTGACAGGTTCGGAATGGGGAGATGTAGGAGGGTTAACTAATGAGGCTTTGATGAGATTGTGGTCAGAGGATCCAAGTGGTGACAGTACCTCTATCCTGTATTGATCTGGATTATTTGTCAAGAATAAATCCAAGAGATGGGCATTATGGTCAGGATTATCAGGTATTCTGGTTGGTTGCTTTACCAACTGGGTGAGATTAAACGATTCCGCAAACAGCTCGCATTCTAGACCAGCGTCGTCAGTCCGGGCAGAATGCAATAACCATTCAACATTGTGTATGTTAAAATCACCCAAAATGGTAATTTCATTGACATATGCTAGTCTATTAGTACATAATATTGATTATAATAGTGTATACATATAATATTCATGTTAATATTGTACTGATCCAGTAATATTACATTTTAAACAAGTTGTATACATATTTGAATAAATGCAATGGTTGTTGTATGACATTCTGTAAGATGTGTATGTATAACAGACATACGCATATAATTGTGCAATGGTAATACTGCTAGGTTATACATTACATATTGAGTTATCCCTTTAGTAATGTATAATATTTCACTTAACTTGTATGATGATTCTGGTAATACAGAATTGTGGTAAAATTGTATGATTTTACATAATATTGTAGTAATATTGTGGTAATACATAATTGTAACATTGTGAATTGTTACATAATTGTATTGTAATTGTTACATTGTAGTAACATTGTAGTAATACATAATTGTAATATTTTATGAATTGTTGCATAATATTGTGGTAATGCATAATTGTGTTGGCCTAATAATTGTAGTTACATTTTGTTAATGCAACTGTTACATAACTGTGTTGGCCTTATAATTGTAGTTAAAGTTACATAAAAGTTACATCTTGTTAATGCAACTGTTACATAATTGTTACATATTGTTTGTAGTTACATATCGTTTGTAGTTACATAATTGTAATAATTGCAGTCCTGACACTGAATCCAGTCATGCTGCAGTCGATGATAGTGATGATGTGACATGCCACTGGCTCATGGAGACAACAATTTGCTTTTTATATCACTTATATAAGGAGTTTATGTGATGATGTGCCATGCCACATCCTTGTGGAGACAACAATTTGCTTTTTGTTTCACTTATATAAGGAGTTTATGTGATGATGTGCCATGCCACTTGCTTGTGGAGACAACAATTTGCTTTTTATTTCACTTATACAAGGAGTTTATGTGGTATTTTGGCATTTGTAGTAACACTTACACTTATTTTCATTTGTTTGTTATGTGATCTTACTCTATTTCTTTTTCTTTCTTTTTTTTTGTTTGTATGTATTGATTTTCTATAGTTTGTTTTTCTTCGTTTGTCTACGCTTTTTCTGTGTTGTTCATGGTTGCATAAGTGCTGGTTAAATCCCTTGGGACCCTTTTTTAAGGTTTAGTTTATCTTGCACAGATATTACTGAAAATGATATTATATAGCCCCATATTTTGTAATTTTATTTAAAAAATATATATACACTATATACAGTATTAACTATATACACTGACTTGTTGTTCACTTGTACCTATCGTGGGCAGTATATGTGTCAGCACTGTGTGGAAATCTGTCTTCACGATTGTGTTGAAGATGTTCATTCTTGCTAACGTCATTTGTGTTGGCCATTTTTTTTTCTGGTTTTCCTTGTAACTTAATTTATCTGTTTCCACTAGGTAGCTTTAATTAATAAATGTTTAATACAGTTCTTTTAATCGCTCACTGAGTAACTGTGATGGTATATTTTCTTTATTACTTTGTAGATGTAATAATGTATAGCTGTATGTATGCAACACGTATTTTATGTAGGTATAAATGGTAACACTCGTTGGTAGTAAATAAATGCTATAATAAATGAATGAATATATACAGTGTAGAATATTTATTGTTGGTGCAAGTATTTAATGATTGAATTATGAAGATAATTGAAGTAGGTATATGTATATAAGTTGTAACTATACAGCACGTTTTATATGTTTGTGCAGAAGTTTTTTGTCTATCACTGTGCACTGTATAAATGAAGTAACTATGTAACTCACTAATTTTTACCGTGGTGGAAATGGTGTGAGTGGTGTTGCATGTGGTGATAGCGTTGTTCTTCACGGGTTGATTGACGTGTTGTGGGGTGTCAGACACACGGCTTGGCGTCGTCTCAGCACACGTATGGTGACGTCGACTTCCCACACTGGTAGTTGTGGTGAGTAAATGAGTAGCGATGAGTAACTTCAGTGAAGATAAGTGAGTAAGATGAGTTGTGAATATGGGCTTGGTATTTGCTTCGTCGTCTTGTCCTCTTGACTCTTGCGTCGGCGGTGGAGGTTGGGGGACGGTAGGAGAGAAAGGAGGGTGAGGTCAGATGGTTGTGAGTTGTGAGTCGCATCTGACTCTTCATTTGTTTGTTTTGTTTTGTTTTTCTTGATGTATTCTTGGTCCTTTTTTCTTGTGATTTACTCGTTGTGGGATGAAGACTGTCGCTACTTGTAGGTGCGTGTAGAAGTTTATACAGACGACTCATAGAGTTGTTACTTGTAGTTGATTGTAGATGGTTGTAGTTCGTTGGTTCGTCGTAGAAATTGCAAGATTGTTTGTATCAGTATTTTGTTAAACTATTGGCAAGACGTCGAGTGATCACTTCTAAATCAGCGTGATGATCGGGGAGATGGAGGGGGTTGGTTGGAGAGAATTTTGCCAGGAGCTGGTTGTGAGTTGTTGGTTGTGAGAGGTATTTTTTGTTTTCAATCTTGATATTTTGTAGGAATTCACTGTAGATTCGTACACGAGGTTCATACGTTCGCTGCCGCCATATCTCACAATAACTTTGTAGTTTGTTGTGGTGATGATTTGTATGTCAGATATTAGACTTGTGGACGAGTGGTTGTTATACGTGAGTAGCTTTGTAAGTAGATAATCTTGGTTCCCTTTTGTCATGCAATGATAGGAGAGGTAAAGAATAGTATGGGACTATTTTTATTTGTCTTGGAAATATTAACAAAGTCTCTCACACACAGTGAAGTATAAAGTCCCGCCAGCTACCTCCCAGTCTCGCTCTCGCTCTCTCTCTCTCTCTTCCCTCTCGCCCATGTTGCTAGGCTCCTTCTCCATACTACCTGCCGGTTCTATGGCCTGTCTCCTTCTGAGCTCTGCTTCCTAAATTCTGGTGTAGCAGGGCTTGTGTCACATGTGTTACATTGTGTTTGGAAAGTTCTAGAAACCTGTGTGTGAGTATGTGTGTATGTGTGTGTATGGTCACTAGGCATTGTTCGTATGCTATCTCACTGACACACTACCTATATCATCCCCTGACTTGCTACTTCCTGTGTATTGTCAACATTTCCTTAGTTAATTTGCAAGACCATTTCCCGTTCCCAGACTTGCCTGGAGCTATGTCTATCTACATATTTATCTATCTATCTATCATGATTTCTAATTATAATATGGAGTCCTGACACTCGTACTGTCCCGTGTCTTAAACCATATTTATCGTACATATTCTTCAATTTGTGAATTGCTTTGGCACACACTATTTCATTTGGTAGTGCATTCCACTGATCAATTGCTCTGTTTGGGAAACTGAATTTCCTCATGTCTTTATCACTTCTCTTCATATGCAATTTTTTGCAGTGTCCTCTTGCTGATGCTTCCCCATATGTTAAGTAATCATTTATGTGTATTTTCTCCTTCCCTGATATGCATTTATATAGCAGTATCATGTCACCTCTTTTCCTTCTCTCCTGTAGTGTTGGTAGATTCAGTTTATTTAGTCTTTCTTCGTAGCTTAGATCCCTTAAGCTTGGTATCCATCTTGTAGCGGCCCTTTGAACTTTTTCAATCTTGTCTATGTGTTTTTTGAGATGAGGACTCCAGACAACTGATGCATACTCCAGGGTTGGTCTGATGAATGATGTTATTATCCTTCTTAGCATGTCTTCATTTATGTATGTGAATGCTATTCTCATATTTGCAAACAGTGTATACATGTTCCGTACCTTCTCACTGATGTGGTCAGCCGGAGATAGTCTTACTGATAATCACACCTAGGTCCTTCTCTCTTTCTGATGTGTGTAGTGTTTTATTTCCTAACGTATAATCCCAATCAGGTCGTTTTCCACTTTTACCAAACTTAATTACTTGACACTTATCCACATTGAATTCCATTAGCCATGTATTACTCCATTCATGAAGTTTATTTAATTCTTCTTGTAGCTCTTTACAAGAGTCTGTGTTAGTAATTCTCCTTTGCATTTTTGCATCATCTGCAAACATATTCAGATAGCTCTCATTTCCAGTGTTACTGTTTATATCATTTATATACACTAAAAACATGATTGGTGCCAGCACTGAACCCTGTGGTACTCCACTAGTCACTTCTTTCCATGATGAGTAGTTTCCTCTTAGTACTGTTCTCATTTCTCTTTTTATGAGAAAGTCTTGCATCCAACAAAACAGTTTGCCTCGAATTCCTCCTTGATGGTACAGTTTCCATAAAAGTCTTTGGTGTGGTACTGTGTCAAAAGCTTTCTTGAAATCTAAATAGATACTGTCCACCAATCCTTCCCTTTCCTGTATTGTGTTTGTTACTCTGTCATAGTAGCTCAACAGATTAGTAACACATGATTTTCCTTTTCTGAAACCAAACTGTCTTTCTGTCATCATATTGTGTTCTTCTAGATGTTTTACCCAAGCTTTTCTTATAAGCTCTTCTAATACCTTGCTTAGAACACTTGTCAGTGATGCTGGTCGGTAGTTGAGTGGATTTTGTCTATTCCCTTTATTGAATAAGGGGACAATATTCGCTTTCTTCCAAATATCAGGTAGTTTCCCTTGACTCAAAGATTTCTTGAAAATTAAAAATAATGTTTTACTTAACTCCTTTCCACATTCTCGTAGCACCCAACATGAAATTTCATCAGGACCATTTGCTTTTCCTCTGTCTAATTTACTTAACTCCTCCTGCATTATTTTTTCTGATATTTGTATATCTTGTAGTATCCTTGGATATGCATGTTCGACATAGTCCCTCTCAAAATTTTTTTCTTCTGTAAAAACTGATTGGAAATTCTTATTTAGTGCTTCACAAATATCTTTCTCTTGTGTATAGGTGTTTCCCTCGTCCGTAATGGATTGTATTATATTTTTTACTTTGGTTTTGCTCCTGAGGTAGCTGTTTGTGTGTGTGTGTGTGTGTGTGTGTGTGTGTGTGTGTGTGTGTGTGTGTGTATTTACCTATTAGTAGTATACAGGAATTGAGCGATGCTCGTGTTGTCCTGTCTCCATATCCACATTTATCTAGTCTACCTTTACACACATGAATGTTTTTCTCCTGCACCACCTTTTCGTCTAAGTCGTTCCAAATACTTATGTATTTACCCAAATACATAATTGTGATACACACAAATATGCTGTGCTCGTGGGTTCCCATCGCTGTATCTCAGTGAGTCAAATTTAGCTTTAAACTCGTTTAAGTTTTTAGACTGGACGATCTCTTTGTCCAGGCTATTCCATAAGTCTATACTTCAGTAAGGAAAGCTATATTTCTTGATGTCCTTCAAGCAGCTTGACTTTTTCAATTTCATTCCATGTCCTCTTGTTGCTCTCTTATCCCATAAAAACAGATCTTCTCGGTCAATTTTATCTACTCCCACCATGGTCCCGAACAATGCAATCATGTTTCCCCTCTTTCTCCTTTCCTCTAAGGAAGGCAAATCCAGCTTTTCCAGCCTCTCTCTGTATGCCAGATCTGCCAGATTGGGGACCATCTTGGTTGCTGTTCTATGCATTCTCTCAATCTTGTTTATATCTTTCCTTTTGTGTGGGGACCACACTACTGCTGCATATTCTAACCTGGGGCGTATCATGGCCACTATCAATTTTTTCATCATCTCCTCATCCATATAATGAAATGCTACTCTTATGTTAGTCAAGAGTTTAAAAGTCTCTCTAACTATCTTGTTAATGTGCTTTTCAGGTGACAAACTATCTTGGACCAGCACCCCTAAATCTTTCTCTTCTCTCATTTTTGTGATTAATTCATTGCCCAACAAATAGTTCAGTGATGGCCTCTGGTACTTTTACCCATTTCCAATATTTTACATTTCTTTACGTTAAATTTCATTTCCCACGTCCGGCTCCAATCATGTATCCTATCCAGATCCTCCTGCAGCAATTTACAATCCTCCTCAACTTCTACCTTCCTCAAGATCTTTACATCATCAGCAAACAGACTTGCATAACTGTTCACTCCATCTACCATATCATTTACGTAAATCAGGAACATTACTGGCGCCAACACCGAGCCTTGAGGGACTCCACTTGTTACTTCCCTCCATCCAGACATCCTATCCTTTATTACTGTTCTCATTTGTCTGTCTCTCAAAAAGTCTCTCATCCATTCCAGGAGTTTCCCCTTCAGTCCTCCTATATATTCTAGTTTCCACATTAGTCTTTTATGAGGTACCTTGTCAAAGGCCTTCTCTATGTCTAAGTACACACAATCCACCGAACCATCTCTCTCCTGTACCTCGCCAATCGCTCTTGGGTAAAAGCTCAACAAGTTAGAAACACATGACCTTCCACTTCTGAATCCAAACTGACATTCAGCCAAAATATTCATCTCTTCTAGATATTTTGTCCATCTGTCTTTCAGGATTCTCTCACACAATTTTCCGACCATGCTGGTTAGAGACACTGGTCTATAATTCAGGGGTTCTTCCTTGTTTCCTCCCTTATAAATTGGTACCACATTTGCTCTCTTCCATTCTTGTGGCACTTTCCCCTCTTCAGAGAGCACACGATTAAACCGTGAATTTTATCCGCCAGTTGTTCTCTGCATTCCTTCAGTACCCAATTAGATATTCCATCAGGTCCTGGGGCTTTCCTTACATTTTGGGTTTCCAGTAATTTATACACTTCCTGTACCTCCACTTTTATATCTTTTAGCACCGGTACATTTCTAATCACTCCCTCCCCTTCCACAAACTCTTTTTCATCATTGAAAACCGATTGGAAACATTTGTTCATTATTTCAGCTTGCATTGCTGCATCTTTATAGACCTCTCCTTTTACATTCAGTTTGGTGATTCCTTCCTTTTGTTTCAGTTTGCCATTTACAAATCTATAAAACAGCTTGGTTTCATCCTTGCATTTGTCTATTATACCTTTTTCAAAATTCCTTTCTTCTTCTCTACGTATTCTTGTGTATTCATTTCTAATTCTTTTATATTCTTTGTTCTGTTGTTACCTCTCTTTCTCCAGTTATTCCACGCCTTATCTCTCTCTTTTTTTTGCTATCATACACCTTCCATTAAACCACTCCTTTTTCCTGTTTTCTTTCCCTCTTACTCTTGGTGCAAATTTTTCCACTCCCAAATTATAGAGGTCTTGAAAGATATCCCACTTCCTTTGTATCTCTCTTGTTCCAATGAATTTTCCCCAGTCCGCATATGTGTGTGTGTGTGTGTGTGTGTGTGTGTGTGTGTGTGTGTGTGTGTGTGTGTGTAATTGCAAAAATAAATTAAATGCATCCCTATGTTGAGTAATGAGCTTAAAACTGAAACGGCTTGTTGATTGCTTTCTATATCATTAGCTTTGCGAAGTGTCGTGGTGGGTGACGGTGGCTGTGGTAAGCGAGGATCCAACCTTCCTCTCT
The DNA here is from genome assembly GCF_032717465.1 of Coenobita brevimanus. Taxonomy (NCBI): domain Eukaryota; kingdom Metazoa; phylum Arthropoda; class Malacostraca; order Decapoda; family Coenobitidae; genus Coenobita; species Coenobita brevimanus. The sequence goes on from NC_136969.1 coordinate 8,779,733, forward strand.
GCCTTCGCTGAGTCCTCCTTCAAAAACCACCTCCTGTCCGTGCACACAGTGAGGCTGCTTGTCTTCACTCGCCTCCCTCTCCATCGCCTCCAAACCCTCCACCACCTGCACAAGACTCTATCACGCACCAACGCTCTAATCGCTGTTGTCGACGATGCATTACCAATCCTTAGGTACTGAATACTTTCTATGGACGAGAGCTCTAATACGATGTGATATTCCTCACTTTGATATACTGCCTTTTTTTATAGTTATTCATTTCTTCTTGTTTCATATTTTTATCAACAGGAATAGAGTGCTGTCATGGTTACCCTTGACTGATCCAGGAACTCGACCATTACAGGTAGCATCGTGGAGTACTGACCAAAATCTAAGTCTAGTCCACCCACCAAATCTTTTTCCAAAGAAATTTTTACGGTAAGATCTTGTTGTCTGTAACTCTTGACGACCCTTACAGTAATATGTGAATGTTTATATCATATGGTCTTTGTTCAAAATATGCTAATGTTTATCATTTTTCACTTGACGAGAGTGTGGATGAGGTCATCTGCTATGATGGACAACATTGCATCTATAACATATCTTACATAATTTGAATGCTAGAACTCAAGGTGGAACACAACCACCCTTTTCACTGTACTGGTTTCGTTAGCTGGCGCTTACTTGGTGGAATGTATGTCCGATTTATTGTGAGGATAGTCCTTGGCCTCGTCAGACTACAACCTCTTGCTGCAGGTTCCCCCACCGTCCGCATGTGATGGTGACAGCTGAGGAGTTTCCTTCGCAGTCGGCGGTCATGGTAGACGACCCAACGAAACCTGGTGGCAAGCGGCTTGGTTTTACGGGTACAGCGAAGCATATCATGGAAATACTGTCCACGTCTATGAACTTTACGTGAGTTGTTGCTTGCACACATTCTAATAGACACAGACGTTTTCTTGGATGCAGTAAAAGACTTTATTGCACTTATTCTTATTCAGTTATCATGCAAATCACAGTTTAGAATTCTTTTGCGTGATTTATACGGATTTTATGTGCACATAGTTTGCATCAATAACATACAATGAGACATTAAGGTGTGGTTTTCAGAAGAAATCGGAAAGGAGGTGTTCTGATAATCATCCAAGCCACTTACAGTATGATCCACAATTCAGTTTAACAACAGTATGCAACGAGCAGCTAATGGTAAGTCAAATATTTTGCTGTAACTATTTTTAAAACTCTATGACAGGTACGTATACTTGAGAGCCCCTGACAAAAGCTGGGGCCTGCTGAAGAGTGATGGGACATGGTCTGGCATGCTGGGACTCATCACACGTGAGGTGAGTTACTACATCTATTCAACTATATAAACTTGTTGACTAGTCTTTCCTAAATTGAATGAAACCATCTGGCAGAACAAGGATCAGATTCAAATGACAGGTTAGTCTCCTGCTGAGTGAGTCTTCAAAGAACTATTTTGTCCATTGTTTTAAGAAACTGAACAAACGTTCAGACTCAGTCGGTCATGCCAGTTTCTCCCAATTAGATCCTGCCAGGATAATTCATAAAACATTTTACAAATCATTAATTCTTTCATTCATTGTTACACACTTGTATAAAATACGCTACTTATGTGTTGCACCTACGCCTTGGGAACAGACTCTTCTTTTTTTTTTTTTTTTTTTAGGGATTTCAATGAACACTAAACATGGCATGATGAAAATTAAGGCATGCGACTTCTGATGAAAATTAACCCGTTAGCTCCGAGAGTTCCTGTGCAAGTGATTCTGCTGGAAGGGTACTAAGCATTCCATCCTCGGTCTATCGGCTCATAGTCGCGAAGCTCATACGTTTCTACCCCGTGGTTCCCGTCTTTATTAAATTTTGAAAATGTCCTCCTCCGTCCTATATTGTGGACACTGGGCAAAATGGGTTTAAGAAATAGATAGATTTGCCTGTGTCTAACCCATTAGCTTTACGAGTTGCTGTGTGGGGAATTTTGCTGGAAGTGTACTAAGCATACCGCCCACTGCCTATTGGCTCGTACTCGTGAAGCTCATTGGCCCGTATCCCAGGGTTTCCTTCTTTACTTAATTTTGAAAATGCCTATCTCCGTCCTATATTGAGGACACTGGAAGCAAATGGGTTAAGGCATGCGACTGTGGATGAAAATTAAGGTAGGCAACTTTGGAAACCTGTCTCCACTGTACTCATCATCCTTAACCTTTCCATATCGTGTATTGATATTATATGAAGTAGTTTGTTAGTGGGGAGCACCGAGTGACATACTGTACTGTTATGTCCAAGAATTATGTAGAGTAGTTGAAATTTTCTCTAGCAACTCTGATGAGTCTGTGAAGCTGCCGTCAGTGAATCAGAGTAATTTCTGTCAGTCGCCTCCTAGTTGCCTAGAAGGGAAGGCTGCTGCTCAGTGCTCTCCCTGGTCTGTATCGTGGTAGCAACTGCCACACTCATTCATACAACAGGAATCTCTATGACCACTGTAGCTAAAGTTTGGTTTATTACTTTGTCCATTTCTAACCGAAAAGCAGTACATTTCGCTAGAAAAACTTTAATCTACCCAACCACATAGTCACTCCTACTAACCATGACAGACATGAAGGAATACAAATTTTAGCTACTTCTATTCTGCTTAACTTTGTAGACTGGAAACAGTTGATCTGGTATTCGGTATTTGTGTATTATCTTCATGTGTAAGGTATGGCGTCGGTAATGTAAAGTCGCATCACAGAGAGGGTTTAGAGTTGGTAGAGATTAGAATTCTTGGTGGTATATCCTGGCATGTATTCTTCTCTTTTTAGAAATACTTACCTTAACAAAACATTGCAGGAAGTGGAGTTCACTCCTGGACCTTTCTTCCTGGATCTCAGCAGAAGCCAGTGGATGGAATACTCTACATACATTCTCATGGGTGGGTACCATGTTCTAGCTGCCCGTGGTCATCCTAAGCCGGACCCATGGTGTTTCCTACTGCCTCTTGCACCAGTGGTTTGGGCAACATTGTTAATGGCATTGTTGGCTGTGTGCTCAGTGATGTTGCTCCTGCCTTTCTGTTTTCCTGTTCACGCACAAGAAGCAGGCAGTGTAGATGCCAACACCTTTAACTGTGTGCGCATCCTCCTTCAAGAAGGTAACTAATTTAGTTTTTTGAACCTGTCAATGATTTGACATAACCTGTAGAAGATAAACTTAACTTATCCAGGATATTTAACGTAACGATTATACATGGTTCAGTTATGTTGGTGCACTTGTAACATTCGAAGTAGATCATTTCTTGTAGGCATGAAAATAAGCCACGTTTTTCTTTTGGTTTATAATCCCCACTTAGTTTGATGAAGAAAAACTTCATCATGTGCTTTATAAATGTGCAGAGAAAAGACTGTCATTATTAAATACGTCAGGCCATCTACTGCTATCGGGGTCTCTATTCTGTGTTACAAAATTCCCTTTTGTCGTAAAAGATATAAAGAGAACTAGTAGTCAGTGGTGGTGGGACCGTGTGATGCTGGGGGTGTGGATGCTGATGATGGTGGTGCTGACACAGAGCTACGTCAGCAATCTCATGTCCCTCTTGGCAGTCAGATACATCGACCAACCATACCAGAGACTTGATGACGTTCTTAAAAACTCTGATGTTGGGATAATTCTTGTTCAGAACACTTTGATCATCCACTATCTTAAAGTAAGTAATTGTTTTTCTGATGTAATTCTAAATCACGTACAGTAAACCCTCACTATACCGGATCAGTTAAGGAGAAACCCAGTCCGATAAAGCTGATAATCTGCAAAGTCCGATAGTCCCCGCCAAAAGAGGGCTTTCAAGTAATACTGGAAGATAAAGAAGTAGAATACCATATTCAAGTATTAATAATGAAAACTATACCACTTTACACTGACTGGGACAATATTCACACCCGTGTCATATGACTTCCTCATGTTTCGCTCAACCGCGTTGGAAAAACCGCCTTCATGATTGCTAACTGCTTTGTGAGTTACCCAGGGCACGGGAAGCGATCCGGTTTGATCTAATAGACCACAGTTGTCTGGAAGGTCTGTGTGGCTTTTTCCATTTACCGAATGGCGGAATCCGGTATCAACGACTGTTCTTCTGGAGACCTTCAAGTGTTCTTTCAATCCTATATCCAGTCTGATGGGGTATGTTAAAGCGAGGGTTTACTGTACCATTGTTTGTTTAGTGCCAAAGAATTTTTTGGTTGACAACAAATGCTACCCCTGTTGTGTATAGCCAAATCAGGTCTCCAGGAAGTAGTTTTTAATCAATTATGAGACATTACATGAGAGTCTCACATTTTTCATTGGTAACAGAATGCGATACGTTTATGACCATGTGTCCCATCAGGAAACTATTGGCAAAGCTGTTCTTTATCAACCCATCAGTACTTGTAGACCAAGAATTAACTAACAAGTGTGGCTTGTTCTGAACAGCTAATTGACTTCCCAATTCTCGTCAATTATCTTCACTGTATGCCATACAAGTAATTATCCGGTAAAGCTTCCTAACTACAGTACTAAGTGCTATGGAGGCAATTATTTTTCCCAAGTCTTATCTATTTTTTTTTTTTTTAATCGAGAGCTTTCAGTGCAGCTTAGTATTATTGAAAGCCTTCTGTATTTCAGACGGCCAAGTCGGGTCCACTCCGTGAGCTGGGGAACCTGATGGACATAGAACGAGTAGCTTACAGATCGTTTGCAGAATTACCCCAAAGCCTGGAGACCATTGTGCGGGATGGCAGTCATGTCGTGTTTGATGTGGACATTACCTATCATCACCTTCTGCCAAGGAGCTTTTCTCTCACAGGTTATTATGTGGTTGTCATGTTCACTGGAGTTATTTATGGTTATACCATTTTAGCAATCTCTACTATAAAATGTAGCATATCTCATCTCAGTGGCGAGATGGGATTATTCGCCTTGTTTAATTAGACAGGATTTTCATTATAAATCACTGCCCTGGCATTTGACAAATGGTATCTTGTAAGTCTTTGCAAGGAAAGCTCCCTTATTCTGTTTAAGAGTATAATAGTCTTGTCACTATCTGTCAGTATATACCTAGGCTGCTTCCCTCAGAGAAAGGGGGGTAGCCAAGACAGGATGACGCACTTCTAATTTACACACACACACACACACACACACACACACACACACACACACACACACACACACACACACACACACACACACACACACACACACACACACACACACACACACACACACACACACACACACACACACACACACACATTTACACATTTACTCATATTTTAGCCTCAAGGGGAGAAGGGTTAGATCCTCACCGCACCTCACCGTACGAGGGTCAACTGCACAATGCAGTCGGCGACATCCGCAGCAAGATCATACAGGAGATATGGTTTACTCCCTCCACATCATAATGGACCCGTCCCCTTACCTGCACCTGACCTAATTACTTGATCAAATCAAATGCTGGAGAATAACCCTTCAGGACCGCATCACCATTTAATCATTCACAGTTTCTCTCCAGTCACCCCTATCACGCTCAGACACTCTTTCTTGCTCTACAGCCATCTCTCTTGCATCTAACGCTCTCTTCACACTGTCCATCTACCCTATTCGTTGTCTTCCTCTCAGCCTTATACCTCTCACATGCTATCCAGTTATCTATTTCACCAATCACTCTTCATCCATTTTCTCCATATGCCCGAAACATTGTAACACTCTTTGTTCAACTCGCTCAGACATCTCCCGCATAACTCCAGTTCTCCTTCGCACTTCATTTCTCACTCGATCAATACACGTCACTCCACACATACTCCTCAGACACCTCATCTCCATGATATTCAAGCTCCTTCTCTCTGCTACACGTATATTTCATGTTTCAGCCCCATATTACGAAGTCGGTACCACTACACCCTCATAGAGCCTTCTTTTTGCATCCATTCTATGCGAACAACATCTAAACACTTTTTTCATTCTTCCCAGCACCTTTCCTGATTCATTCATTCTAAAGTTCACTTCTTGATCTATTCTTCCATCCACAACAACATGTGACCCTAAATACTTAAAACACTCTTCCTCTTTAAGCAACTCACCATTCAAAACTACATTCATCCTCCTACCATCTACCAACCTCGTACACTTCATCACTTTACTATTATTCTCATTTACTCTCAATTTCCTCCTTTCACACACCCTTCCAAACTCCTCTACCAGCTGTCTTAATCTCTCCTTCGAGTAAGCCACCAGTGCAGTATCATCCGCAAACAGCAGCTGATTCAGATTCCACTCTCTACCATCGGCATTTACTAGACCCAAACCTCCAACTAACACTCTTGCATTCACCTCCCTTAGAACACCCTTTATATAAACATTAAACAACCAAGGCAACATCACTACATTCCTGCCGGACCTCACTCTCAACGGAAGCCAGTCACTCACAGATATTTCCCACTTATTCACACGCTCTATTATTTATATAAAAACTTTTCACTCCTTTTAGCAACCTACCATTAAGTCCATACAATCTCAACACAGTCCACAAAGTCTCCGTATCAGTTTTATAATTCATTTTCTCTGAATCAATGGACGCCCAAAACACATCCTTACCTTTCGCCAAGTACTTTTCACACACCTATCTCACAGCAGACACCTGGTCTACCATCCCCTCCTTCTCCAAAAGCCGCACTGCTCATCACCAATCACTCCCTCTGTGCTCTCTCTAACACTTCATCAACACTCTACCATACACCTGTCACTATATTATCAGTAAATATTTTGACAGGGACTTGTGATTTTTACATGTCCGGTAGCAGCTACCTCACCACTCCTCTGGGCATGCTGGCTCAGAAGAACAGCCCCTTTATGCCACGGTTAAATCAGCTGTAAGTGCCGAACACTATTAGTAACTAAGTAATATAGGAAACAATGATCATGTGTGTTTCTCCTTACACGTCAGAAAGTGAAAATACTTCATATTTACATCACAGTCAAAAAGGACAAAAAGAATAACTGTAATGGCATTTACTTACTGGTGTCTCGAACAAAATACTTAAAACAGTTTTATTTTCCTTGACAGGGCTTATACACTAGTGGAGTCTGGTGTATATGATAAATGGGCCAAGTTCTCACATCCCAACTCCAGCACCTGCAAGAACCCTCCCATAATCATCACAGTCACCTCTGCCTTCTCACTCAGCAACCTGTGGGTAGGTCCTGCCACAGACTTCTTGCATGGCCAGGAAAACCACCAGTTTGTTTGATTTTACTCGTTAACTTCCACACGTATTTGAAGACGTTGCGTTAAATATATAAGTATAAATCTTGCATAGAAAAATACCAAGAAAGCCATTAATAATTTTCATTAAACATGTCATTAATCCCACGGCAGGCTTTTGTTTCCGATTTTAATGAGGTATTGTGGGTTGGTTGAAAAGGAAAGGATTACGGCATTACATGTCATGTTGCTCATATTCAGGGCATGTTCGTGGTGCTGGGGTGCGGGTTCGCAGTGGCCGTTGTGGTGCTGGTGATGGAGCAGATGTGTTGTGGGGCCAAGTGGAGAGAGGAGGGCCAGGTGGACACCCATGACAAACACACCACCATCACCCCCACCTTTGACCACGCACTTCTCCAACACTGACCACGAGCTTCACATGAAATTCATACTTCGCTATAAGTTTTCAAATTTATAACAGGTCATAGATATGTGAGTTAATTAACAAACAACAGTGATTTTTATACGAATGGCAAATCCTTGGAGCGTCATTCACCCTGATTTTTTTTTTTTTTCATGGATGACTACATTCCCTTCGCATCATTTCTGTAAAGAAATGTAATAATAAATATCTGAAACATGATTAGTTGCAACAGGAGTATGATTTGCCTGACAAAATTATATGAGCGAATTGAGGTGAGATTTGAAAATATTGTTGCCTATCTACATATCTACAGCACGACGCCCTAATCCCGCAAAAGGTGGCCGCAGACAAGACGCCTCCAAGTCGCTCTGTCACCCACCATTTGACTGCCCTCCCCCCTACTCACTCCTCCCTCCATCATACCTCTCATCTCCATCCCTCTACCCCATCCTCGGTCTCCCCCTCCTTCTCTCTCCCTCTACCCTACCTACATACACCCTATTATTCAGTCTTTTATTCTCCATTCTCTCCACTTGTCCAAACAGTCTCAGTGTATTTCTCCTAATTTTCTCAGTCACATCCACATCTACCCAACAACGTTCTTTCACTTCTTCATTCGTTAACCTGTCCCTTCATGCCACTCCACATGCTCCTCTCAGCTAACTCATTTGTTGCCAATTACTCAAAATCATTGACAGTTTGGTAAAAGTCCGTAACCCATTGACTCTCGACTTAACAAAATTCTCTGGTGCTAGTCTAAATGAAATTATTTGCCGTATCAGGATCACTTAACGTAGTTTCTGAAGTTTTTGAATGCTAGGGAAAAAACAATGATTTTATGTGCTTTTTAAACTATTTTGTACATATCTTCTAATAACAAACAATTATCACGTAGGCTTTCTAAAATACTGGCTACATATATGATGGTTTACCTGTTGCTGAAGTGGTGACTGCAAATAATAAAACAATGCATATTTTGCTACTTGAGGAATTAATATGGACAATGATTTTTTTTTAAGGTATGGGACACTGCTTGAGTTGTGCTTGAGATATCTTACTGTCACGGGGATAATGTGAATTTATGAATAAAAAATTACTAAATATTATTTGAAATTAGAAGCAAGGAATTAACTTATGAAAATCTAGCAGTAAGTTTTACTTTATGGCGGCTTACTTCGCCGATTCTCTAAAGACGAGAATTTATAAACTTTCTCAACAGTACACAGCAGAGACTACTAACGAGTGCTGTTTGTAGTACTGCTAGCCTCTCGAGAAAGTGACTCCACCCCTGACAATCAATAACTAATGCTAATAATAAACAGGTTCTTGCCGGTGCTTAACTCATGGCTGACACAACGGATTTAAGCCTGATACAAAAGAACTGTCCTAAGTACCAGTTATGAATATTGTAAAGAGTTTGTGCAAACTAGGAGCGGCAACTAAAATAAGCTTAATGTGGAGAAATAAAACACGAGTCTAATTACGTTAAGCTCAAAGAAAAGAACTGTAAATTTATTGATTACAATAAAATAAATTTACGTTATATGAATCTCAAAATAAATTCAGAAAGGGAATTTCAAGGTCGCTAGGGGACTCATGAATTCAAATAACAAGAGAATACACTCGCTCATTCAAAAGCTAATTAAACTTAAGCCCAGAAAAACGAACACAAATACTGGTCAGTGGAGGGGAGCCGAAACGAAAGTCTGGGCGCCTGTGATGAACACCAACACTGCTATTCGCTCCAAGCCTGCTTCACCAATCACAGTCTAGGTGGAGATTCAGGAATTCGCTGTACAACAGAGACGTTGCTCTACGCTGGTCACAAAACGATACTATTCTCATGACGATCCCGAGCTGACTAGTTTCAAACTCGGAAGGGAAGTACGAGCAGGCTGTATTTGCAGGCAGTAGGCATGGCCTTAGTTCAATGGTCAACGGAAAGAAAGTAAACGATATAGGCTCACAATAAATCGCTCAGTGAAAGCACTAATGTCATGGATAAGAATGGTCACTTGTGAAACAATGACAAATGTTCTGAAAACCATCCTGATCGAAGTGAATACGAGGACAGTTGAAGTGAGAGATGACCAGTGGGAATTCCGCTTGAGTTCGTGGTTTTCTCATCACAGTACAATGTCACAAATTTATATAAATACGCTTGCACGAAATCGTGACATTATGCCCCATCAAAATCAAATTTTTCTTCAGAAAATTTTTTGATATACATACATATAAATCCTAACTCAGCCACACAAGATTCACACTGTGGTGTGTGTACTATCCTGCTATAGGTGATAAGCACAGTCGCCCATGAATGTAAAAACCTCGTATTTACCTTAATAGAAGCAAGCTTGAAAAAACTCCATGACGACGGTGAAAAATCCTGTACTCAGTTCAAACTGAGCGAAAAGTTCGCCTATTTACATTAACAAGTAGTTATTATGTAGCGTGATGTATGTAATGCACGGTGCAGGTGTGACAGTTGTTGTGTAACTGTACCTACGAGTAAAATGATATAATACAGATCAATAGTAAATAGAGAAGACAAGGCAGAAGAGAAGACGCGGCAGCATGCGGCAGAGATGCTCAGCTGATCTGCTCGACAAAATTGCTACACCCGCCAGCTGCACCTGCGAAAGCAGTCAAGGTGGAGCATCAAAAGTGTCAGTGCGACAAATGATTTTTATTAAATTACAATTTCTCTCTCTGCCTTGTAGTCAGTACTTATTATTTTGTTAATGGATACATTATTAACCAGGAAACGCAGTCCTTGGATTGCTCAAATCTCTGAGGACCCTTGTAGTTTACTGGTTAAACCTACATTTTTAACCAGGAAACGTGCTAGTCCTTGGATTGCCCAAATCTCTGAGAACGGGCAGTTTACTGGCTAAACTTACATTATTGACCAGGAAACGTACTAGTCTTTGGATTGCCCACATCTCTGAGAACGGGCAGTTTCTGGTTAAACCCAACACTACACTTACGATTAATAACGGCAAGCTGAAAATCCCTACGCAATCTCGGGCAGGTCACATTTTAACACCCAACATGGGTGTGAACACTCATGTGGATAATGTGCATTCTCCAGGAGTCCTCAGAGACCCCCACAGCTCGAGACACTACAAGGTAATCCAAACACAGCCTCAGATTGTCCTTACGGGGGTCTCGAACTTCCCCTTAACATACGGTATATATGCATATACAGGTCCTGAACGTAATGTGTCATGTGGGACCAACGGGCGAGACTTCAGGTCTTACTGGTACACTAATAACTGGGAACCAAGCTTGTCCTTGGATTGCATAAATCTCTGAGGACACCTGTCTTACAGAACCAAACATACAACAGTTGCCCGTCTTAGTAATCAGTTAGCAAGCGAGACATCAGGTCTGCGCCTACATTGTCACTTCCCTTGATGTATCTCACAACAAAGTTAAACTGCTGCAAATACAGTGTCCAGTGTGTCGATCTTGCATTAGCCGTCTTAGTCATGCTGAGACTAGTGAGTGGCATATGATCGGTTTCCAGAGTGAATGGTGCTCCATAAAAATAATAGTAATTCTTCTTAACACCATCAACCACAGCCAACAGCAAGAGTTCCTTCTCAACAGTACTGTAATTCCTCTCGGCAGGTTTTAGCTTATGGCTGTGGTATGCCACTGGGAAAATTCCACCTTCTGTTTCTTGCATTAACATGGGACCTACTCCATCTTGTGAAGCATCAGTGCGCCATATGAAAGGTTTGTTGGAATAAGGTAACTCCAAGATAGGCTTCTTATACAGCATATTCTTAAGGGCAGCAAAAGATCTCTCTTGCGCTTCTCCCCATTCAGTGGTGTTTGGAGCATGTTTCCAAGGCACCTTGTACAATGGTTGGGCAATGAGAGGAAAGTTGGGGATAAAACTCCTATAATACCCTACTAGGCCAAGGAATGCCCTAACCTGTTTCTTGGTCACAGGTCTCGGAGCTTCCCTAACCTTTCTGATCTTGTCGACCTGACACCTGCAGTGATTGTTGCCAACAAAATGTCCGAGGAACTTCACCTCACTGTGAGCAATTTTACACTTGCTAGGCTTCACAGTCATGTTGAAACTCTTGAGTCTACTGAAAACAATTTCCAAGAGACTTAGGTGCTCCTCCAAGGTGGCAGAATGAACTAGGACATCGTCAACGAACATATCTACTCCCACAGTACCATGGAGACTTGTCTCATGGCACGATTGAATACTGCTGGGGAATTGGTAAGTCCAAATTGGAGGACTTTATACTGATACAACCCCCTAGGCGTAACAAATGCAGTGAACTGACGGCTCTCGAGATGAAGGGGAATCTGAAAGAATCCCTTCACCAAATCGTGCTTCGTGAAATATTGTGACCCTGCCAGCTTGGAGAAGATGGCAATGTGGTCACCCATTGACTCAGCATTCACTTTGGTGATTGCATTTAGCCTCCTATTGTCGCCACAAATCCTGACTCCACCCTCCTTCTTGTGGACTACTACCATTGGACTACAGTAAGGTGATGAGGACTTTTCAATAATACCTGCAGTCTCCATGTCGGCATTTCGTTGTCTACTGCATCCAGTAGTGGCATGGGAATTGGATATGGCTTAACCTTTATGGGAGTATTGCTGGTCAGCTCGATTTTGTGACGATCAACCTTTGCGAGTCTAGGTTGGTCAGAGAAGACATCAGAATACTAACAGAGCAGTGACCTTATGGCATTCTGGTCACCTAATGCTAAGTCAGTGTTAAGTAAGACATCTCCAACAGTCTCCTCCTGATGGGACTGAATGGTTAAGGGCTCGTCATCATGATCATCAGCTGTATCACCGCAGCTGCGCCGGTTTCTTCCAGTGGCTGGTCACTGTCATCGGCTACTAGTGGGCCAGTCTTCTCGGGGTTTGACTCATGATAAGCCTTCAACATGTTAACGTGGAACCTTTTACGAAGATTCCCCATCTGAATTACGTAGTTGAGGTCTGAAATGCGTTCTACTATATCATATGGACCCTTCCACTGTGCCAACAACTTGTTCTGGGCAGTGGGGAGTAACACCAAGCATTTATCGCCTGGACTGAACTTCCGAAGCTTTGCCTTCTTATCATAATAAGCTTCCTGAACTTCGCATGCCTTGATCAATTCTTCCTTAGCTAACTCGCACGTCGACTGGAGGCGGTCAGCTAGATCAAGGACGTAGGTGTAGGTGGTCTTGACTTCAGGGTCGGGTTCTTCATCGTCCCATAACTCGCGAAGGACTTGAAGTGGTCCACGGACTGACCTTACGTACACCAGTTCAAAAGGTGAGAACTTCAAAGAATACTGTGGGGCTTCTCGATAAGCAAATAGAAGAGGAGCAATGAACCGCGGCCATTCCTTTGGCTGTTCAGTGGCCATGTGCTTTAACATCTTGAGAGTCCCATTGAACCTTTCACACAACCCGTTACACATGGGATGATAGGGCGTCTTTCACAAGCCTCGGATGGATAACAACCTGAATGCTTTGTTCATCACTGCAGAGGTGAACTGCAAACCCCGGTCACTTAAGACCTCCTTGGGGATACCTATGCGACAGAACACTTCAAGCAATGCCTCAGCAACAGTGACAGCCTCTATATTCTTAAGGGCCATGGCTTCAGGCCACTGTGTGCTGAAATCGATGAGAGTGAGGATTACTTTGATCCATCACTTGCCCTAGGAGAGATTGGCCCAACAATGTCAACTGCTACTCTCTCAAACGGTTCAGAGATTATAGGCATTGGTTTCAATGACGCAGGACGGACACGTCCCCGGTCAGTGGTATGCTGACACACATCACAGGAACGCACAAGCCTAGTTATTTCCTGTCCCATTCCTGGCCAGAAAAAGTCAGCATTAATGCGGTCAGAGGTTTTCTTTTGGCCCATGTGACCTCCGATCACAGAACAATGACCTAATTCGAACACTGCTCTGTGATACTTCGCGGGAACGAAGAACTGCAGTTGAACCTTGCTCTGGGGTGTTTGTGACTCACGGTACAGCCGTCCTTGCTTACGAAGGAACCTGGCTTGACCTCCCCGTGAATACTTAATCACATTACCCTCCAGCTTCTTACGCACTGAGGCAAGTATTGGGTCAGACTGTTGTTCTAGGATAACATCTTGACTACGAGTCAGATTTTGTGGCATTGCAACAGTCAATGGGGTGACATAGTTCAGAGCCTTGGCCATGGCTCGTGTTACTGCAGCCGAAGTCTGAGTAGCGTCATCTACGGTGCAACTATACTTGGCACCTGATATGTTGCCTATTATTAGGTCAAACAAAGGTTCTGGCATGACAACTGGAAGTGTCGTACCAGTGTAAAATGGAGCTGCCACCTGGATACATGCCTCAGGGAACAACCTCACTGATTCATCAGCAAGCTGAGCTTGGATCTGACGACCTGTGTACTCCTCAGGCAGAACTAGACTCTGCCTGACAGAGCAACCCGAGGAACCACTGTCTCTCAGGACCTTTACATGGATGCCTCCCACAAAACCTGGCTGAACAAGGAAGGCACTGTTGCCTGTTGGAGGGCCTGTGGAGGAAGCAGCCAGCCACTGAATAGGCTGCTGAATGAATGATGCAGCAAACATGGTGCCCTGAGAATTAGATACCTGAGGGGTCGTACTCACTGTCTGGGGAGATGGAGAGTTGACCATCTGTGGAGGAGGGTTCACTGTCGCTGAGGAACTAGTGAACTGTGGAGAAGTACAATCGCCTTCACTTCTAAGTACTACACCGACTTGTGGTGTCTTGGTAGATGTGGCACCACTGTGTTTGTTTACATCGTCGTAGTAAGACGCGAATGAGTTGGAGAAACCCCGGCATAGTGGTCAGGTACTGACAGCTACATTGCTATGATTTGTGTAGTGCTTATAATATATAAAACAAGTAATGTAATTGAACATGTGCCTGTAATTCGAGGTTAATTTAAGGTGATGGTGCTGGGACCAATCAGGGAGTTGGATGCTTCGTAGTGGATGTTCAGGGATGCTGTTGGTCCGAACAGGCCTTGCTTTACTGAATGAGACGCGGGCAGACGTAAGACTTGCCTAGTGCAACGGATAATGGAGGATGAACATATTCATCCTATCTATCTATCTACCTATATATCTTTATATCTATATATATCTACATTATATCTATGTCTATATATAACTCTCTCTCTCTCTCTCTCTCTCTCTCTCTCTCTCTCTCTCTCTCAAAATATATATATATATATATATATATATATATATATATATATGTGTGTGTGTGTGTGTGTGTGTGTGTGTGTGTGTGTGTGTGTGTGTGTGTGTGTGTGTGTGTGTGTGTGTGTGTGTCACTATAAATATATGGAAATTATGATGCAGGAGCAATGCCCGGAATGCAATTTAGGTAAAACAAGGAAGTGAAGTCGCTAATGAGACTGTTCTACATTGGGAAAAAGTATAATGGTGTTCTTAAGAAAGAAGAAAGATCGTGATAATGTGGTATAACTTTTACCTTGTTGTGGTGTAGTGGATTGCTGCCTGACTCTCATTTGACAGTCCTGGGTTCGATTCCCGGCATGGTGGTAATATATTAGAGGATCTTAAGAGAGCATTGCCGTATCGGCCTAGTCTTTCTGGGCTAGTGTCGTCAAATTCATAATATCTGAAAAACTTTTGCCACACAAAGCCTGTCTCCCAGCCACACAACTCCTGTCTCCCAGTATTCTTCTATCTCTTCATTCCCCTTCTCTCTGTTGCGCCCTCCACCTGTGATTCTTATATCCATTTCACCAGTCCTGCTATCCATGAATTCCACATTATCAGACCACTTCAGCACTCCCTGATCAGCTCTTACAGTATCTACCAGACTACGCTTCCCTCCATGTATCTCATTTTCATCTCTAACCCGTTACACCACCATGCTGCGTTATTGTGCTCAGACAAATCGGTTCCAGCAAGCCATTTATACTAAGTATGCTATGTTATGAATCTTGTAAAAATCAAGCTATAAAACCTATAATCAGGTATTTGTAGACACTCAAATTCAGTACAATGTTCAGTTAACAGACTTGGATAGAATATTGGATTAAAACACCAGGCAACTGAAACCAAAGGCATTTTCGTGTGTAGTGGTAAGCAACATCAGAAATGGTTGACAGATCGATAACTGTGAGATTATCACTAACATTAATAAAATGGTCATGTACTTAGCCAGAACAGCCATACCGGTAGATTTTGCCGCCCGCTAGAGGAGAAATAAGTTTATCATTAAAATCTGAATCCCACTCCAATAAGATACCCACAGTATTCATATTTCACGGCCAAGGTATACGGAATAGACCTACTTTTGTCTTCAATATATTCTCTCTCTCTCTCTCTCTCTCGCTTTTATATATATATATATATATATATATATATATAATCGCGTTGGCGTCGTAGCCCATGTAGCACGGCATGGGCACTAACTCCCGACCTTATGGACGGCGAGTCAGCGCTCTACTGACTGAGCTACTAGACTCACATTAACAGCATTACCTGAGTCTCTCAACATATAGTACTAGGAGCATTTGCTAATCCGCAGCAATATATTATGAAAAAGAAAAATTGAGACTGTAGATCATAGACAGTTTATTGATGTGTTTAGTAATAGGTCTTTCCTCCCTCCTGCACAATAACATCACAGAGTGTATCAGGCATGCTGGAGACGACATTTCTCACAATGTGCGGCTTTCCCCGCAGAGATTCCCATTCTCGCCGTATATGTTCCGTCAACTGCTCGGCTATCCTCTCTCTTTCTGGCTCCCATGTTTTGACCATACTCGCCCAGTTACTTTCAATTGGGTTGTAGTCGCAACCCTTGGTAGGCCAGTCCAAGAGCTGAAGATTTCCCCCTGTAGCAAACCACTCCTGGACTGCACGTGCCATGTGAAATGGGCACCGATCATGGTGTGACCTGGTGGGAAGGGATGTCGTTCCTGCAGGCAAGGTAGGAAAAATTCCTTAAGAATTTCCAAATACTTCTGGGCTGTGAACCGTCCCTTTACTCTCATAATATTTCCCATTCCATGAATAGATACCCAGCCCCATACATTGCATACTTGATGTCCACTTCTGGTCTCGTAGGTGTTTTGGCAGTCTATTATAGCTAAAAAAAAGAAAAGAAAAGAAAAAAAGAATATTACGTCGTTATAGGAGTTAGTTTTGGTTCTGGCTTCTTCCTTTAGTTGAAAGCTACCCTACTTTGTTTGGAAAATGCTTATATATATATATATATATATATATATATATATATATATATATATATATATATATATATATATATAT
Source organism: Coenobita brevimanus (assembly GCF_032717465.1). NCBI lineage: Eukaryota > Metazoa > Arthropoda > Malacostraca > Decapoda > Coenobitidae > Coenobita > Coenobita brevimanus. The sequence goes on from NC_136969.1 coordinate 8,796,691, forward strand.
ATATATAATACTGTAGTTATAGAAGGAATAACAGTTATCTAGTCTAGTGAATAGGTGGAAGTAGTGTTTCTTGTATTTTCTTACATAATTTCACCTTTGAGTATGGGTGATATATGCTATACTACATTTTAAAGACTCATTAATCATTCCCAGATGTTCTGGATAACGGATTCATTGGTCAACAATATTATCGTTTCTGTTAAGTAACAGATAAGTATATTAATATAAAGTGATTTTTTAATTTGACAAACCTTTCGCATTGTTGCTGATGTGATTTTGTGAACCTATTTCACAGTAAATCACCGAGTTCGCAGGCCTAATCCTAAGTGATTTGTGATATTATGGTGTATGTATTACAGTAATACAGCCGTTTTTTTCTAGCTGGGGCAAGTTTCGGCGATCGACATACCCACCACCATTCCTGGGAAAGTAATACAGATCCACTTAGTCCTTCCACATACCCATTCCAAACATTTTCCCCCTCTCGTGAAGATTGCGCAAATACAAGATCAGTCTAAAAAAGAAAATTATGAAGGTTAAATTAAAAGAATACAGTGTGTAATTATAAGTGTTTAAACCCAGCAAGAGATCTCTCTTCATTCGTCTGCAGGCGCCTGTGTAACAATAGGCTACTGACTCCTTACTTATCCACTGCAAAGTTATCATTTTCTTGTAATTTTGATTACATTACATGAAAATTCAGCCTTTCTTACGTTTGATGACCTACTTTGAATACCAAAAAAGAGTAACCATTAAATGTGACTCGGGAGAAGTTGCTTTTGTGGGAAATAATGAATACGGGAGTGTGATGTTTTTTTAACTCCCCAGCAGGATGTCGATTGCCGAGATTTACTCCAGCGCTCTCTCTCTCTCTCTCTCTCTCTCTCTCTCTCTAAAGCTATATGAAACACTGATTGCAGCAGTGCTTTTAGGTCAAACATTGATACATTAGGCCCAGTCCACACGAGCGGGCAGTGCCCGACCAGCAAACATTGTTACCAAATCACGTTCCAATTCACACGTTTAGAGGGTGGGTGGCAGGCACGAGTGTAGATGACGTCATAAGCAGGGAAACCACGGGCAAACCATCGAAATGCTCCTGCCCGTTGTTGAGGCACTGCCTGCTGGGTTGATGCCCGGTATGTAGCCAACAGCCGCCGGGGACTGCTCGATCTGGAAACACTGCTAAAAAAGCGAGAGATATCCACATGAGCGGACTGTGCCCATCGGACACTGCTCGCTCGTGTGGAGGGGGCCTTAAACATCCTAGCAGGTATTATTTCTCCTCAACACATGAACCCTACCATGATTGGACGATCAGGGAGTTTTCTCGTCAGAAAAAACCCGTGACCAGAAATCTAGCCTTTGGTTCTCATATTGGCGGGCAAATTCCAGCCTGGCAGCACGATGCGCTTCTGTGAGGTTCTCCTTTTTCGCAGGAACCCTATGATGTATTCCCACCCCATGCAACCGCCGATGGACTGTAGAGAGAGGTACTTCTAGTCCAAGTCTCTCCTGGAATGCCAATGCATATTTTGTTAGTGGTGATTCCTGTCGCAAGTATTAAAGCGTCGTCCTGCTGGCTCGCCGTCACTCGTGAGTGTGGTCGTTTTGCTGTGGAATTCAGTTATTTACGTTGTCAGACGATCGAAAGTATGTTGATCTCTCTGTAAACATTTTCCTACTTTCTTGAATTAGTTAGGGTGGATTAGTATTACACTAAGTGGGGTTATGTGTGGGAAAAAGGTTCCGTTGTGAATGATATGAGAGCCTTTGGGGTGTGTAGGAGATTCAGTAATAGCAATGTTGTGGCACTCAAGGAAAAGATACATATGCAAACCCTCATTAACATTTACGTGCTGTCTTTTGTAGGATTAGACGGTGATTTTAAGGACAAAATCAGTGTCCCTCATTATCTAGGATAGATGAAACCCACGAACTGACAAACTTCCTTGGAAGATTTACGACCCCAGTTCCTATTTATTATATTACGTATTTAGTGTTTCTAAGGGAATAATACATTTATAAGGCATATACGTATGTCAAAAAGAGATAAAGCTTAAAAATATAATCTAAATAGCACTGGCAAACAGTTATACACATTTCTTGGTAGAAAGCCAAGCCATGCGCAAAGGTTCCAGTCTCCCCGAGGGGGCTGGGGTCACAGACTCACGTAATGCCATGAGGGTGGACACACTTGTCACCTTTCACTTGAAAATCTGGACCACGACAGCCTACCCACAGGCTCCTACCCAAACGTGGTGGAAAATATGGGAAAGCTACAAATACAGTAATAACTTTCTAGAAGGGCAGTCAATAGAGTGCATACCTCAGTAAAGGCCCAACAACCCTTTGCGGTGGTATGCACTCCATTTGAATGGTCCATTATCCGGATCCACTCCAGAATTTAATGAGTTATTTCTTGGCCTATGGCCCATCCCCCAGCCAAGTTTCATGAATATACATTCAGTAGTTGATGGATGTATGCGCTGTACAGAGTGTCCCTTTAACTGGATGCACTCCAAAGTTTAATGGGTTCTTCCTGTCTCATGCTCCATCCCTCCACCAAGTTTCATGAATATCTGTTCATCAGTTTTTGCGTAAAAGACACACACACACACACACACACACACACACACACACACACACACACACACACACACACACGCACGCACACGCGCACACACACACACACACACACACACACACACACACACACACACACACACACACACACACACACACACACACACACACACACACACACACACACACACACACACACACACACACACACACACACACACGCACACACACACACACACACACACACACACACACACACACACACGCAAGAGATACAAGCACACACTCTGACAGACACCACACACACTCAGACAGACACACGCACACACTCAGACACACGCACACACTCAGACACATGCACACACTCAGAAATACAAAGGCACACATACAAATACACACACACACACATAGGCAAATATACAGTCACACACACACATAGGCAAACATACAGTCACACACACACAGACACACACACACACAGACACACACACACACACACACACACACACACACACACACACACACACACAGAAACACCAACACATACAGACATACAGACAGACACGCAGAAAATATATCTCCTGGCGGAGGTAACGATAGTTCATATTCACTGCCCTTCGGTGACAATAGAGGAACGTGGCTGAATTGCTTCACTAATTAAAAATGGTGCAAGAGGAATGCAATGTTGTTCACCGTATATCCTGATTAGTCAGATCTCCAGATTCTTGCCATCTTCGTATCCACTTTGCCACAGTCCTAGTTGATATGCCTGATTCGTTGGCGACGGCCCGGATACTTTATCCACCCTCTCGAAGACCGATGATCTGTCCTCGTACTGCAACCTCGCTGTTTCTTCTCTCCATGACGAACACCTTTGACTGGCGTTGCATTACTTATGACCCCCAAACAAAAGTTCGGTTTGCCCATGGTTGGCTGCCTACTACCCCTGATAATAAATATGATTGGCTACTGTCCCTTTAGTTCTTAAAAACCCCTGGGTTTCGTATAAGTCGCTCTTGGCGATTCAGATTCCGAGTATACTATGCCCATGACAACATATCAGCTTTTATTTGTCATAGTGGCCAGCCTGAGCTATCTGGGTGTGTGATATTAAGTATTATTTTGTTACATCCCCACATTTCATCACTGCTTATTTTCCTTTAAATTTTACTGTTCTTTTTTTTTTTTTCCCACTGTAGAACAGTTTCATAAATTACTTCGCATCCATGTCATACCTAAATTGCTTTCTGGTTATTGTTCTTGCATTATTCTTTCGATGCTGTATATATATATATATATATATATATATATATATATATATATATATATATATATATATATATATATATATATATATATATAAAATTCATCATCTAATCCTTTGTTATCCATGTGCAGCGTAGGAGCCGGGGCCTAGGCAAGTAGGCCCTGGCATTTATGATGAGGGTGATCGGCCTCACTCATCCCTGAGTCGCATTACGTGAGTAATAAACCCGAACCACCCCTTGGATATAAACCTACACAGCCTCAACCGGTTGGATCACCTTAATTACCCACTAAACCACTAGGCGTCATAATTTTGTTATATGGTTACCACCTAGCGCAGTAATGGTTTCCTGGTGTAGTACAGGAAACCATTTGGCTCGTCACTCAGTGCAAAGTCACCCATAGGCAGAAGGAAGAGGAAATAATGAAGGAAAGAAAGGCAGAATAGGGAGGAAGGACGGAAGAGAGGAGAGGGCAGGCACCCAAGGGCCGCATTACATCGAGTGAATTGATGTTGAGTGCCCCCGCCTACCATCAACATATATATATTTCATCCACTGGATGTAAACAAAGTCAAATGTTATATCAGAGAACTTAATAAAACATTTTGCTCACTCAATCCATGTAACATGTCACAACTGCCTGATGTGTATGAGCATGCTGCAGACTTTATCTGCAACATAATAAATAGATGCTTCTTAGAAAGTAATTTTGTGCAGTCTGAGAAACGTGCTTTGCTTAGGCCCCTAATTAAGAAACTTGGCCTTGATGTTGAGAGCATGACAAATTATCGTCCTGTCTCTAACCTGTCTTTTTTTATCCAAGATTATTGAGCGGGCCATACTTGACCAATCCTTACCACTACTGGAACACAACAGAGTTGTTCCTGTTGTTCAATCAGCATACAAAAAATACGATTCAACTGAAACTGCACTAACAAGGTTTCAGAGTGACTTGGTGGCAAACACTTGTAGTGGGATGTCCTCTCTCCTAGTTCTTTTGGATCTGTCTGCAGCTTTTGATACAGTAGATCATAAACTATTGTTGGATGATTTGTATTTTTATGACGTTCGTGATAGTGTCCTTTTGCTCCTTAAGTCGTATCTGTCGGACAGATCTCGGAGAGTGGTTGTTGATTATGCTAGCTCTGATTCTGCTCTTCTATTTGGAGTCCCTCAAGGATCAGTTTTGGGTCCAATTCTATTTACTATCTACACAAGTAGTTTATCATCTCTACTTCTCTGATCGTTCTTTTGCATATAGAGCCCCTAGATTTTATAACAGATTGCCATTGTCCATAAGACAAGTATCTACTGTTGAATCCTTTAAGAGACAGCTGAAAGCCTTTCTTTTTTCAAAATGCTATGACCTGGAGAGAGGTACTATGACGGATGATTATAGGGTTTAATTATTGCCACTTTCATGTATATATGATGTAGCTTGTATTATATACAAGAAATGTCACAATTCTTGTAATTGTAAAAATAATGTGTGTGTGTCGAGCGCTAGTGAATTCCCAAAAGGAAGAACTGGCGCTTTTGAGAAACAAAAGGCCAGATTATTATATATATATATATATATATATATATATATATATATATATATATATATATATATATATATCATCAATATGTTCATCCTCCATTATACGTTGCAGTAGGCAAGTCTTATGTCTGCCCGTGTCTCATTCAGTAAAGCAAGGCCTGCTTAGGAATAGCATCCCTGAACATCCACTACAAAGCATCCAACTCCCTGATTGGTCCCAGCACCATCACCTTAAATTAAGCTCGAATTACAGGCACATTTTCAATTACATTACATGTTTTTTATATGATAAGCACTACACAAATCATAGCAATGTAGCTGTCAGTACCCGAACACTATGCCTGGGTTCCTCCAACTCATTCCCGTCTTAATGCGACAATGTAAACAAAGACAGTGGTGCCACGTCTACCAAGACGCCACAAGTCGGTGTAGTACTTAGAAGTGAAGGCGACTGTACATGTGCTGCTAGGGACGTCACCACTGTACTGCTGTTGAGGAATGAAGGCCGCGTTCGCCTCCTGCCTCCGATACACTGGGGCTGGTGCTGAAAAGGATTGTACCGACTGTTGATTGCGTGGCTGATACTGCTGCTGCTTAGGGTACTTGTTGTACCGCTTCCAAGCAGGTTTCTGGGTATTTTGCCCCTGGTCCTTCTTCTGTGGTTTGTTTGGGCCTTGGCCATTATTCTGAGAACGGCCTTGATGCTGGGGTTCAGTCTGAGACGGTTTCCCAGATTTGTCAGCTATCCTGTTCCAGGTGCGTTTCTTACGAGTTTGATACCAGTATGCAGTGAAGAATGCATCAGCCTTCTCCACCATTTGGCTGGCATCCCTTACCTGGTAGATCTTAAGCTGAGCCATAAGCTCAGCACGTCACGACTTTTCTAGCTGCATGCCAACATAAGGTCAATTATCCCCTCTCGCATGGGAGGAGTTTCATCTTTCTCCATCCACTCATCTATGTAAGCAGTGAGCCGATCAAGAAACTGAACAGTAGTCTCCTTTTCTTGTAGACTGTCACGGGGTTTTTAAAGTAAATGCACTATTAACCTGCCCCGTCCCGACGACGTATGGGTACGTTGCAACGATTTGCATTTGCCAGTCCCGGCGACGTACCAGTACGTCGTGCAATTGCAAGGTTGCTAATTTGCACAATTTTCAATTTTCGCACGTGATTTTTCGTATGTATACACGGGACACCTTCCTCTATTCCTGTACAAGATACCAAGCAGGGACAATGCCTTACACTGCATAACCTCCCCCCTCCCCCCCTCACGCCATTGTCTTGGCAAAGGACCTGTTACCAGTGACCTGGCTAGTAAAGTTATTCAGGGCCAGAGTGATTCCCCAATCGATGACAATGTGGAGGACAATGTTTACATAGCATTAGATGAAGAAACAGCCAGAAATAATGATCAGGTAGTGTGGCAAAAATAGGTCAGGTATGGTGATTAGTTGGTGAGTGAAACAATGCTTATAATGCCTTTATTACTGCTTGAAAACCAATATACTGTCATACTACATATACATTCGTACCAAGTAAATAAATAAATACGTTTATGAGTGGATAAAATAGTTACCCTCCCATAGAACTCGTTTTCTTTGGTGCCAGCATGTTAGAAAACCCACTCAGGTAAGGAGGAACTCCTACCTGGATTGGGCACTTTAAACCTCAGGTGAGCGATTTCTCTATGAATTTTCGATGTTTCTCACCAAAAGCGAAGGTTTTAGCCAAAAAAAAAAATTTCGAAAATACCTCGGGACTGGGGGATGTCGGAGGTGCGGAAAACCTCGGGACGTGACGGGTTAAAGGATAATGTTCAGTAATACTAAAGAGCAGGGACAATGAATTGTCTTATGAAAATCAAGCAATGATTACTTTATTCTGCCTTGCTTCGCTGATTCTCTAAGAACGAGAATTTATCAACTTTCTCAACAGTACACAGCAGAGACTAATTACTCACAAATGCTGTTTATTAGTACTGTTGGCCTCTGGAGAAAGTTACTCCACCCCTGACAATCAATAACTAATGTCTGAGGAGTATGTGTGGAGTGATGCGTATGGATCGGGTGCGAAATGATGAAATGCGAAGGAGAACTGGAGTTGTTCGGGAGATAGCTGGTAGAGTTGAGCAGAGGGTGTTGCGATGGTTTGGGCATATGGAGAGAATGGATAATGAGCGATTGGTGAAAAAGATAACTAGATCTGATGTGAGAGGTGTAAGGCTGAGAGGAAGACCACGAATAGGATGGATGGACAGTGTGAAGAGAGCGCTAGATGCGAGAGGGATGTCTGTTGAGCAAGGAAGAGTGGCTGTGCGTGACAGAAATAAATGGAGAGAAACTGTGAATGAATAAGTGATGATGCAGCCCTGAGGGGATATTCTCCCGCATTTGGTCTGATCAGCTAGTCAGGTCAGGTGTGGGTAAGGGGATGGGTCTGTTATGATGTGACAGGGGTAAACCAGTTCTGCTGTCGGGCCCTGCTGCGGATGTCACTGATTGTATTGCGCAGTTGACCCTTGCGCGGTGTGGTGCGGTGAGGATCTGTCCGTTCTCCCCTTTGGGGCTAAGATGCGAATGAATGTGTTTGAATGGATGAGTAAATGGGGAGTGTGTCGTCTTGTCTCAGCTACCTCCCTTTCCTTGGGGGAAGCAGCCTAGGTATATAGATAGATAGTTAGATTAATGATAACAGATTCTTGCTGATGCATTAACTCCTAGATGGCACAACGGATTTTAAGCTTAATATGAAAGGACTGGTCTAAATACCAGTTATGAATAGCAAAGCGTTTATGCAAGCTAGGAGCTATAAGTGAAATAAGCTCAATGGAGAAATGATACACAAGTTTACATTACATTAAGCTCAAAGAAAAAGAACCGTTAATAAAATAAATTAACGTTACATTTCAAAATGAATTCAGAGTAAGGAGATCCCACTCATTCGCCCACTCAAAAGCTAACTCTTAAGCCTAGGAAAAAACGAAAAGAAATACTGGTCAAAGAGTGGACTAAGCGGATAACTGGGCGTCGTTACTGGAAGGACACTGCACTCACTAAGTCTCTCGCCTATCACACTATGTGGAACTTCAGGAACGGCGGCACTACACACTCTGGCACAACCTGCTTTCGTGGCGCTCAAACCTCGACTGACTAAATCGTGGGAAAGAAGAAAGTGTTGTGGCCGCATTACCAACGGCTAGAATGAGCGAAACACGCCCACAATAAATCGCTCAGTGGAAGCACTAATGTCTTGCACAAAGACGATCATTTATGACATTGAAAAATTGCCTTAAAAACACTCCCGACTGGGTGAGCAGTTAACTGAACGATAAACACTGGGATTCTACTAGAGTGCGTGGTTTCCCACTAAATTTAATGCCACGAGTCGACTCATGACATTACGCCCCATCAAAAGTTGAAATTTTTTTCCAGGAAAAAAAATTTCAATATACATACATAATTATAGATCCTAACTCAGTCACACAAGATTCACACTGTGATGTGTGTGTGTGCTATCCTGCTACAGGAGAAAGTCACAGTCACCAGTGAGCAATAAAATCTCGTATTTACGTTAACAGAAGCAAGCTTGAGGGAAAAACTCCATGACGACGGTGAAAAATCCTGTACTCAGGTCAAACTGAGCGAAAAGTTCGCTACATTTACATTAACAACTATGTAGCGTAATGTACGTAATACATGGTGTAAGTGTGACTGTCGTGATGTAACTGTACCTACGTGTAAAATCATGTAATGCAAATTTATGGTAAATAATGATGATGAGGCAGAAGAGAAGGGGCGGCAGCATGCGACAGGGACGACCAGCTGATCTGCACAGCAATACTGCACCCACCAGCTGCACCAGCGAAAGGAATTAAGGTGGAGCATCAAATGTGTAATTTCTCTCTCTCTGCCTAGCAATCAGTACTTATGTCATTATTAACCAGGAAACGTAATTCTTGAATTCACAAATTGCTTAGAACCCTTATAGTTTACTGGTTAACGCTTATTAACTAGGAAAAGTGCCAGTTCTTGAATTACTCAAATCTCTTAGAACGGGCGGTTTACTAGCTAACCTAACATTCTTAACCAGGAAACGTGCCAGTTCTTGAGTTACTCAAAACTCTTAGGATGGGCAGTTTACTGGTTGTCCTAACTCTACACTTACGACTAATAACAGGAAGCTGAGAATCGCTACGCAATCTCGGGCAGGTTACGTTTTAACACCCACCGTGGGTGTGAACACTCATGTGGATAATGTGCATTCTCCCGGAATCCTTAGAGAGGCCCACAGCTCGAGACGTTCCACAAGGTAATTCATACACAGCCTCGGACTGTCTCTGCGGAGTTCTCAAACTTCCCCCTTTAACCTATAGTACATAGGTATGTACACCCGCGAACCAAAGTTTCGGTACCCCCCTCGATGGAAGGAAGTGGAAGTCAGGGTTAGAGAGAGGGCAGGTGAACGGACCGTGAGTGGTACTTTGGAACTGAGCTACGAGGCGAATAGTGAGATACCTAATGACACTGGATTCGAAACATTTTCATGCAATTCACCTGCAAAACATTATGCATTCGTAACATACATACTGTAACATATAACATAGACTACTGTGTTATCATGGTGTCTTGTGATACTGACCCATCTGTTTCGGATCCTCATCACACAAATAAAGCACCGAGCCAGTTGTATATAAGTTGCAACTTGTCATTATAACTGCAGTCATAATTTTTGTGAATGTTATCCCTGGATTGTCTATAGCTATAATAAAGAATGATTGTGAATTTAATGTTGATTTTCACAGTAGTTGTGCGGATGGTTATAAATGTGGCAATTATTTTATGTGGACGACTAAACCACATTGTGATGGACAGCGGAGAGCATTCGCCAATAATTTACTATAACCAGATGAAATTAGATGCAAACAACACAAAATATTATGAGACAACGAAGACACAGCTGTGGTATCCTGCTCCGCCTTGTTATCAAGGCCTTAACTGGGGCTTCACCTCATACGTGCATTATTTTCCTTCAGTCTCTGCCTCTTTTATTACTCTTACTTCCCGGTATCCTCTTACTGCGAGTCGTCATATTCCTTGGAGGGTTTCTTGTCGTCCGGTCCTATAACCCGTACTATATTACATTATTCCTCGCATCATCACTCCCAGACAAACAACGTTAGCCCAAGACTGCTGAATTTGTTAATACCATTATTGCCACTGCCACTACTACTGTAACCCCCCGTTTCCTATTGTGTCTAATTTCCCTCACAGTACTACTACTGCTGCTCCTATTACTACTCCACTATAAATCTGTATAATGATAAATATGATTGTTCTTATGTCTGTGTATCTGTTAATCATAATTATTGTCCCTGTCCCACCGTCGACAACTCGTCACTGACCCGGCACCGCTACTCCAGTTCCCACCCACAATGGATTCTACTCCTCCCCCACTCCGACACCACATTACCCTTCACCTCATCCTTGGGCTAGAAGGCTTGTTGTTCACCCTTTACCTGTGAATATACGTGGCATGCATTAATGATAAAAAAGAAGGCATTTAAGAGCTAAACGGTAATCGGCCTCTAAAATATTCTGTTTGCCAAGTCCAAACTTTAGGCCATACATTGATACCAAGAAGGTTTTATGTTGATAGCTCAAGCCGTTCATGAGATATAATAGGAACACACACACACACACACACACACACACACACACACACACACACACAGATGCAGTTAAAAACATGATCGCTCCGCCTTCTAAAGGTAGGCGATAATAACGTAATAATAACAACAACATCGTAGATGTGTACTGTAGTGTTCCTAACATTACACTTAATAACCGCAGACCCAAACGTGCTTATATTACGGAGCACTGATATACGAGTATTGACCACAAAACCGACCACAGACCGTTCTTATCATTACCACTGCACCTTCCCTATAGCACTTCACCACGGTAATACAACCCACTGTAGTCCTCTGTGAGATCGCTACATGTGTTTGGGAAAAATAACAGTGCACAACATGCCTACAAACCACTAAAATAAGCATATGATGTTTCACTGACATCCATCAAATAGCCTAGGAGAAGTTAGTGGACAAACAAACAAACGACTGGACACAGACAGACAGAAGCAGAATGTCTCGCATCGGTATGTAACGACCTGACAAAACTCTTGTGATCCCGCATTGCAGGTGTCATCACAGTAATAATAATAATAATAATAATAATAATAATAATAATTAATCACATGTTATTAGGCACGATACTGAGAAGGACACACACTGGAATAGCATGTGTCGACGCAATGCAGAATCTGTTTGCCATGACAGAAGGTTGGGTTGCGGTCAAACATTAATTTAGTATTACTATAACCCTACCATTACAGCATATTATGGCACTGGTTGGTTTTATATGTCACAGCTGTTTTCACTTGATTTATCAGGGAGATTATGGTGTTTGTCCTCCTCTGTATCATGGATATTAACATGTGATTACTACTACTACTACTACTACTACTACTACTATTATTACCACTACTACTACTACTACTGCTACTACTATTACTACTATTATTATTATTATAACTATGATGACACCTACAAAGCAGGATCGTAATAGTTTTGTCAGGTTGTCATATACCGATGCGAGACATTCGGCCTCAGTCTATGTCCAGCCGTGTGTTTGTCCGCCAACTTCTAGGCAATTTACTGGATGTCAGTGAAACGTCACAGGTGTATTTTCATGGGTTGTAGGCATGTTGTGCGCTGTTATTTTTCCCAAACATGTGTAGTGATCCCACAAAGGACTTCAATGGGTTGTATTACTATGGTGAAGTGCTACTGGTAAGGTCCAGTGGCAATGATAGGAACGGTCTGCGGTCGGTTCTGTGGTTAATATATCAGAACTCCGTAATATAGGCAAGTTTGGGTCTGCGACTTTTATAAGTATGTAATGTTCGGAATACTGCAGATGTATGTTGTTGCTGTCAATTTTATAATTATTCTTATTAATGCATGCCACGTATATTCACCGGTAAAAGGTGAACAACAGGCCTGGTGGCCCAAGAAGGAGGTGAGGGGTAAAATGGTTCGGAGTGGGGGAGGAATAAAGCTCATGGCTGGTGGGAGAGAGGGCCCGGAGGGGGGTGGGGTGCAACTGGGGTAGCGGTGCGGGGTAAGTGACGAGTTGTCGACGATGGGACAGGGACAATATGATTAACAGATACACAGACATAAGGACAATCGTATGTATTATTATACAGATTTATAGTGGAGTAGTAATAGGAGTAGCAGTAGTAGTACTGTGAGGGGAATTGCAGTAGACACAATGGGGAAAGAGGTAATAGTAGTGGCAGTGGCAATAATGGTATTAACAGATTCAGCAGTCTTGGGCTAACGTTGTTTGTCTGGGAGTGATGATGCGAGGAATAATGTAATATAGTACGGGTTATAGGACCGGACGACAAGAAACCCTCCAAGGAATATGACGACTCGCAGTAAGAGGATACCGGGAAGTAAGAGTAATAAAAGAGGCAGAGACTGAAGGAAAATAATGCACGTATGAGGTGAAGCCCCAGTTAAGGCCTTGATAACAAGGCGGAGCAGGATACCACAGCTGTGTCTTCGTTGTCTCATAATATTTTGTGTTGTTTGCATCTAATTTCATCTGGTTATAGTAAATTATTGGCGAATGCTCTCCGCTGTCCATCACAATGTGGTTTAGTCGTCCACATAAAATAATTGCCACATTTATAACCATCCGCACAACTACTGTGAAAATCAACATTAAATTCACAATCATTCTTTATTATAGCTATAGACAGTCCAGGGATAACATTCACAAAAATTATGACTGCAGTTATAATGACAAGTTGCAACTTATATACAACTGGCTCGGTGCTCTATTTGTGTGATGAGGATCCGAAACAGATGAGTCAGTATCACAGGACACCATGATAACACAGTAGTCTATGTTATATGTTACAGTATGTATGTTACGAACGCATAATGTTTTGCAGGTGAATTGCATGGAAATGTTTCGAATCCAGTGTCATTAGGTTTCTCACTATTCGCCTCGTAGCTCAGTTCCAAAGTACCACTCACGGTTGTCCGTCCACCTGCCCTCTCTCTAACCCTGACTTCCACTTCCTTCCATCGAAGGGGGTACCGAAACTTTGGTTCGCGGGTGTACAGGCCCAGGCCATACTGTGTCCTGTGGGGCCAACAGGTGAGACGTCAGCTCTACACTTTTATCTGGGAACCAGGCTGGTCCTTGGATTACTCATATCTCTGAGAACGCCTATCTTATGGAACCCAGCATACAACAGTTGCCCGTGTTAATAAGCAGTTAGCAGGTGAGACATCAGGTCTGCACCTACGTTATCACTGCCCTGTCTCTCAGCTGCTTCAGAGATTACGGGTGTGAGTTCAAACGGTGCAGGAAGGACGTGTCCCTGACTGGTGTCACATGGACACACATTGCAGGAACACACAAAGCTATCTATGTCTTGTCCCATCCCTGGCCAGAAAAAGTCAGCTTGGATATGGCCCTGGGCCTTCCTTTTGCCCATGTGACCTCCTGAGGCTGAGCAATGACCCCATTCTAACACTGCTTGGCGGTACTTGGCGGGGACGACAAGCTGCAATCGAACCTCGCCCTCGGGTGTTCGTGACTCACGGTAGAGCCGTCCTTGTTTGCAAAGGAACTTGGCTTGACCTCCCCGTGAATACTTTATCACTCTACCCTTTTGTTTCTTTCGCACGGCAGCAAGTGTCAGGTCAGAGTGTTGTTCTTGAACAACAACTTGGCTACACATAAGATCTTGCGGCGATTCAATGGTCACTGGGGTGACACAGTCTGGAGCCTCAGTCATGGCTCGTGTTACTGTAGCCGAAGTCTGAGTAGCGTCATCTTCAGTGCAACTATACTTGGCACCTGGAATATTGCCTATGATTAAGTCAAATAAAGGTTCTGGCATGACAACTGCTAGTGTCGTACCAGTGTAAAATGGAGATGCCACCTGGATACGTGCCTCAGGGAACAATCTCACTGATCCATCAATAAGATTAGCTTGGATCTGTCAACCTGTGTACTTCTCAGCCCGAAGTAGACTCTGCTTGACAGAGCAACCTGAGGATCCATTATCTCTCAGGACCTTCACAGGAATGTCTCCCACAAACCCTGGCTGAACAAGGAAGGCACTGTCACCTGTGGGAGGGCCTGTGGAGGAAGCAGCCAGCCACTGATTAGGCTGCTGAATAAATGATGCGGCAAAGATGGTGCCCTGAGAATTAGAAACCTGAGGGGTCATACTGCCTGGGGGGAAGGAACATTGACCATCTGTGGAGGGGGGTTCACTGTCGCTGTGGGACTAGTGAACTGTGGGGAAGTACCTGTACTGGTAGGGACGTGATCACCGTGCTGCTGCTGAGGAATGAAGGCTGCGTTTGCCTCCTGCCTCCTATTCACTTGAGCTGGTGGTGAAAAGGACAGTCCCGACGGTCGGTTGTGTGCCTGATACTGCTGCTGGTTATGGTACTTGTTGTACCTCTTCCACTCAGGTTTCTGAGTGTTTTGCCCCTGGTCCTTCCACTGCAGTTTTGGACCTTGGCCATTATTCTGAAAACGGCCTTGTTGCTGGGGTTCAGTCTGAGACGGTTTCCCAGATTTATCAGCTTTCCTGTTCCAGGTATGGTGCTTGCAAGTTTGATACCCGTATGCAGTGAAAAATGCGTCAGCCTTCTTTACCATTTGGCTGGCATCTCTTACCTGGCAGATCTTAAGCTGAGCCATAAGTTCAGTAGGCCACAACTTTCCTAGCTGCGTGTGCAGCATAAGGTCAATTATCTCCTCACGCGTGGAAGGAGTTTCATCTTTCTCCATCCTCTCATCTAAGTAAGCAGTAAGCCGGTCAAGAAACTGAACGGCAGTCTCTTTCTCCTGTAAATGCGCCCTCATGAACTGACTCTTGGCATCGTCAACTGTGAGACCGTACGCTTTGACGAGTGCGGCCTTCATCATCTCATATGTGAGATTGTCTCCACGAATTCTGTGGAGAATATCGAGGGCAGGGCCCTCAAACAGGCTAAGAAACTGAAGCCGCTTAGCTGCATCATCCAGTTGGTAAAGTTGAGCCATGTCTTTATAACGAGCTATTTATGGCTCAATTCGTTCACCATCTTTGTATGGGGGAAGCTTTATGTGTGGGGTCGCCATAACATGTGCAGGGAGAACGCTCATGAAGCTTGGACCAGCTGCACCAGATGTGTCTGAAGCCAAGGAATCCCGCTTGAGCTTCAGCATTTCAAATTCGTGTTTTTTGCGTGCTTCTCGCTCAGCACGTTCATGTTCTCGTTCTCTCTCTCGTTCCTCACGCTGTTCTCGCTCATGTTCTAACTCGAGTTAGCGCTGTTTCTGCTCGTGTTCGCGCTGTTCTCGCTCATGATCTAACTCGAGTTCACACTGTTTCTGCTTGTGTTCATGCTGTTCTCGCTCATGTTTGCATTGAATTTTACGTTCTTCACGAGCATCTTTCTCACGTTCTTGCTCGTAATTAAACCGAGAGATGACAAACTCCTTAATTTCAGTTGGGTCCGTAAGACCCATATCTTTGGCTTCCTGTACATAGACGCTGGTGGACATGATGCTAACTCAATCTAAATAACTAGCGACTCAGTACTGACTGCGATTTTTTCAGAGAAAGATGTCAATAATCGAGAATAAAGATTATAGGCACAGGTTAGTGGTGACCAGTTTTATCTAATTAAACTGGTAAAGAAATTAAACAAACAACTGTGAAAACTATTATGTAAATTAATAAAAATGAATCAATAATCACCAGTAAGGTAGTGCCTATAGACTTCAATGATAAATACGTAAGTATGAACGAGTGAGTATTATCTCGTAAATAGCTTTAGAGCTAGGAGTTAATATCCAGGCGAGGTCGCCAATTGTCACAGGGTTTTTAAAGTAAATGCACTATTAAAGGATAATGTTCAGTAATACTGAAGAGCAGGGACAATGAATTGTCTTATGAAAATCAAGCAATGATTACTTTATTCTGGCTTGCTTCGCTGATTCTCTAAGAATGAGAATTTATAAACTTTCTCAACAGTACACAGCAGAGACTAATTACTCACAAATGCTGTTTATTAGTACTGTTGGCCTCTGGAGAAAGTTACTCCACCCCTGACAATCAATAACTAATGCTATTGATGATAACAGATTCTTGCTGATGCATTAGCTCCTAGATGGCACAACGGATTTTAAGCTTAATACGAAAGGACTGGCCTAAATACCAGTTATGAATAGCAAAGCGTTTATGCAAGCTAGGAACTATAAGTCAAATAAGCTCAATGGAGAAATGAAACACGAGTTTACATTACATTAAGCTCAAAGAAAAAGAACCGTTTAATTTATTGATTACAATAAAATAAATGAACATTACATTTCAAAATGAATTCAAAGTAAGGAGATCGCACTCACTCGCTCACTCAAAAGCTAACTCTAAAGACTAGGAAAAAACGAAAAGAAATACTGGTCAAAGAGTGGAATAAGCAGATGACTTGGCATCGTTACTGGAAGGACACTGCACTTGCTAAGTCTCTCGCCTATTACACTATGTGGAATTTCAGGAA
This sequence comes from Coenobita brevimanus, assembly GCF_032717465.1. NCBI lineage: Eukaryota > Metazoa > Arthropoda > Malacostraca > Decapoda > Coenobitidae > Coenobita > Coenobita brevimanus. Next base: position 8,813,735 of record NC_136969.1, read on the forward strand.
CGGTGGCACTACACGCTCTGGCCCAACCTGCTTTCATGGCGCTCAAACCTCGACTGACTAAATCATGGGAAAGAAGGAAGTGTTGTGGCCGCATTACCAACGGCTAGAATGAGCGAAACACGCCCACAACAAATCGCTCAGTGGAAGCGCTAATGTCTTGCACAAAGATGATCATTTATGACATTGAAAAATTGCCTTAAAAACACTCCCGACCGGGTGAGCGGTTAACTGAACGATAAACACTGGGATTCTACTAGAGTTCGCGGTTTCCCACTAAATTTAATGTCACGAGCCTACTCGTGACATAGACACACCCTCATAAACTGACTCCTGGCGTCGTCAACAGTGAGACCGTATGCTTTGATGAGTGCGGCCTTCGTCATCTCATATGTGAGATTGTTTCCATGAATTCTGTAGTGAATATCGACAGCAGGGCCCTCAAACAAGCTAAGAAACTGGAACCACTTAGCTGCCTCATCCAGCTGGTACAGCTGAGCCATGTTTTCGAAATGAGCTATTAATGGCTCGATTCGCTCGCCTTCCTTGTATGAAGGAAGCTTGATGCATGGGGTCGCCAGAACATGTGCAGGGAGAGCACTCATGGAGTTTGGGTTAGCTGCACCAGATGTGTCTGAAGCCAAGGAGTCTTGCTTGAGCTTCAGCATCTCAAGTTCGTTTCTCACGTGCCTCGCGCTCGGCACGTTCGTGTTCTCGTTGTTCTCGCTCGTGTTCACGTTCTCTCTCTCTCGTTGTTCTTGCTCATGTTCATGTTCTCTCTCTCGTTCCTCGCGCTGTTCTCGCTCGTGTTCGCGTTGAATTCTACGCTCTTCACGGGCATCATTCTCACGTTGCTGCTCGTAACTAAACCGTGAGAGCACATATTCCTTTATTTGTTGGGGATTAATAAGCCCCATATCTTTGGCTTCCTGTACATACATATTAGTAGCCATGATGCTAACTCAACTAAGGCTGAGTAGACTAAAGACTGAGTACTGACTGCTATTTTGCAGAGAAATGCCAATAATCAAAAGTAAAGAATATAGGCACGAGTTGGTGGTAACCAATTTTATCTAGTTAAACTGGTAAAAAAAGAAAACAAAATGCAACTGACTGGGAAAACTATTACGTAAATTGAATAGAAATGAATCAATAACCACTAGTAAGATAAAGCCTATAGACTTTAATGATAAATACCAAGGTGTGAGTGATTGAGTGTTATCTCGTTAATAACTTTAGAGCTAAGAGTTAATATCCTGGAATGAGGTTGCCAGATGTCAAGGGAGATGTGAATTTATGAATTAATAATGGTGGATGTTACTTGAAAACAGAGACATAGTTATGACTTGTGAAAATCTAGCAGTAAGTTTCTTTATGCCAGCTTACTTCGCCGATTTCTAAAGACGAGAATTTATAAACTTTCTCAACAGTACACAGCAGAGACTAATTACTCACGAGTGCTGTTAGCCTCTCGAGAAAGTGATTCCACCCCTGACAATCAATAACTAATGCAAATAATAATAAACAGGTTCTTGCCGGTGCTTATCTTCTGGCTGGCACAACGGATTTAAGCTTGTTACAAAAGAACTGGCCTAAGTACCAGTTATGAATATTGTAAAGAGTTTGTGCAAACTAGGAGCGGCAACTAAAATAAGCTTAATGTGGAAGAATAAAACACGAGTCTAATTACATTAAGCACAAAGAAAAGAACTGTAAATTTATTGATTACAATCAAATAAATTTATGTTATATGAATATCAAAATAAATTCAAAAGGGGAATTTCATGGTCGCTAGGGGACTCATGAATTCAAATAACAAGAGAATACACTCACTTGCTCATTCAAAAGCTAATTAAACTTAAGCCCAGAAAAACGAACAGAAATACTGGTCAATGGAAGGGAGCCAAAACGAAAGTCTGGGCACCTGTAATGAACACCAATGCTGCTATTCGCTCCAACCCCGCTTCACCAATCACCGTCTAGGTGGAGATTCAGGAATTCACTGTACAACAGAGATGCTGCTCTACGCTGGGCACAAAACGATCCTATCCTCACGACGATCCCAAGCTGACTAATTTCAAACTCGGAAGGGAGGTACGAGCCTGCTGTATTCGCAGGAAGTAGGTGTGGCCTATGTTCAACAGTCAACGGAAAGAAGGTGAACGATATAGGCTCAGAATAAATCACTCAGTGAAAGCGCTAATGTCGTGGATATGAATGGGCACTTGTGAAACAGTGACAAAATGTTCTGAAAACCATCCCGATTGAAGTGAATACGAGGACGGTTGAACTGAGTGATGCCCAGTGGGAATTTCACTAGAGTTCGTGGTTTTCTCATCACAGTACAATGTCACGATTTTATATAAATATGCTCGCACGAATTCGTGACACTTACATCATTTCTAAAGCAGTGAAAACTTTAAATGGTAAAAAAGAAAAAGAACACTGCCGATTCTGTTGTAGAATTTAATAATTTCGTGAAATAGATTGGTGGGATAGATGTGCACTAGCTGAATTGGTGAGAGGGGAGAGGATGGTGTTCATTGATTAGCCTGATGAGAGGGGTGGGGGAGGTATTAACTGGCTGGTGTGGTGAGAAGGGACAGGGAAGTATTAACTCGCTTGTGCGCTGAGAGGGAAGAGGAAGATGTTCACTGGCCATAAAAGCTCAAAAGACCAGTCTCCACTCAGTGCTCAGCTGCCGCTTCACACTGTTAGTTCCATTTCAGCCTCACCTGCCCCCCTCCCCCCCCTCACACACACCCTGACCGTGAGTCATGTGGCCCAGTGTTGAGTAACCATACACAGTAGGTCGGCGTTAATAATCTCTGCCGCATTTACGCTACAGTGTAGCTTACTTTTCCAAATGAGATCCTCTGTGATCATCATCATCTGAATCACAGTTGTATTTTCCAGCTCCCTGAGATAAGTGGAGTTTGCTAAACTTAGACATTGATCATTCATTTTTAGTCCTATAATAAATGCAAACCAGTCGTCATCGTGCTGTAGTTCATTAACTACCGATCATTAAAGATAACAGACCGGAAGTCAATTTATATTCCACTATCGATAATTGGAGAAAACGTACCATACTGAAACAGTTACGAAACCTCTGTTTGGCTCGTATACAGTATATAGTGAGAAACTTCATACACAACAGGTACTGCTGAAGGAAACTCCGATTTTTCTATACTTGCCTCAGTGATTTTCAGAAACTTAGACTGCGATGTGAAAGGAAGGTGTAGTAAAGAAGGCACAAGTACAGTATTCTGATTGAGCATTTTATAGCACAATGGAATACGCAGATCCCATCTGCATAATGAGATTGTGCACTATCGTAGGAAAGTTATCTTTGCTTACAAACTGCCATCTGACATTCAAGACATTAATCTCCTGGTTTCATTCTACAGCTAACAGTAAATCTAATGAATATATATACTGGCTCTTGTCTGGATTAAGTTCATGATTTTGTGATAAATAAAACCGTTGTAACTGAATATTCAACATCACATACCTTCTTTCCCCCTCCTACCTGTTGGCACTCAACTGCAGCATCGCGTATAACGCAGCAGACACGATGATTTAACCCGCCTCATCCCGGAGACGTGAATTTACGTCCTCACATGATGTGCACTCATATCCCGGAGACATAAATTAACGCAGCAACATTGCAAGGTCCCTAATTTGCACAATTTTCAATTTTCGCGAGTGATTTCGAGAGTGATTTTTGGCACGTATACATGGGACACCTTCTTCTATTCCTCTGCAAGATGCCAAACAGGGACAGTGCCTTACACCGCATAACCTCTCCCCCCCCCTGCACGCCAGTGTCTCGGCAATTCACCTGTTACCAGTGACCTGGCCAATAAAGACATTCAGGGCCAGAGTGATTCCCCAATCGATGACAATGTGGAGGACATTGTTTACATAGCATTAGAGGAAGAAACAGTCAGAAATGATGATCAGGTAATGTGGGAAAAAAAGGTCATGAATGGTGATGAGTTAGTGAGTGAAACAATGCTTATAATGCCTATATTACTGTTTGAAAACCAATATACTCTTGTACTACATATAAATTCGTACCAAGTAAATAAATAAATACTGTTTATGAGTGTATAAAATAGTTACCCTCCCATAGAACTCGTTTTCTTTGGTGCCAGCCTGTTAGAAAACCCAATCAGGTAAGGAGGTACTCGTACCTGGATCGAGTATTTTAAACTCAGGTGAGCGATTTCTCTATGAATTTTCGATGTTTCTCTCCAAAAGCGAATGTTTGAGCCTAAAAAAAAAGATCCAAAAATGTCGGGACTGGGGCGTACCACTGCCCAGAAAACGTTGGGATGGGGCGGGTTAAAGTGGAGTGATAGATGTCCTTCAGTGGTAACATATAATTTTATGTGAAGCAATTTTAACTGTATTCTTATCACTTTATACATAGTATACTGTATACGGTCATTGATGCAGTAAAGGTTCCATATATGGCAAAAAAAATTTTCAGACCATGAGAGTCAGTCATGCCGTTCAACCTCCCTGACAACAGCTTTTATCTGAATGTAGGTGGGAGGTCTGTTAGCTCGTTCCATAGCTAGGGTAACCGGGTCCAGCATCACCATTGTCTGCAGGTGGCTCAGTCAGTGGAAGCAGGATGGACACATTGAGAACAGGCATTGCACAGGCAGACCTAGAAAGCAAAAACAATGGAAAATCATTCATACCTTATCAAAACTTTCTAATATACTATAGCACTAGGCGTGTGTGTGTGTGTGTGTGTGTGTGTGTGTGTGTGTGTGTGTGTATTTTGGGTCGCCAAAATTACACATTCAAATCGCACCAAAATTGACATAGAAATCGCACAAAATTCACTAATATGAAAAAACTTGGTCCCATCACAATTGAAAAACTTTTACTATATTTAATGAGCGATCACATTAAAAAAAAAAAAAAAAAAAACGTTCCTAGCACCCGGCATAGGATCTCCATAGATTTTTTTTGCCCACAGGTACAACTAAAGTATTTTGGACTTGCATTCGGACAATTTGGGTTCCATTCCCAAAGCTGCAGATAACATGATCAACTGGTTTGCTGCAAAAAATCCAAGTAACAATGTTACATTAGAACAGCACATAAATGCGAGAGCCCTCTACAGGAGCAAGTGCGAGGGGCCCGAAGGGCCCATGATCACTTGTATCAACCTATAGCACTCCACCCTGATGAGTTAAGCATATTGGATGTCAGTCACAGTGTAGTACGTTCAGAGTTTCAGTATAATTGTGGATATATTGAGTATCCTAATTTGAATTATTACCGAGTTTCAAGGAATGGCAGACTGAAGCACACATTGGTAGAAATATTATTCCTATGCATAGTTAGCTTTGCAAACTGCTAACACTCTTAAATACCCCAGCAAACAGAACTGATCAGACAAGCTGTTTCCCTAATGCGGACCTCACAATTCAAGGGAGCAGTAGTGGGTAGAATATGTAATTCTTCACTGTCCTTTGTAGAAAAATAATGTATCCACTGTAGGAACACTCAGGTAGAAGACAATAGAACGGTATCGCAATGTAAACTACAATGAATAGGCTGAATTGTCTTTTAATTGATCTGAATATAATTAGAATCACCAGGAGAAAGTGTGCTCAATCATTACAACAGACTTTAACAAGATTATACAGTTTTCTTGTGAATTAAGATGATTATATTTGATTATTCTCTGGGAAAATTACTGTTGTAGTTATGTGCCAAGAATTTAATATGTTTGTCACATATTGCTTCACCATTTAATCAGCCCTCTTACATTCAAGAAAACTTATGTTTTAGATTTCTTGCAAGGTCGGGTCCGAATATGTCATGGTTAGTTAACCCCTTAATCGAGGGGTGTCACTTTCGTGACGCTCAGGCGCAATGGATCATACCGCGGGGCATCACTTTTGTGATTCTGTGTTATTTTGCATTCTCCTGGGCTTTCAAATGGTGGCTTGTATCACGTATTAGTACTGCCAGTGTCCAACAATAGTCAGCGCTCCTAATGTCATCTGTACTCCCATCCATTATTGACAATTTAGCCATTTTTCCCTGTTCTTGACTCCCCTCCCTCCCTCCCCTCCATTACCCTCTCCTCTCGGCTGCCCAGCCGCGCTGCACTAAGCAAATCTTCCCCGGAATTTTCCACTGATTTCATTCATTGAAATAAGCCCTATGCCATATTCTAACACAAAATGATATACACAACAAAGAAATAAGATAAGTGATAGTGCCATACACCAGGAATTGACTAATTATCACCTGACAACAGTTCACATGCACTCGTTCGCTAATTTTCCCAGGTAATTTCTCTTTGAAATATGCTATATAATCTATTCTTGTAATTAAAATATATATAAAAAAGGAAGGGAGAAGCCTAAGTGATATTTACATTCACCTGGAACTACCTAATTTTTTATGTATTGTCGAGATTTCCTACCAATCATTTCATAACATATAAATTAGCAGTTGTCACCCTACTGACATTGTCAACCCTTGGCTGCCCATATACGCCGTGTCATTCAGTTCCTTGTCATCCTCTGAGGTGACATCATGTTGCACTCACGCCCTGTCATTTCAGCCGCTTCTGCTCCCATTGCAAAGGGCCCTGTTACCTCTACCCCTAGAAAAACTCGTGTGGGATGCAGTAAAGGACTAAGTGACTCAGCAGTGGAACGTAAACTGGCAGAATTATCTATGATAATGATGGATAGTGACTTTGATCCTTAGGGTGATTCGTGTGATGAGCCTGGGGAGGAAATCGTGACAGAAACTACAAGTACCAGGGCTTCAGTGTCCCAAGTTATCCCTAGTTCCAAGGGAAAGGAGCCCTTAGTGCAGCAAGGGAAGGAATTTGGGAAGGGAGTGAAAAGGAGGCGGGTTAGCCCCAGAACAATTGCCCAGCATGACCCAGCCCGCCATGAGTCCCAAGGTGAATCACCTCCCTGTTCTCCCAGCCCCATTTCACTTATTTCTTCCTCCTCTTCAGCAGAATTTTCTCCTGAGTCTGTCGTCGGAGTCTCCACCAGCACCTACAGTGAAGGCAGGCCGTAGGGGAAGAGGTAAATCCCTGATGCGTAAAAGTAGAATAGCAACTAGAGTATGGGCTGCTTGTGCTACACGGCAACCTAGGGTCAGTCAGAGTGACCTTGAAACAGCCCAGTCTGTCTCACAGCCACCCTCCACCCTCACCCACCCTACACCACCACAACAGGGAACCCTGGACACCTTCATGTGGATGGAAGGTTTCGATTTCGTCCCTGAACAACTCCATTTTGACGAGAGTTCCTCAGGGATACAGCCTGCCTTCACTCTTGACGAGGATGCTGACTGTGTGACCTTCCTCGATGACAAAGTCATGCAGCACATATGTGATGAGACAAACAGGTGCGAGTCACAACGTGCTGCAAGTGGTGCAGGTGCAGCAAAGATGCAACAGTGGACCATGCTTGGAGTGCAGAAGCTGTGTGTGTTCTTCGCCCTCATGCTTCTCATGCCACATAAAAAGAAGCATGAGTTGGAAGATTACTGGTCCATGGACCCCTTACTATCGTCACCCACCTTCAATAAGTACATGGGCAGAGATCGCTTCCGGAACATCATGGGAAACCTGCGCTTTACCAACAACGATGTACCTTCCCAGACTGACCCACTCTGGAAGATTCGGGAGATTCTGAGCAGAATGAAGGATAATTTATGTCATTCTTCCACCCATTTCAGAAGGTTGTCATAGATGAATCCTTGGTTTTGTTCAGAGGACGTCTTAGGTTTGTACAGTACATTCCAAGCAAACGTCATCACTTTGGAATCAAGTTCTTTGTACTGTGTGACTGTAAGACGGGGTACATCCTTGACTTCGTCATCTATTCAGCCAACACTGTCGATCTGGACAAAACACACCCCCTTGGCTTCTTAGACTGTGTAGTAAAAGTGCTGCTTGAAAGGTATTATGGTGGGAATCATGTGTTGTATACTGACAACTACTATACAGCACCGAAACTTGCCAAATACCTTTCAGAGCACGGCATCGGCTCCTGTGGCACTGTGAAGAGCAATCGTGCCAACTTCCGCAAATTCCCTGAGGCAGCAAACTCACAGCGAGGAGACGTGCACCTACGCAAGTCTGAGAAGATGCTGGGAATACGGTGGCATGACAAGATGGTCATGCACATGTTCGCCACCGTACACAAGGGGGAACTGAAAGACAGTGGGAAGGTCGATCGTAGGACGGGCGAACCTGTGAGGAAACCTGATGCTGTCATCGACTATAATATCAACATGCGGGTGGTGGACAAGTCTGACATGATGATTGGAGAGATCGACCATCTCAGGAAGAATACTAGGTGGTACAGGAAAGTTTTTCTGCATCTCATTGGCATGACGATGCTGAACGCCTTCATCCTGCACAAGATGAAGGTAAAGCCATCCAAGTCCTCCCTGAGGTTGTTCGCCAGGACTTGTGTTCAGCAGCTGCTTGAGAGATATGGTAGGGTGACAGCAGCAGCTCGAAGGCGCCATTCTGTTAGACTTCCTAACAGACTTGAGCAGAGGACGTGCATGGATCGGCACAGACTTGTGCAAATGCCTGCCACAATGAAGAGGAAGGCTGCGATCCGCAGGTGCCAGGTGTGTGCACATACCACCAGACACACACCTGAGCACAAACGCACCTCTTGGCAGTGGGCCGAGTGCCAGGTTCCCCTCTGCGTAACCTGCTTCTTTGATTACCACAGCCTGAAGCAGTTCTAAAAATGCAAGTGGAAAATGTAAATAATGTGTAAATAATGTGTAAAAAATGTGTAAATAGCAAGTGAAAACAATGGATGTAAAAATGATTGAACAGTGTAATATAAATATAGTTTTATAAGTTACTGGAAGTGACAGTGCATAACATAGTGTAATTAAAATAGAAGTGTAAATATTGAAAATACAATAGAAAACGTAAATAGAAATGTAAATAACTAGTAATATAAGAATATGAGTACAAATACTTGAAGTTTTGACAGTGAATGTGAAACCTTGGCTCTCTATGTATTTTACTGAAAGAGAAAGTGAATACCTACAGTGACAATAAACTACTATTACTGAAGGAAACTTATGGATAAATACTGCAGATATATATATGTGTTATAAAGTAATAGCAATATAAAGTGTGAGTGTTTTTATGAATAATAAATGACAGAATACCAGCGGGGAATGAGGACGAGTTGGAAGCTCGTACGCGCTCGTAATTTATATTGCTTTCACAGTTTTTTTTTTTTTTTGGAGTATGGATTCCAAACTATTTGAAAATCATAGAATAGTGTTTCTAGTGATAATATCAGGCTGTGGTAATCATATTACGGGATGTCGGGAAGTGTAAAATGAAGACTTAGTTACCCAATTTCAGAAGCCTCCACAAGTCCTACGGTTGTCGACGAAGGCTCAACAAACATCCCACGAGAAAGCTGAAGGTATGTGTTATATGCATATATAATTATAATATTCTAGGGCTAATAACTGATTTTTGGTAAATATTTTTAAAAAGTCAGTCGGAGCACAAATATCCCCACAGGATGCGCACGGATCGGCGAAAACATCCCCACGGTGTAAGGGTTAAGGAAGCCACGTACGCCTTATGATTTATTTCCATTTGGATTGCCAGAGCAGTAACTTCGATGTTAATTTTGACATGCCACTCATTGCCCTTACATTTGAGTTTGTTAACCTGATGAAAATAAATATTCAAACGATTGCAATATGACTTTCATTCAGCTGTAACATCACACCACGTTCTTTTCTCACGTCTTACCATTTAGATTATCTTACACGAAGGGAGGAGTGGCTTCGTATGAAATAGACAGGCTTATCAAATACATTCTTCAGAACAGATTGGGCTTCCCCCAATTGATTCGGTATAGAGAGGGTCTACTGTAATTGTTAAATGCTCCCACAATACATTACCGCCTCCTAGTCAGACTGTTGAGAAAACAGCAGCCAGATATTCCATGCATTCTTTTAAGATTAACTGAAAATGAATATTTCTTGCCTTGTGCAAGTAGATGTTGCCTTGTGCAAGTAGAAACCATAAAACTGGGGTCACATTTGAAAGTAAAAATGGCGTACATTTTTTATTTTGACTCGGATTGGAGTCACTAAAAATGCATAATATAAGTGAAAATATTAGCTGGCGATGAGATATGCACTTTATGTGCATCTTCTTAACAAAATACTTGTTAGTATAAGTAGTAAAAATACACGGTGAGTTTCGGAGTTTTGTACCCCAGTTGTTTAATCGGCTATACAACAGTTCAATGCTTAGCACGCCATGATCATCTTGTTGATACTTTTGTCTGTCTTATATTTAAAAAAAAAAATGCAGATCCTTAATATGCAGAAACTAAACAAAACATACAACACCACTAAAACTCACCAGTTCTTCTCTAGAAGTTTGCGGTGCTGTGGTGGCGGCTGCTGCAGGGAGATTGTGGCATAGTCTGGGAGTTACGTGTCTTCTGGTTCACGCCCGTCTGCCTCATTCCTCAGGCAAGTTGATCTTAGCTGTAATTGAAGGGAATCGATGATATTCATAATGTTATCACTTTCTCCTTAGCTTACCTCAATGTGCATCATCAAAACACTAGTCATTTATGGATTCTGTGTAATTATTTCAGATTTTTATAGTCATCTAATGTAAATAAACCTTCTTTTCTTGGTCTCTATTGTATTTAAAAAATGTTCAAGAGCTGTGACAGAAATATAGGATGACGAAATTTTAAACGTAAAAGAGCGACATTTCACACAATACTGTTTTTAAAACGTTTGCTTTTTCATACAAAAGGTGCCTAAATTACTATAATCTAATGCCATAATCAAGCATAAAATACATACCCTATCCTCGACATATTTTAGTATGTGTTCTTCATTCATTGTGGTGCGTGGAGGCGCTCACCATCCACTCACTCAATGTAGTGCTACTCTCGGGTGTCTGCCCTGTCCTCTCCTCCATCCTTCTTTCCTTCCATCTTCTCCTGTCTTTCTTTCCTTCATTCTTTCCTCTTCCTTCTGCCTGTGGGTGACTTTACACTGAGTGACAAGCCAAATAGTTTCCTGTACACCAGGAAACCATTTACTATGCTGGGTGGTAACCATATAACCAAATTTTGGGGCCTGGTGGTTTAGTGGGTAATTATTGTGCTCCAACCGGATTGAGCCAGTGAAGGTTTATATCCAAGGGATGGTTGGGGTTTATTACTCAAGTAATGCCACTCAGGGATGAGTGAGGCTGGTCACTCTCATCTTAAATGTCAAGACCAACTGACTAGCCCTGGTCTTCTACGCTCCTCATGGGGCAACGTAGGATTGGATGATGGATGGATGGTTCTTCATTTAAAATTCTCATGCACGACATTTCAGTGAAGAGATACTGTTATGTGTAGCTAATGTACCATTATATATAATTCACTATGCTGAAGATATATTCCGATATATTTTCTTGGGAAACAGACGCATTTCGATGTATTCTCCTAGTGCCCAGAATAAGCCAGTGGTAGCACTCACGTTTCACGACCATAGGGATGACAGTTAGAGCACAAACCACGGTACCGTAATTCTGGTGAGAGATGTAGCGATCACTCCAAAGATCTCTCGTTGCCCTCCAGAGCTATATGGTCCATTGATCCAAGCTCGGGAGATTTACCCTCGGGCTATAATCTAACAATTATATCTAACACTTGACGACCTTTTCTAAGTTAAAGATCAGTAAATAATACCAGTTATACACAGGTACTGTCGTATTTTACAGCGTTGTACCTCTGTACTTGTTATAAGTTTTTTCTGTATTTGTCAGGAAAAACTCGAGGATCGCCGAAGAGTCGCCGAGCACTGGATGTCATGTAGGCCTCTGAACAGCGTTTTTCGCTCCTCCATCATCCTAATGATAGACGACTCTCCATGGGCGTTCTCTATGATGCAAGTGCGTCAGCTTTACAGTACCACCAAGAAGAACTTGGGCATTTCTAAAATAGATTAAAGAAGTTACACTGTAGATTAGAATATACTGTACAAGTAAGATTTCTCCCTACTATATATAACACATAATTACCTCATTCTCTTGTACAGATCCTAGGAACAAACTGAATCTCACCTCAGCTTGACTGATCAATGTGGCAGACCTATGGAACTGCTATTACGGAACTGGAAAGGTCAAAGTTACATAAAGTCAGTTATTGTGGAAGATGCCTTCCAGGTGAGGAACGTGTAAAAATGTCATTTCAAAAACTATTAGTCAGTTTCAAGATCCATTCAGTGTTACATATTTTGCTTTCACTGGAGTCAGTGGCGTTAAATGCGTACAAACCACCACCATGCTTTCTGTTTCAGGATCTAACTGACTTACAAGCTCAGTGGAGAGTTGAAGTGTTTGGGGTGACAAATAATTAACAAAATACCAAAATGACCAGTGAAAAACTCTCCCAGGTTATCGCCACTGCTCGACGGGTAAGGGACTACAACATGTCAAGGCTGATAAAATGGCTTTGGGAGGTAGACCAAGGAATTGTGTGTGTGTGTGTGTGTGTGTGTGTGTGTGTGTGTGTGTGTGTGTGTGTGTGCGATAGCAAAAAGGGATTAAAATCAGACCAACATAGAGTAATAAGCTTAAAACTTAAATGGTTTCTCATTTACTTTTGCTCTTCATGAAATGTCGTGGTGGGTGACGGTGAGGGTGGTGGTGGTGAGCCAGGACCCAACTCTCCTCTCTGCCTTCGCTAAGGCCTCTTTCAAGTACCACCTCCTGTCGCTGCAGACAACGAGGCTGCTCGCCTTCACTCGCCTCCCTCTTCATCACCTCCACACTCTCCACCACCTGCACAAGACTATCACGCACCAATGCTCCACTCGCTGTTGTCGAAAATGCATCATCAGTCCTTAGGAAGTGAATGTTTTCTATGGGCAACAGTACTCATTAGAGGGGATATTCCTGACTCTGAAACATTGACTTTATTTTTACTTATTTCTTATTTTCTTATCTTTTCATTCATTTTGTCAACAGGACTAGAGTGCTCACATGGCCACCTTTCTCTGATCCAGAAACTCGGCCATTACAGGTAGCATCGTGGACTGCTGACCAAAATCTAAGTCTAGTCTACCCACCTAATCTTTTTCCAAAGTAATTTTTACAGAAAGCTCTTGTTGTCTGTAACTGTCCAAGATCCTTAAAATAATATATGGATATTTTTATCATATGGTCTTTGTTAAAAACATAGTGGTGTTTAACATTTTTCACATGACGAGAGTGTGGATGCAGTCAGCTCGTATAATTGACAACATTGCATCTATAATATATCTTACATAATTTGAATACTAGGTTACAATATGAAATGCAACTGATCCTTTCCCTGTAGTAGTTTGATTAGCTGGTACTTATTTTTCAGAAGGTATGTCCTAATTACTTTGAAGGTAGTCCATGGCTACATCAGAGTAAACCTCTTCCTGCAGGTTTTCCCACCAACACCATGTGATGGTGACAGCCGAGGAGTTCCCTTCGCAGTTAGCGGTCATGGTTGATGACTCAACCAAACCTGGTGGCAAGCGGCTTGCTTTTATGGGTGCAGCGGGGCATATCGTGGAAGTACTGTCCACGTCTGTGAACTTTACATGAGCTGTTGGCTGCACATATTCTTATATATATGCAGCTGTTTTACCCAATCTTTTAAAAGACTTCATAGCACTTCATTACTGAATTATGAGTCAAATCACAGTTTACCATTGTTTTCTTACTCATATTAATTTTTTTGGACATAATTTACATCAGAAAAATGAAAAGAAACATAAAGGTGTAGCATTCAGAAGAATGGCAAAGAAGGAGTTATGATAATCTTTAAAGCTATTTACAGTGTGACTCGTGGTTCGTTGTAATGACAATATGCAACAAGGAGCTAATGGTAAGTCAAATATTTTATTGTAACTGCTATCAAAACTCTCTGACAGGTACACAAACTTGAGAGCCCTTGAACAAAGCTTGGGCTTGCAGAAGAGTGATGGGACCTGGTCTGGCATGCTGGGACTCGTCACACGTGAGGAGAGTTACTAAATAGATTCATCTTTATAAACTTATTGACTAGTGTTACTGGCGTAGTTAACCAGCGAGTGGGTGAAATAGAAAATAAGTGATAACGTAAGGAGACAGACGAGCCATCAAGAAGATAAACTCTTTTCCTTATCAGTTTTGCAGGCTGTTGGGTAACCCTGGTCCCCAGCTGCATTTACTTAGTGGTCACTGAACTGATAACCCACCAGATGTTTTCTCACAAATTATGCAGAAAATCCCTCTTGTCCTGGAACTGTGGGTGTAACTTATAGTGTGGGAGGAGCTAAAAGAGAGTATTTGCCAATAGAAGCCTAAATAACGTTTGCTTTGCCTTCTTAATGGGATGTCAGTAGTCTTGTGTAATTTGTGTAACTTTGCCATTGGCTCCCCTTCGTAGCAGGTGCCTCTGTACCTGGTGAGTGGCTGTAGATATTCCAAAAGACAGCTTAGTGGTTAACTAGCTGATAGAGGTGGCGTTAGTCTGCTTTATAAGCTCAAGGAAAATATGAAGAGACACATTTTCTCTTTTTGTACGGACACCCATTATGTCTAATTTTTTTGCACACACATTCCTGTACACATTTGTTCACATTTACTGTCAAGTTACATTTTTGACACATTGTGTTGGACTTTTCCCCAACGTTACTCAATACGTGACTTTGATTACAAAATGCACTGTTTGTGTGTCATTTCCCATTTTTGGTTCACTCCTCCATTTACACTAGTGTGTGAATTATATCTGGATTAAACCTTCAAAGTCTCCACGTTTCCTCGAGCTTTGTGAGTACTTAGCCTCCATTGAGTGTATTCTGGGTAGGTAAGAAATAACTAGTTTTATATTTGTATTCGAAGGCCTATATGAATCCCCCTTTTGTAAAACGAACCTTGGTTTCTTCTTTGGTTGTGTATGTTATAGTGTGCAGTAAAGTTAAGTTAGTTTTCTTGCAAGCTTTAGCTTATCCCTTTTGGTGATTAATTAAAGGCTAACAGTGCACCGTAATATTCACCCCCACTACAATTTGGTGACCTCGCCAGGATAGCTATGTGATATTGGCAACCTTGGCCACATACACAGTGCTTACTCTTACCTATTTAACCCGCCCCATCCCGACGTTTTCTGGGCAGTGGTACACCCCAGTCCCGACATTTTTGGACCTTTTTTTTTTTTGGCTCAAACATCCGCTTTTGGTGAGAAACATCGAAATTTCATAGAGAAATCGCTCACCTGAGGTTTAAAATACTCGATCTAGGAGCGAGTACCTCCTTACCTGACTGGGTTTACTAACAGGCTGGCACCAAGGAAAACGAGTTCTATGGGAGGGTAACTATTTTATACACTCATAAACAGTATTTATTTATTTACTTGGTACGAATTTATATGTAGTACAAGAGTATATTGGTTTTCAAACAGTAGTATAGGCATTATAAGCATTGTTTCACTCACTAACTCATCACCATTCATGACCTTTTTTTCCCTCATTACCTGATCATCATTTCTGACTGTTTCTTCCTCTAATGCTATGTAAACTTTGTCCTCCACATTGTCATCGATTGGGGAATCACTCTGGCCCTGAATGTCTTTATTGGCGAGGTCACTGGTAACAGGTGAATTGCCGAGACAATGGCGTGCAGGGGGGGGGGAGGTTATGCGGTGTAAGGCATTGTCCCTGCTTGGCATCTTGTAGAGGAATAGAGGAAGGTATCCCGTGTATATGTGCCAATAATCACTCGCGAAATCACTCGCAAAAATTGAAAATTATGCAAATTAGTGACCTTGCAATGCTGCCATGTTAATTTACGTCTCCGGGATATGAGTGCACATCATGTGAGGACGTGAATTCACGTCTCTAGGACGCAGCGGGTTAACTATATTCAGTAATCATGGCCCTAATGAATGATAATGATGTGAAAGCATTTTTGGATTCTAAACCATCCCCAAACAAATTGAAAACACTCAGAAAACATGAGCTCATATTGCTTGCCCAGGCCTTATATTTGATATTTCCTGCATCAATCACTAAGACTAAGTTACCTGATTTAATATTTGACACCATGTTTGAGCAAAGTGAGTCCTCCATAGCTAGCTCTGTGCCATTTGATACGGCACAAGGTGTTGACCCTATGCCATTGGCATCAGAGATACCTGGCCTTAGTGATTTTTTTGCTCATGATACTGGTGACAATGTGCAATCTGAGTTAGGCAGAATTAAGCTGAGAGAACTTGAAGTGCAAGCCAATGAGGGAAATAGAATTACACCATCAAATGAGACAAAAGGAAATGGTTCACGAATTCGGACTGAAGCACCCTGATAGTTTACCTAGAGCTAGTAGTTCATCTGCCAGGGAATCTTTTGATGTTGCTAGGAACATTAAGCTAGTACCTCCCTTTAATGAGCTAGACGTCACTAAGTATTTCCATATGTTTGAAAAGGTGGCAGGTCGTCTTTCGTGGCAAAAAGACTCTTGGACAGTACTGCTGCAGAGTGTTTTGAAAGGAAAGGCTCAAGAGGCTTATATTTCTTTATCTGTTGATCAAAGTGCTAACTATGATTGTTTAAAAGATGCCATTCTCAAAGCATATGAACTCGTGCCAGAGGCATATAGGCTTAAATTTAGATCCACCTTTAAACAGAAAGATCAGACTCATGTGGAATATGCTAGAGTACTCACAGACTTATTTGATCTATGGTTACATTCTAAGAAAGTTGATGATTTCTGTAAACTTAAAGAATTAATGATCTTGGAGAACTTCACTGATAAGATAGATAGGGATGTGGCTACATACCTAGTGGAGAAAGATTTAGATACCCTAGCTGAGGCTGCTGTTGTAGCAGATAACTATAGTATAATCCATAAGCATGAACGTAAGCCTCAGTCATTTGTTAAGGGTAGGAGAGTGAACCAACCAGTTTCTGTGAACCTTTCTTCTGGTAAAGGCAAGTTAATGTCAAGTGACAGTAGTGGGAACACTGCAACCCCAGACCTTGTTAGTTCTACGAAAGTGAGGACAGTGTTGCCAGAGGGTCAAGAAAAAGTGTCAGGTTTGGCCAGTATTGCCAGAAAATGGGACTCTTGGAGGATTGGTGCTGAAAAAAACGAGGGAAAAGTTCTAATGTGAGACCTATTATTTTGGTAAACTCTTGGGGATCTTTTGACACCAGCAGAGAGCAGCCACCCACAGATATTGTTAGCAGTAGTCAGACACAACCTCAGCAGGTGCATATTGTTGATAAGGCCAGAGTGGAACTGTCAGTGGTGGATAGACAGACTCCTGTAGAGCCATTGTTAGACACTAGTAAGACTGGAGCTGTGCAGCCGTCAGGTTCAGGCGAGAGTGGTAATAAGACTCCATCAGAGTGTCCTCCCCCAAGCAGTACACAAAGTGACTCCTCCTCAGATCATTTATTTGCTAACTTCATATCTAAGGGGTTAGTTTCAGTTGATGGAAAATGTGGTAAGGAAGTCAGTATACTGAGAGTCACAGGAGCTTCTCAGTCACTGATGTTCAAGGGGAATGTTGATGTAGCTGAACCTAATGAATGTGTCTTGTTGCAGGGTATAGCTGAGTTTGTATCTGTTCCCGTAGTTTGAGGTGTAGCTCCAGTCAGAGTCAGTTGCTGGTTCAGTGCGTGTGGGTGTTGTTGACCAGCTTCCTGTACAAGGGGTCACTTTCCTTTTGGGTAATGACTTGGCGGGAGGACTAAAGAGTTGGATGCTAAATTGTTTCCTGCATGTGCTGTAACTAGAGCTATGACGGCCAAAGCCAGCTATGAGAATGTTGACAGTAATGGCACTGGCAAAGCCGATGGTGATATTGGGCTTGAGGATACCTTTTTTGCCCAGTTAAATGCCTCAGAGGTTGATGATTCTCCCCAGACTGATGCAAATGCAAAGTTAGCTGATATGCTAAGATCTGATCCAGAGATTGCCACTTTAATAGACTCAGCAGTTAGGAAAGATGAATGTGAGTCTGAACTGACAGAGTGTTATTATTTAAGGCCTAATAACGTGTTAATGAGAAGGTGGAGACCTCTTAGTGTTGCTCATGATAACGAGTGGGAGACTGTACATCAGGTGGTGGTTCCAAGACCCTACAAGCAAAAAGTTATGTCCATTGCTCATGACTCTTCTTTAGCAGGTTGTGAGGAAGACTCTCTCCCGCATCTGGCAGCATTTTTACAGGCCTGGAATCCGTCGAGATTTCTCCCGGTTCTGTAGGTCATGTCACACCTGTCAACTAGTCGGTAAGAGCAATAAGCCCATCCCTGCAGCTCCTTTGATTCCTCTACCTGTGTTTGAGGCCCCATTCACTGGAGTCCTAGTGGACATTGTTGACCCTTTGCCTAAAACCTCGTCAGGATACCAGTACATCCTCACAATGTTAGACATGGCCCCTAGATAACCTGAAGTCATTCCCTTGAGAATTATTTCAGCTAAATTGGTTGTAAAGGAGATGCTGACCTTCTTTACCCGTTTTGGTCTCCCTAAGGAAGTTCAGTCAGATCAAGCCGGTAATTTTAATGCCAAACTGTTCAGACAAACCTTTGAGGAGTTAGGAATCTCCCAGACCATTTCCTCAGCATATCATCCTCAGAGTCAGGGTGCATTAGAGAGATCACCAAACTTTGAAGAGTATGCTAAAAAAAATTATGTGTTGGTGAAAAGAAATGGGACAAGTGTCTGCCTTTCCTAATTTTTGCAACCAGAGAGGCACCGAGTGAGTCTTTGGGCTACTCCTCATTTCAGTTAATCTTTGGCCATGAAGTAAGAGGTCCTCTTAAACACCTCAAAGAACAATGGGTCAAGAATTATGACCAAATTAACTTGCTAGACCATATGTCAAAATTTAAAGAAAGACTGGCCTATAGTATGGAAGTAGCCAGGGCATACTTGGAGTCATCTCAGGAGAATATAAAGAAGAGGTATGACCACTCTAAGAAAGTTAGGCACAGAGTGTTTCACCCAGGTGATCAAGTTCTTGTCTTGCCTCCCATTCATGGTCAGCCTCTCCAGGCAAGTTTTGCAGGCCCTTATGTAGTAGAGGAAAGGGTAGGTGAAGTAAATTATGTCATTTTAATCCCAGACTGGAGGAAGGAACGAAGATTATGCCATGTAAATATGTTGAAGGAGTACCACAGGCGAGACGTGGCCCCCCCTAGTGCTGCATCCATGGTGTTGGCTGTCGAGTTTGCAGACCCCCCTAGTGCTGCATGCATGGTGTTGGCCGTCGAGTTGGCGGTGGACGAGGGATGCCCTTTGACTTTGGACCAGATGACCAGTTGGAGAGAAAACCAGGAAGCTTGGAGCACACTGACTGATAAACTCTTCCAGTTGACTGCAGAGTGGTGTGCCGAGCTTGTTGCCCTTCTCAGGAAGTTCCCTGATGTCTTCTGGGACATCCCAGGAAAGATGGAAGTGGCACAGCACGACGTGGACATTGGAGATGCCAGCCTTGTAAAGCAGTCCCCCTACCGGGCTAGTCCTCAGAAAGAGACAATCATTCAAGAGGAACTGAACTACATGTTGCAGCAGGGGTTAATCGAGTTCCGTCAAAGTGAGTGGTGCTCCCCGGTCATAGTGGTTCCAAAACCCAATGGGTCACATCGCTTTTGTATTGATTATCGTACAGTCAACTCCCTTACCAGCTCTGATTCTTACCCACTTCCTAGAGTAGGTGATTGTGTGGACACAATAGGCAGTGCCAAGTTTATCACAAAATTAGATTTGATGAAGGGATATTGGCAAGTCCCATTCACAGAAAGGGCCCAAGAAATTTCCTGTTTTGTGGTCGGCAACAGGACTTATAAATGTAAGGTCAAGCCCTATAGTATGAAGAATGCTCCTGCCACCTTCCAAAGGCTGATGAATGATCTCACCAAGGTCTTGTATGGTTGTGTTATTATGCTGATGATGTTATTTTTAGTGACACCTGGGAACAACACTTGAGCCAACTAGATGCCTTGCTGCAGAGACTGTCCTCTGTATTTTAGTGCTTAATTTAAGTAAATGTGAATTTGTGAGGGCTCGAATGCAGTACCTAGGTTATGTGGTTGGTTTAGGCCAAGTGAGTCCACCTGATGTTAAAGTTCAGGCCATTGTCAATTCCCCCAACCTAAAAATAAGAGAGAGTTGCAACGATTCTTGGGTATGGTAGGGTACTAGAGACGTTTTGTCCAGAACTTCTCTGATCTTGTAGCCCCCCTCACTGATTTGTTAAGGAAAGGAGTCAAGTATGAGTGATAACCAGAATGTGAGGAAGTCTATTCTAAAGTCAAAGCCATCCTGTTAAGTCAACCAGTGCTTCAAGCTCCCAACTTTGACAAAACCTTTAAATTAGTTGTTGATGCCAGTGGCCTAGGGGCTGGTGCAGTTTTGCTTCAGGATAATGATCAAGGCTATGAGATGCCTGTGTGCTATTTTAGCAAAAAGTTCAATAAGGCCCAGAGATATTATTCAACTACTGAGAAAGAACTCCTTGTCCTCATAGTTGCCCTTCAACACTTCTGTGTGTATGTTGATCCAGGGTCAGGTGATGTTGTAGTGTACACTGATCACCACCCTCTGAAATTTTTGTCCCGATTTAAGGACAGAAATCTTAGATTGACCCGCTGGGCCGTATTTTTGCAAGAATACTCCCTTAATGAAGGACATGTACAAGGTGTTGGCAGTGTTTTAGCAGATTACCTGTCCAGAACTAAGATTGTACGTATCCAGAAATTTCCCCTTGGGAAATTTCTTCTCTCAGGAAGGGAGGTGTTACTGGTGTAGTTAACTCCAGCAGCAAAATGGATGAAATAGAAAGTAAGTGATAACGTAAGGAGGCAGACGAGCCATCAAGAAGATAAATTCTTTTCCTTCTCAGTTTTGCGGGCTGTAGGGTAACCCTCGTCCCCAGCTGCGTTTACATAGCGGTCAGTGGACTGATAACACACCAGATGTTTTTCTCACAAATTACCCAGAAAATCCCTCTTGTCCTTGAACTGTGGGTGTAACTTATAATGTGGGAGGAGCTAAAAGAGAGTATTTGCCAATAGAAGCCTAAATAACATTTGCTCTGCCTTCTTAATGGCACATCAGTGATCTTGTGTAATATGTGTAACTTCGCCATTGGCTCCCTTTCGTAGCAGGTGCCTCTGTACTTGGTGAGTGGCTGTAAATATTCCATAAGACAGCCTACTGGTTAAATAGCTGATAGAGGCGGAGTAAGTCTGCTTTATAAGCTCAAGGATAATGTGAAGAGACACATTTTGTCTCTTTTTGTATGGACACCCATTATGTCTAATGTTTTTGTACACACATTCCTGTACACATTTGTCCACGTTTACTGTCACGTTACATTTTTGATACATTGTGTTGCACTTTTCCCCAACATTACTCAGTATGTGACTTTGATTACAGAACACACTGTTTGTGTGCCATTTCCCATTTTTGATTCACTTCCCCATTTACAATAGTGTGTGAATTATATCTGGATTAAACCTTCGAAGTCTCCACGTTTCCTCAAGCTTTGTGAGTACTTAGCCCCCACTGAGTGAATTCTGGTTAGGTAAGAAATAACTAGTTATATATTTGTATTCTAAGGCCTATATGAATCCTCCTTTTTAAAAATGAATCCTGGTTTCTTCTTTGGTTGTGTATGTTATAGTGTACAGTAAAGTTAAGTTAGTTTTCTTGCAAGCTTTACCTTATCCCTTTTGGTGATTAATTAAGGGCTAAGAGTGCACCGTAATATACACCCCCATAACACTACTCTTTCCTAAACTAAGTAAAACCATATGGTAGAACAAGGATCAGACCCAAAAGATAGGTCAATATTTTGCTGAGTACTTCTTCAAAGAACTACTCCGTCCATTACTAAAACAAACTGAACTTATTTTCAGACTAAGTCAGTCATGCCAGTTTCTGCTAATTAGATCCAGCGAGGGTAATCCATTAAAACACACACACACACACACACACACACACACACACACACACACACACACACACACACACACACACACACACACACACACACACACACACACACACACACACAATTTTGTACTCGCTGTCAGGTACAGTACCTCTTAGTTTTGTAAATGGTAGAGTTGCTGCCCAGTACTCTCTCCCTCGGTTATATCATGGTAGCAACTGCCACATTCAGTCACACATATGAATGTCTACTGTTGGTAAACTTCTTGATCATTGTAGTTGAGGATTTCTTATTATATTCTCCATTCCAAGCTTAGAAGCAGTACAACACATTCACAAACAAAACTTCAACCAAACAACAAAACACTCACACATTCTAACCGAGACATATTCAAAAGAATAAGCATTTTAGCTACTTCTCTCCTGCATAACTTAATAGACTGAAATCTGTTTTTCTGGTATTTGGTATTTGTGTAAGTATTATCACCTCCACCCTCCCTGGGATAGGGGGATTTCAAGAATACTCCCCCAGTATCCCTGCTTGTATGAGGCAACTAAAAGAGTTGGTAGTGGGTTTGTGCCCCACCCCATAAAAAGAACTAACTAAACAAGCAGCCACCCTTTGCAGGATTAGGGCATCGGGCTATAGATAGATAGATAGTAAGTATTATCTTCAAGTGGAGGGTATGGTGTTTGTAATGTAGAGTTGCACCACAGAAAGGATTATGGGTTCTTATAGCCTGGACTTCTTTGAGGGTATATCCTCCAAGGAATTCTATCTATCTATCTATCTATTGCCAAACGCCTCAATCCCGTTTGGGGTGGCCACAAACAAATCGCCTCCAAGTCGCCCTGTCCCCCGCCATTTTACTACCCTGCTCCCAACTCACACCCCCCTCTCTCATATACCTCTCCACCCCATCCCTCCATCTCATCCTCGGCCTCCCCCTCCCTCTTCCCCCCTCCACCTCACTCACATACACTCTCTTCGTCAGTCTTTCACTCCCCATCCTCTCCACATGGCCAAATCACCTCAGTGTGTTCCTCATTACGCTCCCTATCACATCCACATCAACACCACAACGTTCCTTTATATCCTCATTCGTCAGCCTATCTCTCCATGTGACTCCACAGGCTCCTCTTAAATAACTCATTTCCACTGCTCTCACTCTTGGCTTGTGTCCTTCCAACAACTGTTCAAGCTTCACTTCCGTATGTTAGAGTTGGTATCACAATACTGTCATGTAGTAACTTTTTCACTTCCATGCTCACTTCCCTGTTTCTTATCACTGCTTTCAAAGAACCAGCAACCTTTCTTCCCTGCTGTACCCTTTCAAGCACTTCACCCTCCAAACCTCCATCCTTACTCGTCACACTACCCAAGGAATTCTATTCCTATATTTATTTACCTCTATAAAACATTTCTGCAAGTGGAGTTCACTCCTGGACCATTTTTCCTGGATTTGACCAGAAGTCAGTGGTTGGAATACTCTGCACATATTTTCATAGGTGGGTATACTGTTCTGGCTATCCGTGGTCGTCATGAGGCAGACCCATGGAGCTTTGTACTGCCTCTTGCACTAATGGTTTGGACAATCTTGTTAATAGCACTGTTGGCCGTGTGCTCAGTGATGGTGCTGCTACCTTTCTGTTTTCCTGCACGCACACAAGAACCGGGCAGCGTAGATGCCAACATTTTAAAATGTGTGCGCATTCTCCTGCAAGAAGGTGATTAGTTTAGCCTTTTCAACTTGTCAGTAATATGACATTAACTTGTGGGAAACAAAGTTATATTAGGATATTTGTTGTAAGGATGGTACATGGTTCAGTTATGTTAGTGCACTTGTAACATTCAAAGTAAAGCAGATCTTGTAGGCACAGAAAAAAAAAAAATCCTTTTTTACTGTTTTGGTTGATATTGCCCACACAGTTTGGTAAAGGTAATCTTTATCAAGTGCTTCATAAACTTACAAGAAAAAGACTAAACCATTTTAAGACACGGATGCGATCAACTACTATCGGAATCTCTATTCTGTTACTGAATTTTCTTTTATTGTAACAGATATAAAGAGAACATCGGTGGTGATGGGATCGTGTGATGCTGGGGGGTGTGGATGCTGATGATATTGGTGTTGACACAGTGCTACGTCGGCAATCTCATGTCCCTCCTGGCAGTGAGATACATCGACCAACCTTACCAGAGACTTCATGACATTCTTGACAACTCATGTTCGGATTAGTCTTGTCCAGAACACTTTCATCATCCAGTATCTCAATGTGAGCAATTGTTTTTGTAATGAAATTGAAAATCACATTCTATTTTTTTTTTTTTCAGTGCCCAAGAATGTTTAGGTTGTCAATAAAGAAACCCTAAAATATTTTTAGCCAAACCAGTACCTCATGAAGTAGTGGTTAAATCACTCATGACGCATTCTGAGAGTTTGTTACATATTTATTAATAAAATAATGGCTTACGTTAAGGATCATTCTTCCTTTCAGGAAACTATTAGCAAAACAATTTTTTATCAGTTCATTATTATTTGAAGATCAAACAAGTAACATACAGTTGACCCTTGTTCTGAACAGTTATTTCCAAATCCTAATCGCCAGCCATGTTCACAGTATGTCGTACAGGTAATTGTTGTTTGATACAGCTTTACAAGTATTATGTGCTACGGAATCAATTATTTTTCCTAAGTTTCACCTTATTATGTAATCCAAGTCATTCAGTAAATCTGAGTAATACTGATAGCTTTATGCATTTCAGACGGCCAGGTCGAGTCCATTCCGCAAGCTGGGGAACCTGGTGGACACAGAACGAATAGCTTACAGACTGTTTGCTGAATTACCCCAAAGCCTGGAAACCATTGTGCGGGATGGCAGTCATATCGTGTATGACCCGGACATCATCTATAACATCATTTTGCCAAAGAGCTTTTCTCTCACAGGTTAAAATGTGGTTGTCATGTTTCCTGGAATTGTTTATGTCATACCTTTCAGATTATCTGTACTGTAAAACGTAGCGTGTTTATACCAAATTTCATGTCAGTGAGGGAAGGACTCCGTTTGGTTTGATTGATTAGAGTGATTTTTAAATATAAATCACCGCAATGAATCTGACAAACAGTACCTTGTGAGTCTCTCCAAGAAAGATTCTTTTATTCTAATGAATAGTATAACAGTCCCAGCACTTTATAATTAGCAAATATTTTCTCAGGTAATGGTGATTTTTGCATGTCCCGGCGCATCTACCTGACCACTCTTTTCGCCGTGCTGGCTCAAAAGAACAGCCCTTTTATGTCAAGACTGAATAAGCTATAAGTACTGAACAGTTTATCAATAGTTATAATATCAAAGATTAAAATGATCAAATGTATGTTTTTCACATTAGAACATGAAAATACTTGATATGTGCATCCAAGTCGAAATAAGCATGAAAAATAATTACTGTGCTAGGTGCTTACTGGCATGAAGAATATACAATAATATTTTGATTGTTATATTTTCTTGGACAGGGCTGTTTCATCGGTGGAATCTGGCTTATATGATAAATTGCAGAAATTCTCACATCCTAAACCAGCACTTGCAAGAACCCTCCCAGGATCATCACCATCACCCCCACCTTCTCACTCAGCAACCTGTGGGTAGGTCCTGCCACAGACTTCTTAGATAGCCTAGAGAAACACTAGTTTGTTAGATTTTACTTCTTTGCTTCTATATGTGTTTGAAAACTTTGCATTAAGGATATAATTAAAATTTTTATTTATAAATTTACTGTATCACTAATCATTTCCATAACCATGTCATTTTATGCCTACGTAGGATTTAGTTTAGTGAAGTTAATGGAAAATTGTGGGCTAGTGCATAAAGGAAAGGATTATGGCATTACATGTCATGTTGCTCATTTTCAGGGCATGTTCGTGGTGCTGGAGTGTGAGTGTGCAGTGGCCTTTGTGGTGCTAGTGATGTAGCAGATGTTTGGTGTGGCCAAGTGGAGAGAATAGGGCCAGGTGGACACCCATGACACATACACACCACCACTACCACCTCCGACCACACACATCACTAATACTGACCACGAGCTTCACATAAAATTCATACTTCACTTTAAGCTTTCAAATTTATAACAAAGCACAAGGCATACTTATATTAGTTAATTAAGCAATACATATCGATAACAAAGCAAATGAAAATCCTTGCAGTGTCACATCACCGTATTATGTGCCATGGATATCTACATTTACCTCGCATCATCTCTGCACAAAATTATATTAATGCGTGTTTAAAATATGAGTAGTTGCAAAGAGAATATAATCTATCCTTCCACTTAATTACAGAACCCTTCAGCAATGATGTAACCCACCATGTGGTAAAAAATATATAGATGTACACTAATAAGTGTGGCAATTTCATATGGAGGGACATTAACTAAGACTCGTGCACTACCTTTTCTTAAGAAGCAAAGATGATCCAGCGAGTAGTTTCCATGATACAGCTATTTAGAGATTAGTTTCCTTATATGGAAATAGGTCGTCAAATGCAGTACAATATGGCAGTTTCATGAATACGGACGTAAACTAGGACTCATACTCTATCTTTCTATAAGAAATGAAGAGAATCCAACAAGAAATTTCCAAAAATATAACAGAAGACTTATTTCTCCTTACATGGTCATAGCTCGTATAGTACAGACAATATGGCAATTTTATATATACGGGCTTCAACTACAACACACACTCCTATCTTTCTACGTGATATGAAGCCAATCCACCTGTGGCCTCCGAGCTAAAGGGCAGGACGTAAAGACATACAGACAGACGGAAGGACAGGGGCAATTCCTATATCCCCATCATATGGAATAATGATGGGGATAATAACAGAAATGCGATGATGAATATGAAAATATTTGTTGCCGATATTCCAAAAATAAAATCATTGAAAGTTTTGTGAAGCTGCAAAGCCCACTGACTCTCGACTGAATAAAATTTTCATGAACTAGCCTAAATGAAATTCGTAGCCTTGTCAGGGTCACTTAAAATATTTTCCGAACTTCTTGAATAATAGGCAAAAAAAAATTACTTCATAGTTTTTTTTTTCCACATCATATCTGGTGACAAACAATTATCATATACGTATTCTCAAATGTTGGCTACTTATATGATGGCCCATAGCACTTGCTGAAGTAGTGACTGCAAATATTAACACGACACAAAATTCGTTACTCGAAGAATTACTGTGGACAGTGCAAGAGTTCTCTTGGAGATATTTGTGATCACCATTTCTGAATCAGTCAAATTTTAAATTGTAAAAAAAGAAAAAAAATGTTTTGCTGATTCTGTTACAGAGCTTAATAATTTCATGAAACAGAAGTGCGGGATAGATGTGCACAAGCTGAACTGGTGAGACCGAAGGGGAAGGTGTTCACTGACTGGCTTGATGAGAAAGGGGGAGGGGGAGGTATTAAGTGGCTGGTGTGGTGAGAGGACAGGGGGAGGTATTAACTGGTTGGTGTGGTGTGAGGGGAGGAAAAGATGATCGCTGGTCATAAAATGGTCGCAGAAGACAAGTGTCCACTCAGTGCTCAGCTGCTGCTTCACGCTGTCTCATTCCTGTCTCACCTGCAGTCCCACACCTTGACCGTGAGTCATGTGGTCCAGTGTTGAGTAACCATAAGCAGCAGGTTGGTGTTAATAATCTTTGCCACATTTACACTACTGTGTAGCTTACTTTTCCAAATGAGATCCTCTGTAATTATAATCGGATGAATGATTCACAGTTATGTTTTCCAGTCCCCAGAGATAAATGGCGTTTGCTAAATTTAGGCATTAACGATTAATTTTTGCTTCCCTAACAAATGCAAACCAAACGCCATAGGAGTTCATTACCTGAGGATCATTATTCATTAGATAACAGATAGGAAGTCAGTTTACATTGCAATATCGATAACTGGGGAAAACGTACCATACTGAAACAGTTACGAAATCTCCGATTGGCTCGTATATATAGCGAAAAAATTTCATACATAACAGTTACTGCTTTAGTGCTTAAGGAAACTCAGATTATTCATTGCTTGCCTCAGTGTTTTTTTTCAGAAACTTAGATTCTGGTGTCAAACGAATGTGTAATAAAAATGGTACAAGTATAGTATTCTGGCTAAACATTTTATAGCACAGTGGAATACACAGATCCCTTCTACTTAACGAAATTGTGCACTTTCGTGGGAAAGTAATTTTTTGTTTTTGGCAAACTGCCATCTAAAATTCAATACAGCAATCTCCTGGTTTCATTCTACAATTGACTGTAAATCTAATGAATTTATATATTACCTGTTGCTTGGCATAAGTTCATGATTTTTTGATATATAAAAGAGTTGTAACTGAATACTAAACATCACGTGCCTTTCCCCCAGCCCCCTCCCTTTCCCTTGGAATCTCAAACTGCGGTATCTTGCATACAGCTGCATACCCGATGATTTGCTTAAAGTGAAATTATGGAT
The DNA here is from genome assembly GCF_032717465.1 of Coenobita brevimanus. Classification (NCBI taxonomy): domain Eukaryota; kingdom Metazoa; phylum Arthropoda; class Malacostraca; order Decapoda; family Coenobitidae; genus Coenobita; species Coenobita brevimanus. The sequence continues at coordinate 8,842,234 of NC_136969.1, forward strand.
GTCCTTCAACGGTAACATACAGGTTTATGTGAAAGCTATTATAGCAGAGTTCTATCATCCTAGAAATTGTATGATCAGCGATGCAGTAACGTTTCATATTTTGTTGAACAATTTTTAGAACATGGGAGTACAGCTGTCATCCCGATCAACCTCCCTGACAGAACGCAACAGCTTTACTGGATGTGGGTGGGGGGCCTTTCAACCCGTGCTATAGGTATGGTGACCAGGTACAGCGCCACCACTGTCTGTAGGTGGCTCAATCGGCAGAAGCATGAGGGACACGTTGAGAACAGGCCGCGCACAAGCAAACCTAGAATGGAAGGTAACTTCAAAACCATTCATGACCGTATCAAAATGTACAGTTCTATAGCACTGCATCCTAATGACTTACCTGTACGTGTGTTTGATATGAAATGCAGAGCAGTACATACAGGGTTTCAGTATAACTGCGGATGCATTGAATTCCCTAATCTTCGTTAAGGCTGCGCTTACCACAATGCCGAAATGACGCACGGATTGGTAGAAAAATTGTTCCTCTGCACAGTTAACTTTCCGAACTGCTAATGTTTTGAAATACACATGCCAACAGAATTAATCAGAGAGGTTGTCACCCTAACGTGGACCTCATATTCCAAGAGAGCAGTACTGGGTTGAAAGCGTAGTTCCTCCCTAACCTTTGTAGTAAAATTATGTAACCACAGTATGAACATTCAAGTAGAAGACAATAGCACGGTATCAAAATGTAAACTATAGTAACTTTTGCTTCCATTAACAAAGGGCTGATTTGTCTTTCAGTTGATCTGTATGTATAATCACCAGGAAATAGATTGTACTCAGTCAGTCGATAGATTTTAACAAAATTAACAATTTATATTGTGACTTAGGATAAATTATTTAAGCTTATTCTTTGGAACCATTAGTTACATTTGTCTTGATATACCCCTGGTTCCATGCGTTTGTCAGACAGTGCATTACTTTTTACCTAACCAGCTTACTGTCTTGCAAATTTATATATTCGATTATTTTCTTGCAAGGATGCATCCTTGAATGTCATGACTGGCTAAGAAAGCAATGCATTCTTTATTGTTTGCGGTTTGCCAGATTCATTATTGTCGATGTTAATTTTGACGTGCTTTACATTTCAGTTTTCTTTAACTAATAAAAGTAAATATTAAAGAGGCTGCAACGTGACTTTCATTCAGCTATATCATCAAATCAAAATACCTTGTTTCCTCACCTCTTAACATATAGATTATCTTACACCAAGGTAGAAGTGGCTTGGCAGGAGCTAGACAGGCTTAACAAACACCTCTTACAATGTATTCATTCACCCAAACATGCTACATTCATATCAATTCACAGCTGGTGTTTTACTGGTCAGAATGCCCAGTTGGTTGGAAGGCAGTCAGTGAACACCTTCCCCTTCGGTCTCACCAGTTCAGTTTGTGCACATCTATCCCGCACTTCTGTTTCATGAAATTATTTAGGTCTGTAACAGAATCAGCAAATCATTTTTTTTTTCTTTTTTTACAATTTAAAATTTGACTGATTTAGAAATGGTGATCACAAATATCTCCAGGAGAACTCTTGCACTGTCCACAGTAGTTCTTCGAGTAACGAATTTTGTGTCGTGTTAATATTTGCAGTCACTACTTCAGCAAGTGCTATGGGCCATCATATAAGTAGCCAACATTTGAGAATACATATATATATATTGTTGGTCACCAGATATGATGTGGAAAAAAAAAAAAAAACTATGAAGTGATTTTTTTTTGCCTATTATTCAAGAAGTTCGGAAAATATTTTAAGTGACCCTGACAAGGCTACGAATTTCGTTTAGGCTAGTTCATGAAAATTTTATTCAGTCGAGAGTAAGTGGGCTTTGCAGCTTCACAAAACTTTCAATGATGTTATGTTTGGAATATCGGCAACAAATATTTTCATATTCATCATCGCATTTCTGTTATTATCCCCATCATTATTCCATATGATGGGGATATAGGAATTGCCCCTGTCCTTCCGTCTGGCTGTATGTCTTTACGTCCGGCCCTGTAGCTCGGAGGCTACTTAGAATATATTTATGCATATAGATAATAATTTTCCACTTACATTACACCCGTTTCCACTTTATACTACTATTTACATATTTACTGGCCTTATAATTACACTGAGCGCCTGTATGTAGGATTTTTTCCTGAGTATGAGCGTCCTATCGCATTCACACCATATTAGTATTGCATCAAGGTGTGCCATTCACTGAAACAAGGATGAATGCAGAGACCCACGTTACACTCAACGCACTCATAGCTGGTGTCTTTTCTCTGAGTGGTGGGTCTCACACGGGAATTACCACACACCCACACACATGACACCTGTGTTGGGGCCTAGATCTATTTGGCTAGGGAGGTATAGGAGTGAGAAAATGGCAGGTGGAAATTCTCAGGGGAGTTTGGGCGGTAGGGGCAGTGCGTGTGTGTTGTTGGGTCCTCTCAACTGCATACTGGGCTATGATCTCAAGGCCAAGCTTTCTCACAAACCCTGCACTCCTGTTGTCATGGCATGCAGGTGATGGCAACTAAGGGCAGTTATATCGAGCAGGTGAAAGAAGAGCTTCTTGTACCACTTCATCGTGGTCCTGGCACACTCGACAATGGATATCATGGAGTCAGACTGGTCCACCAGCCGCATGTTGATGTTATACGAGTAATCCAGCACACACTCAGGTTTCCAGATGCGGTGGCTCCTCTCGCTGCGGTAATTCACGGACTCTGTATGGTGCATTAACGGGCGGTGAACTGTGGACAAGAGGCAGACTTCTCTGTTGTGGTTCCACAATGTAGCTAGGATGTTAGCCTTGAAGAAAACCACCTAATTTTTTTCTAGTTTCACCCCACCTTGACCATGTGACGCCGGTTCTTCTTGACAGTACCACAGAGTTCCGTGTCATGCAGGTGTAGATAACGAGCAAGAAGAGGACTAGTGTACCAATTATCCAGGTAGAAGACGTGACCACGATGAAGGTACTCTTCAATCATTGTCTTTACCATTGCTCCAGACAGTCCAATACTCCGATCTTCTATTATGTCTGTCTAAACACCAGTGTACAAGACTATGCCTTGCACATAACCAGTCCTACACTCACACATAACAAAGATCTTGAACCCAAAATGGTGCCTTTTGCTGGGTATATACTGGCGAAAAGAAATATTGCCTCTCCACAACACGAGACTCTCATCTGTGACAAGGTCTCTAAAGAGATAAAATGAGGAACGGAATGTATGCCGTAGGTGATAAAAAACCAACGTAATTCACCTCATCTTATCAGTCATTTACATTGGCAGGATCATCAGCATCATAAAAGTGGAGGTGGCTTAGAAATTGCTGAAACCGATTACAGCTCATGGTCTTGCCAAATATAGGTGTCTGCATGATAGGGTCCATTGTCCAGTATGATGGAATTTTGTTTTTACCTGAAATACCCATCAAAAGTACCACGGCAAAAAATACACACATCTCTGTAAGTGAGACAGGGTAATTGTACATGATCGAACGCCTGCTCCTTGTGCCCAGTCGTTCACTCTCACGGCACTGGCTGCTACCAAAATTGTTGGTTTGTTCCACAATCTGCTCCACAAAACCCTCACTGAAGAACAGGTGGAAAAACTCCACCCTGGTGTAGCCACGGTGAATCCCAGGAGCCGTGCAGCCAGCACGCCCCTGCTCAGCAAAGGGGTGAATGATGGGAGAGAAATACTGCCATCTTCCCAATTCCAGCTCATATTACCCTCTCCCCTATCGTCCCCATCGTCGCCTTCGTCGGAGTGGGGAGGAGATGCTGGTGGGGGAGGCTGAGGAGGAGGTGGAGGGCTTCCCCACTCGCACTCCTCTTCCCTCAGCCTTTACCCTTCCCCTTTCCCTTACCCTTACGGCCTTGGGGAACATCAGAGGGCTGTGGGAAGGAAGTCCTGGAATACTGGGGAGCATAAGACATGCTGGGGAGGGACTCCTCCTCATCTCCCAGCTCCATCACCACATCACGTGATTCACCACGCACCCTCACTGCCCCACGTGATATGCTCCGCTGCCTCGCACCACAATGCGAGAGCGATGATTCACTCCCGCCACTCTCTCTTTCAATTACCGCCCCTACACTTTCAGTTTCACTCCCCACTTCCTCCACACCACTTCTGCCCTCCGCAAATAAAACACTAGGCCCATACCTGATAGAACGACGTGCTGTGCGCTCAGGGCCGTGATGAGTGATGATCTCGCAGATGTACCACATGACAGCACATCCCACGGCTCTGTCCTCGTCCTTGTCCTCGTCCTCGGTTTCAGGCTCCACATCACGTAGGTGCTGCAGAGAGGTGATTGCACGATGTTTTGGTGCAGGTTGGCCCTCTCTAGTGGCACGATATGTGATGTAGCGCTGATTCCTCGGGGACAGGACCTCCTCATCACTGCTGCTACTTTCCTCCTCCTTTGGTTGGACATAATCCTTGTCTGCCACCTTGTCACTGAGGGATGAATAACTGTCGTCTGTGAAGGCATCCAAGGAGGCTTGAATTTGCTCCTCTGAGAGGCCTCTGTGCGCCATGTCTGACCTGGGTCACTGCTAACAGATGAGTGACCGAGGCAAGGGTGAGCGTGGGTCACGCGGAGTTGCCAAGTGTCCCCACCTGGTGGCAGGTAGGGGAAGGTCTCCCAACCCTACGTACCCAAAATCAAGCACAAGATTTTAAAATTGTGCAAATTATGAAACTTGTAATTGTGCGATGTACCAGTATATTGACGGGTCTAGCTGTGACAAAACGTTGCGATGTACCCATACGTCGACGGGATGCCTTGGGTTAATACGGTGGCGAATCCAAGCTAATGACGTCAGTGGAAACCCTCTACTGTTGTTGACCTCTTGATTCTATTACATTTTTTTGTTCACTGAATTTTCTCTGTAAGTCGTATTCATTTACCTATCAGTCCTCATTGCATAATTTTCCTAAGCTAATTTTAAGGTAATAGAAATAAGTGTTTTACTCTCTTCAGATGGCCGCTCGAGGACCTTTTTTCCCTCTAAGAAATGCCCATCAAATGTAGAGGTGCACAATGGTTGCTCTTCCACTATGAGGGTTAGTTATCTACTGTTACAGTGTAATCACGATAAAAATCTTATGTGGTATATCGGAGGATTTCTATTATCCAAGAAAGAGTAACAGTCTCCCAACACATACTGACCAGTATGTGTATGTGAAAGAATGTTTTGTTGGGCCTGTGGTATGATTTGGGACTTCCCAATATGGAGAATTCAGTTATATGTAGGATTAAGTGTGTTTTGTAAGAGATGGGATGTGCACAAGAACTCTGCGGGTGAAGGTGTGTGAGGGATCGTTTTTAGCTGTAGCAGGGAGAGAGATGCCTTCATATGGTGGCATCAGTATAACCAGGTACCTCTGTTGTCCAGTTATAGCCTGCCTCACTGCTTGCTTAAATGAGATAAAAAAACTGGTGGCGAAACTGTCAGGGTGGAGTATGTCGCCAGACATCAAGGCAAAAAACGACAACAAAGGATAAAGCATACAGTCTAAAACATATATAGATCTATACACTAAAAACACACTAAATCCCAAAAACAAACAAAAAAGGAACAATGAACACTATAAACTGAAAAAAAAAAGGAATACTAAATCTTATGAAGCAGTCCAGCTGCCTCCACAAAGGAAAGAGTTCCCCCTCCCATGTAACAGGCAACCTTCTGAAGCACCGACGAAAGACAGTACGACCCATCACCTGCCTGGTTCTCAGAGAGGTGCTGATGGCATATATCCGAAAGGCTGGGACACTCCACCAGCAAGTGCCGACAAGTCAGAGGGACCAATGAATCCTAACCGAATGAAGGGGGAGCACCGTACTGTACAACAAAAATCCATGAGAGAGTCGGGTGTGGCCAATTCATAGCTGTCACAAAGCCATCTCCCACTGGCGAGACAAGCCTCGGTGGGTGAAGGAGCCCACATCGCCTCAAACAGTGTACTATTGTTATCCTTCATCATATCCCAGTGGTGTTGCTAACAACGCCAAATCTGTCCAGCAATAAAAGGTTAAAAATTAAATGCAGGCAGCTGCTGCAGAGAAAGATAGGATCCCATAGTAGCTGGAAGGCGGGCCAATGCTAATTAAGCCAGCAGATCAGCCCCCTCATGCCCAAACACTCCTACATGGGCAGGAACCCCAGACGACAGCCAAGGAGGAAAAGCCACTCTAACATTGATAAAATGAGTCACTGAGATGAATTAAAAGACTCCAGTGCTACGGGAAATACTAAACCTCACAAAAGCAGACTGAGGGAGACTAAAAATGACTTGGATGGCAAATAATATTGCAGTCAGTTTCGTTTTAAAAATGGAAGAAAAACCAAGAAGGCTACCGTCCCTTCTGAAGGAAGGAAAGACGACACCAAACCCATTCTTTGATCCATCTGTATATACTAGGACGCAGCCATCATGAGCAGAGGCAAGTTCTAAAAGGAAAGAGAAAGGGACACCTGCAAGGGAAGTGAGCTCTTTTTATCAACAACGGACCTACAGAATGTCACACAAGGGTGTAACCAATAACTCACTCTCGTGATCCGATGTGGACAAACTGCCAGCCTAGGAAATGAGAGGCTGGCATACCAGACCGTACTCTGTACCTAAAGGCCTATAGGAAACTAGGCCGAATGTCATAAACAGAAGATCAGGAATCCTCGGAGATCATGCCACAAGGCACCTTATCTGGGAGGTGGTGAAGATGATACCAACATCCCATCATCAACTACTGACGATGTAAATCCAAAGGTAGAACACTAACATCCACCATCAAACTCGGAATTGAGGATGGCCTGAATTTCTCAGTTGCCAGACGAACACCAGCATCATGCACCGAATCTATCATCTGGAGATGGGCATCTGTAGCAGTGGAGTAGACCTCACACCCATATTTGAGATTAGAAAGACTAAAAGATCTGTGCAAGAGGAGGGGAATCTGATGGTCAGCACCCCAGGAGATATGAGCCACAACTCTTGGAACACTCAAGGCCTTAATACGAATACAAGCTGCCTTAAAATAACGAATCTGAGGAACCCAGGTCAGTCATCTATCAAATATATGACACAGAAACCGAGAGTCTTCCACACAGGAGATTCTGGGACCATAGAGGTACAGGTTAGAGTCTGAGTGAACCCCACGAAGATGACAAAATTGCATAATCACAGCCTTTGTAGAAGAAATATGGAAACCACGAAAGTCAGCCCACTGGAAAACTGCATTTAGGGTTAGCTGCAGCTTCCTCTCAACCAGAGACAGTCGAGATCCAGTGACTGAAATCGAAAGGTTACCAACATGTAGGGAGCCATGTACAGCGTCTGGGAGTACATTATGTAAACTGATGATGGCCACAGCAAATATTGTTACACTAAGGATACACCCCTGTGACATCCTATCTTATACGGTACTGTCATTAGAAAGCACCCCTCTCCCCAAAACTCGAATCCTTAAAATCTGTTGTATAAAAAAGCTAAATAAAAATAGGCAAGTGCCCACGAAGACCAAACTCATGAAGTGAAAGTAAAATGCCATGATGACAGGCAGTGTCATATGCCTCTCTAGATAGAAGAAGACCATGACCTGGTGTTGGTAAGTGGAAAAAGCCCCACATACAAGGTTCCAAGGACAGTAGGGCATCAGAGGTAAATCGTATTTTACGAAAACCATACTGTACAGGGGAAGAAGTCATCCCTTTCCCCATACTACACAATCCGACCATTTACCAGCTTTTCCAGGACCTTACACGCACAGCATGATATTACAAATGGGCAGATAATTTGTTGCCTGTGGATGATCTGTACCTGGCTTGGGGATGGGGATAATTACAGCAACACCTCAACAAGCCGGAAACTCACAAATACATTAGATCCTATTAAAAATGACAGTAAAACGAAGGAGACTCATCAGACAAATGACATAAAAAGGCATAACACTTATCATCACAGCCAGGAGAGGAATCAAGGTACCACGACAATGCCACCTAAAGTTCAGAACTAGAAAAGGGACGTTATAGACTTCCTCAGAGGAGGTAAAACTGAAACCAAGAGACTCTAAGTACCGACGCTAGCATGCACAAGGCAAATATGTATCCTTCTGTGCAACACTGACAAAGTGATTGACAAGCAACTTTGCAGCAGCAAAATAATGAGCCACAGTCCCATCTGTTGCAGATAAAAAGACGGGGAGGGAATGGTAAATTTTCCTGAAGTTTTCCTCACCCGGTTCCACACCTGAGTGAGGGAAGTCCTTGAGTTGATGGAGGAAACATCACTGCCAAGATGAACGTCTGGCATCCTTTAAAACCCGGCGGAAATGAGCACGCACCCTCCAATATGCCACCAAATACCAAGGATCCCTGTGGGGGTGATAAAGCCAAGGGAAGGTGACTCATTTGGCTCTCACTGTGGAACTGCAGTCAGGGTTCCACCAAGGAGCCGGACGACTAGGCAACTGACCTCTCGATCTTTGAGTAGATAACAGGGCTGCCGAATGCAATACCCTAGCGAAATAAGACACAATCTCATTAACACAGCCAAAATCATTCAAAGAACAGTCAGTGCAACTTAATTCCATGAAGAATGGCTAGTCTGTCCTATTTAGCCACCAGCAAGGAAGACGAGGTTAGGGTCCACCCTCAGGAGCAGTAAAAAGTAAAGGGAAATGGTTACTGCCATACAGGTCTAGCAACACATCTCAATTAAAATCTAAAATAGCTTCAAACAAGCACAGGCACAAATCAGTAGCAGCAAAAGTCCCAGTATGGCTATGGATATGTCACCTCACTGGCGTTCAAAACATCCAACTTTTCATCCTCCACTAAGGAAACCGGCATAGCACCCCGAGGGTTGGCCTCACTGTCACTCGATAGAAGGTTACGACCAGTAAAATCGCCTAGTAAAAGAAAAGGAGGAAGGAAGGCTATAGAGGTGTTCCAGATCCACCTTTTAGACAGTTGCACCAGGGGAAAGATATTGTCTGTAAACTGTATATCGACAACGCAGTTATGCATGGGCAGTAACGGCTTGCAGGTGATTAGAAAAGTCCAGATGAGTGAATGGGACATTGGGACGAATGAAGATAACATTACCTTCATGACATGCTTGGCCTAGACAAGGATCAGAATATAAGACATGGTAGCCTAAAGAACCGGAATGAACAACATCACCAACATCACCAATCATGGTCTCCAAGATGCACATTCACACGGGTAAAAATTGTTTAAAAAGTTGAAGCAATTCCTCCCAACTGGCACACAATCCCCAATATATCCAGTGAATTATAGAACCCATAGTGGAGGGAGGATCAGGACAAGGTTTTGGACTGCACAGCCCCTGACGAGTAAGCATGTTTGGACTGATCTTTAGGAAGGCCCTCAGAAAGTAATCGCCCTGCACCAGCAATCTGCATATTGTGCCGACCAGCCGAAGGCAAATTCGAGGACGAGGAAGAAGAAAGTTTTACAACAATGGGCGTTATCCGCGGGGGGGATGGGGGGGGACATGTCCACCCCAATTTTCATTCGGGGGGAACAACATATTGATTGTCCCTCCCACTTTTTTCATTGGGTATGGGTTGGTTATATGGTTACCACCCAGTACTGTAAATGGTTTACTGGCATACATGAAACCATTAGGCTTGTCACTCAAAGTAAAGCCACTTGAAATGGAAAGAGGAGTAATAAAAAGTGACAGGGAAGATGGGAGATATAGGAAGAGAGGGGACAGACACAGAAAGTGAATAATAAACGTGAAGGAATATCATCCCATAATTCATCTGCTACTTAGTTCTGTGCCACAGTGCAAAATGACCAACAAGCCATTGAGTAAACAGTATATTATGGATTAGACTAACTTCCCAGGCTTAGTTTCCATTGGCTTATATTAGTTACTTTTTCATTGCTGATTTTGTGAAGAGTCAGTGAAGAAGGGGAGCATTATCAAGACAAATTTAGGAGCAGGCCTATTTGTAACCAGACTGTGGTGAAAGGAGTACTATGTTGAAGGAAGTACTATGTTGAAGGAAATACCGTACAATGTTGTCTTAGTGATCTGTGGGTGCTGTACTGGTTTTACTCTGACTTAGCCCAATATTGCTATCTCTCCATCTTGATTTCTGAGTTGTAACAATAGATTAACACTATAAAATTATGCTAATCACGAAGAAGTGCTGTGGAATGGATGCAAAACCATAGCAGTGTCTTCTTCTATCGCCTAGCTATGTGAATAAATTGCAAAAGAATGGAAATCTAGGCCAAGTTACTGTAAAATAGATAACTATAGTTAGGATGATGGTTTTGTCTCGCATGCAGGTTTGAATCTCCATGAGGTGAATGGAGGTTTTCTATTGTAATGCTGTTAGGGCTGTAGGCTGGTACTTTATTTTCTTTCTTTTCAAATTCAAGGAAGAAGGAACCCAAGGCCAGTCTGTTTTAGATTATGAAATCCTTTGGTCCCCACACCTCACGGGAGATAATATACTTGATACAAATGTTTTAAAAAGTCCAAATTTTGAGTTATTAGAAAACTGCAAAGAAAAGAGAGAAATTTGTATGTATACTCTGTTCACTTTAACTAGGTACAGAAATCCCATCTCCATCTTAAATATGTGTACTGAGCTTAACACTAGAATATGGTGCCAGTCACAAAGAAGTGCTATGCAATGCATGTTGAGTCCTGGTATTCTGTTGTAAATCAATAATCCTGGATTAGTCATTAAAACAAGCGAAGCTAGTTTTTTAAGGATTCTCTTTTGTTAAAAGTCTGTATATACTGTGCTACATGGCCTGTTTGGTCTAGTTAATAAATGAGAAATGAAGGAAAATATACGGTAACTACTCTTTGAGGATACTCCAAACAGCTTGTTTATAATTTGATATTAATTTTTTCCCACTTAATGTCATATATTCATTTTATTATAGCCCTAATATGCACCAAATGTTGCTGTGTAGGCTCACTTAGCTTGGCAACCCCTGTCCCACCCACTTTTAGAGAACAGATGATGCCCATGTTTACAGCATTCCTCTTCTGAGCCAAAAGAACAGGATGCTTGAAAGTCAGCTTGTAGACTGGTCCGTAGGTGAGGTTGGGCGGCCAGTTCCATCAACGGGAGTTTCAGAATTAGAAGGAGACTCCACAGGACCACAACCCTGTGAGGATGACTTCCTGTGCGGCAGAACTGAAGCATCAACGATCAGTGCAACACCACAACCCAGTGGGGGCCGGACCACCTCCAAACACTAACTTCAGCCTGCACCTGGCTGGACCTCATACATTCCAGGGCAGGGGGAACAGCAGGTATGTCCACACAAGGTTCCACACCAGAGAATTTAGGTGATAGGTCTTTAGGCTTAGGGTAGTCTGAAGAAGCACAGCGACGCTCGTCAGGTACAGATGGGACTCTGGGGAGGCTGAACAATGCAGGACAAGGAGACATTTCAATGTCGACATCCGCCACCATCTTGCAAGAGGGCAAACCCTCTGCCATACAACTAAGGAGAGAAACAGTCAGAGAAAAGGGTGGGTGAACACCAGTTTCCCAAGTAGCACATTCCTTGGGAATAGCATAATGCAAATCATTAGCTGGAGAAGTGGGCTGTGGAATAGATCGAGGCAGCCTCCAAAACACAGAACGGCGCTCAGGAGCAACAGATATGTCAGAAGCATAAGTAACCCAGGGCTGGAAGAAATGAGTCTGAGCCCTCCTTTTGGCTTCAGGAAATGAAACCTTCTCATGGGTATGAATGGACAAAATTTCGTTCTCCAATCAGTAGTGAAGACTGTGTCGAGAAGACGCAGAATGGGCACCCTCACAATGATAGCATTTAAAGGGTCCTGGACAGTCACTGGCATGGCTTGAGCCGCCTCAGGAGAAACAGACACCAGGAAGAGCAGCCTGTGCATGGTGGCAATAGCGGCTAACATATCCATACCCTTAACAGTGGAAATACCAATTTGGGGTCAACACATACAGCTTCACATGAAGTGATGGCCAAGTGAGTTTCACAGATACAGGTAACGTGAACTTGTCAAATGTCAGGAAAAGGTTTGGAATTGGGGTCAAAATACTATATATTTTCTTTTGCAGGCACTCAGCAGTCACACCAGAAGACCGCAGTTCGTCCAACAGCTGTGCCTCAGTTAAAGATAGCATGAGAAACACAAGAAATATTGTTAACAGATACAGAGGTCAGAGCCTGTAGACGGGTGCTCTCCACTAGAAAGGAAAACTCAGCAAGGATGCTTCCATCCCTCTTTGAAGAGATTTTAGGTTTAGTTAGCCACATGCAAAAGCAATGGCAAGGTGAAGGTCAAAAATATCAAAATCTAACTCTGACACACCCATAGAGGATTTCCACGTGAGATATTTCACATACAAAATAGCTCTGTTCCATCTGAGCCTGACACCAATGGCATACCAACTCGACGTGAACGCCTTCCAGTCCCAGTTGGATGCTGGGGCAAAGGAGAACCTTCCCCAGGGGCTTGGAAATGCTCCAGAGTGGCAATAAGAGATGGTGAGTCTGAAAAGCCAGAGCAGATGCAGTCATCAGTGGAATTATTAGTAATTTTTTTAATGTGTCTGACATTTGGCATAGGCTTCACATCCTGCTCCCAAGGCCCAGTAGTCCTCCTGCATACCATGCACCTCTACATGCCACTTCGGCGCTAATACCCACCGTTCGAACTGAATACATGCTAGGGCTGTCTCGTACAGGACTGGTGTACTGGTATTAGCGGAGATATTTTGTTGACATGTCAGCGAGTCTTCTGGTAGATCAGTAAAGTCTGCTTTTATGAAATTCAAATCCTTAAACTGTTCCCTGCCCCAATGAGGATTTGAACCTGGGTCCAGTAGGACTGCAGATCACCTCTCAACCGATTGAGCCACTGCCTCCCCCAGGTTGTATATACAGCAAAGAAAAACTTCATTCCCTCACCCCTCCTCCCATCACAAAACCCTTGCTTAAGAAGTTATGTTATGCCAGGGATTAGACTATTGATGACCCTAGAGGTGGTGAGAGAGTATATGCAAGTAACCACTGGGGTACCCAGACAAAAGTGACTCCAGTAAAGTAGATGACACCAGAATTCCCAAGTGCCCATTTGACCCTAGCCTCAAGTAACTAGCCGATTGATCTGGTTGGGCCCAACCAGGGCATCTGTCTACTCAGAATAGGGGACCAAAGAGGTGTGTTGCTATCTGCAGGGTGCATTGTGCAGCACCGTTCAACCCCCAATACTCCCATTCCCCAGCATTATGGGATGCCACGCAATGCAAACATGTGGAGAGGCAAAAGCCTTGCCCGAGATGGGAGATGGGCAGGTATGATCAGCATCACCAACAGGCCTCCACCAAGGATGCAGGGGTGGGGGGGCGGATGCTTGGTCCACAACCATGACCTATGCCAAACCTACAAAGGTAGGCATGCCTCGACACTTCAGACCCTGCCACTACGTAAAGTCGTCCCCCCTTTGGCAGGAAACCTATTCAAGGAATTCATGGAAGAAGTTGGGGGATGCCTTCGTTCATCAATGGCTCATATATATATATATATATATATATATATATATATATATATATATATATATATATATATATATATATATATATATATATTTATTCATTTGTGTGTGTGTGACTATTTATTTATGCCCTTATATTACATGAAATATAAAATATATGATATATTATGTTCATTATATATAATATCAGTTATATATCATCAACAGCGTATATAATATCCATTATATATATTATATATAATAAATAATATGTAATATAAAATATACATATTATACATATTATGTATATTATGTTTACGTTGTATGTATACTATTGAGAAGCGGGATTTGCTAGATAGGAAGTACTTGAATGTTCTCAGCATTTCTTGTATTTTTCATTTACGTGTCAGAGTTGCCAGTTGCCTGCTACTGTGAGCAGAGGTATTTTGTAAGTTGTACATTAATTTGTGTGCTCTTTTTCTCTATATTTTTTGTGTGACTTTTTTTTAATTACGTAATTTCATCTCAGTTTGTATCCTAATAATTTACAGTGTTGTGCAGTGTATGAAAACTCTAGATGTTGTGGATGTCTTCGTTTTGGCGATTGTTGCTTTTTCCTGAGAAGGTGATAGATTGTTCTAGTAAATAGGGAGCTTATATAAAAAGGTAGAAGAGCCTATAGGAGTCAGTTTCATTTCAGTTAAATTTGAGTATATTTCAGTTATCAGTTCAGCGCAGTCAGTGAATATTGTATAGCTCCGTTACTTGTGAAAAGAGTGAAGTTAGCAAACATTAAGTGTAATTCTTCGATAAATAAACACAGTGAACTTAAGCAACCAGTGTATATTTACAAAGCCTGAGCTGTTCTTGTGTGCTGTACACTGAAAGGCTGACCATAGGAATAACAACTCACTGGTCAATGTGCTTCCTATACTGAGCTACTGCTGTTGGAACCTGTGACAATGTGGAACTGGGGACATGACAGTGGCTTCAGAAGTATTTATCATTTAGTGTTGCAAGGAGTCTAACCTTCGACATGAAGGCAGAAGGTGTACAGACAAGGGGCCAAACTAGGCAGGAGGAGGCATGTCTGGCGGCAATCATGAAGCTATTACAAACACAGAATGAAGGACAGCAAGAACTCAAAGAACAATTACAGGCACAAAGTGTACAATTACAAGCACAGAAGGAACAGAGGGAATTATACAACTGAGGACGCAAGGACAGCTAGATGTTTTCATGGGGGAAATGAAGGGAGCACAGTAAGAGTTTAAGGAGGAAGTAGATGCCAAGCTGGAGTGTAGAGAGCATCTAGACGACCAGTTGAACCATGTAGACAGCCATCTGAAGATAATTTGTAAGGGAATTTAGGCTGTAGAGAACTGTTGCACTGCTGAGCCTCAGGTTATTGTACAGGGAGCATATGAAAAAAATAGACAGTGTATGGTAGATCTTGATGAATCCAAAACATCTAAAGGCAGCTTTACAGGGTTGAGTAATCAGAATGCAGATTTTTTCCGTCCTGGACTTAATTCTGATATCCCAGGTTTTAGGCCCCAAACCAATGGCTATAATGGGGATCCAATTAACCCTTTCAGGTCTCCTGGCCACTGTAGTGGCTCTCTCAATAGGGGTCTCCTAGCCACTCTCGTGGCAGTATATTTAGGCATGAATGAAAGCTGTTGAGTGAGGCTGGTGAATGAAATAAGGATACGAGCCGCTCCTCAGACCCCTCTGCTTCTACCAGGCATGTGCAGATCACAATATTTTAGTTTACACAGTCTGGAAAGAGCTAATCATGGTGGGGGATTGGGTTTCACTTATTGGTTTTATTATACTGTTGATCTGGCAATAGTTTTTACTATTTTGATATCAGACAGTTCAATTAGCAAAAGAATAGTTTTGCAATATATTTTTCCTGCTCTCGAGGATACATAGTACACCCCCCAATTGACCCCTCTCCCTGTTTCACCTCCCTCATCCCTTTCATATCCCTCTTCCTTCACCCCCCTACCTCCCACCGATCCTTCACCCCTGTACCTCCCACTCTCCTCTCTCCCTCCAATCCCCCTCCCCCTACTTACTCCACTTTCCTACCTCCCACCGATCTCCCACCCCTCTACCTTCCACCCTCCACCCTCCACTCTCCCTCCAATCCCCCACTCCCTGCCTCCCGCCTACGCACATAGCTGCCGCTCACAGGCAAGGAAGAGTTTTCCGCGTTGTATGTCTCAATACTTATTCATTTCCTGGGTGTTAGAGTGTCTGATTGAGGTTTCTAAGGTTGTTTCTGTAGCCTTTTATACATGTACCATGCATTTATTTGTTACCAGGCGGACATACATGTGCAGCGATTGCTGCCTTTATCATTGACCAATGACTGTGTCTCCTTACATTTTTCTGATTTATATTTCATAAGTTTCTCACATTTCCTGGTTATACTTATAACACCGTCAATTTTGAGAAATAATAAATATTTGATCACTGTGTCTACTGCCACCTGTAAGTACACAGCATGATATAATTAGCAACAATAAAATAAACATACGTACATACAAAAGGCAAGCTCGTAGGCTTACCCCCATGTCCTCACCCCCACAGCCTTGGACAGCACTAAGCAAAATAAGAACACAGTAAAGTAAGTGATAGTTTTATAAGGATCGTGTAACTATTTAGTTTGTTGTTTGTGAAGAAAACTTCTGAAGAATCATTCACAAATCACGTGAGACATAATGCACATATACTAGTGCAGTGTTTTTATGGAAAACATGGAAACAAACAATGCAATCATATCGCCTACTAACCAAGAAATCATCTACTCACTGAGACGGCAATACTCAACACGCTCCCACACACCACTTGCTACGCAACTTCCCCTCACTTTTGCAGCACTTGTATGATGAGTAGAGCTGTAATATTTTATGGGCAGATATGTATTACTTCCTTGTGCATGAATTTGATATTTTTTTCATTATTTTCAAACCTTGACTTTTTTTTTTTTAAATGCGTCTGTCAAACATGACCTTGGGACCTATTTGAGATCTGAAAGGGTTAAATAGAACCTCAGGATTTTGATGGTAGAGTATCTTGGGAAGCATACCGGGTGCAGGTTGAGTTACTTGCTGATCAGTATAGCTGGGATGATAGGCAGAGGGCAGTGCAGCTGGCTACTAGCCTCAAGTGTGCCACAATGGAAATTCTGGGCCAGATGTCAGTAAAGGAGAGGAACAGTTATCAGTCAATTGGAGAAGTACTGGAGTGCAGGTACGGGACCATGAACCAGACTGAAGTTTACAGGGCAAGATTCCAGACCCGTGTATGGGCTCGAGGTGAATCCCTACAGCAGCCTGCTCATGACCTGGAGAGTATGGCACACATGGCATACCCTGGAGCAGCACGTAACCCATTTGCTATTCTTCTGAGGGACCTGTTCATTGATGCTCTTGAGAGTGCAGAGTTGAAAGTGTAAGTGAAGCAGACACAACTATGAAGCATGCAAGGAGCACTAGCCAGGGCTCTAGAATTTGAGTCCTATGTCAGGTCCAGGACGTCCACTTTTCACGCAGGTCATACTGCGGGATTCAAGACAAGAAAGGGGCAGGTACGTGAAGCAGAAAAATATGAAGTTGCTGATATTGTGAAAAGCCAAGACATAGGAATGAGGATCGCTACAAGTGGAAGAGGGAAAAGCAGAAGACCAGAAGAGGTTGCTGGTTCTGTGGGAAGCCAGGACACGAAAAGGAGGATTGTTACAAGCGGAAGAAGGGGCAAGAACAGAACGGTGCAAGGAAACCCACGATTGCAACAATTGGGTGTTGGACATGTGGTGAGGTAGGACACTTCAGCTATGACTGTCTAAATGAGAAGTACTGCAAAAAGAAGGCTACTGAAGACGAGAAGGATGAAGGTAAACTAGTAAGGGCTGTTGACAAGAGGCAACAACCAGCCAGTTCTCACCACTGAAGAAATGCAATAGAACCTTGATTGATAATGTGTGAAATGAAGGAAGAACAGACGGCAAGCTATGTAGTAGGAATGGGAATCTTAGCAGGAAATGGCACCATACAGCACAGACAGGGCCAGCGTCGGATGAAGAAGACTTGAAGAGGATGCAGACGGAGGATGCAGATTTACAACCAGTGCTAGAGTGGCTGCAGCGGAGTACAGTGCGACCATCTTGGGAAGAGTTTTCCAGCTTCAGACTGGCGACTAAGAGCTACTGGAGTCAGTGGGACCTTCTTCGTTTGAACAACAGACTACTGGAGCATCAGTGGGAGACACGATGGCCTCAGTAAGTATTGGCAACTGGTGGTTCCAAAGAAAAGTAGGTCTGGGATCTTGGATGATTCTTATAGCAAGATCAATAGTGGGCACCTGGGAATGAAGAAAACTATAAGCTGGCTGTGACAGAGGTTCTATTGGACTGGCATGCATCAGGATGTTGATGAGTGGTGTTGGGTCTGTGATGTATGTTATGCCAAGAGGGGACCCAAGAGACGTGGTTGCGCCCCTCTCCAGCTATACTAGGTGGGTGCACCAATGGAAAGAGTTGCAGTGGACATTGCTGGACCTCTGTCACTAACTGAAAGAGGAAACTGATATATATGTGTCGCCATGGACTACATCACATAGTGGCCAAAAGCCTATGCCATCTCCAATCATGAGGCTGCGACTGTTGCTCAGGTGCTGGTTGACCAGTTCTTCTGTCATTTTGAGATGCCAAAAGAGCTACATTCAGATGAGGGTAGAAACTTCGAGTCTGCTTGTTCCGTGAATGCTGCAGGTTACTGGGGATCAAAAAGACTAGGATATCCTCACTAAGGCCACAGTCGGATGGGATGGTCGAGAAAGAACTGGACCCTGGGACAAGAAATGGCCAAGTACTGCATAGAGGGACAAGCAGAATGGGACCAGAAATTACCAGCACTGCTGATGGCTTATCGGCCTGCATCCCACAAGTCTACCGGCTACACCCCTGCAAAACTAATGCTTGGCCACAAGTTGTGTTTACCCATTGACTTGTTAATGGGAAGACCACCTGGTGAGGAGCCGGCTACAGACACCCCCAGCTGTGCGAAGCATCTTCGGGAAAGTCTGGCTGAGGTACAGTTGCGGACATATCCATTAGAAACACGCCACCCACCAGCAAGGTGGTGTAATGCTCTCCATATCTGGTAACACTGACAGATATGGATCCTCAACAGGTTTCGTTTGGTCGCTACAGTAGGATGAACCTAATGCGGTGATCTTTACAACTCTGCACAGTTATTAGTGGTAATAACATAAGCAGTGTTCTGTCAGAGAATATACTGATAATTGCATGTCATGATTATGGGAAGTTTTAAAAAATCTTATCACACAATACATCCTTTTCATAATGGCAATTATTATAAATGAAACGGATTTCATGAGTGGTTTAGTTTCGAGTCATGAACCATGTAACAGTTAACAGTTCATGATGTAAGTCATAGTTATCAGCTTCCCCACAAATATCAATCTATTGTGATGCCCATCTTCCCTACTGTGAACCTGACATTGGTAGACCTCTGAAACCAAAGCAAGTTCACTACATACAGGAGGGGGCACCAAAGGAGGTGACAGAGTGGGGATGGGGGACCTGGGAGACAGGAGGAGGGAGGTGGGTGAGGAAGGGAGCAATAGTGGTCGAACTGGGGGCTAGAGGAGAGGGGTGATGCGTGCTCAAATGTTTCGGCCACGGATGTTTGGTCCACGGACGTTTGATCCAGGTTAGGTTAGGTTAGGTAAAGTTAGGTAAGGTTCACAACACTTCACACTTCAAAACGTCCTAGGTTTGTGGCCCATGGCCCAAACATCCATGGCCGAAATGTCCTACATTCGGGGTGATGGGGTAGGGGACGGTGGACTTTGGTAGAGACAGGAGCCACAGTGGGAGGGATACATTACAAGATGATGACTGGGCCAAATCATTGTTTCATGGAGAATATGGCATTTTGCGGTCAGACCATGAAACGTTATGTTGACGTTGCCACGTGTTGCAGCTGACCTTCATGGTTTGTAACAATTCATGAAACTTTCCACTGGGTGACTCAGTACCTCAGTATTATGAGTATGGCGACTATTTGTTAATGTGCAAATATATGACACGTCCCTACAGTTTGTCAGATGTTACAGCTATTGTCATAGTGACTGGGAATTACTTTTGTAGCCTATTACATAGTATCATCATGGATGATGACTGATATCACAAAAAGAGAAGGGATAGGCCTATGTACAGTAGATTTTTCCTATATCATCAATAAATATAAACAGTCGGACAGTTATGATGGTCCTTCTGGTTCTCATTAATGTCTGCATGGCACCGGTGTAAAATAAAGGTGGATTTACTTAACGTTGGTTTATGTTACCGTTTAATGTATGCCGTGTTTGGATGTTGACTTTACACATTGCCAGTTTTTATTAGTTATATTTAGGTTCATACTGTGCGCCTGTTGTATGCCCCAAGCATTCCTTGACAAATTCTCAAGCCAATAATGGTGGACCAAGGTTGTGCTGTCTGCAGTCATCCAGTCTGAGCACGTGCATATTACATCAACTATGCCAATACTTACAGAAATCACTTGTATTAAATACAAACACACATTTACCTGCAGTGTGTTTTGCTATGCTAAACAACAGAGTAGCATTCTGACTGTATAAAATTGATAGGATAAATATAAATATGAGGACCATTGTCTTGTTCACGGAGAGCAACTATTGAGCCACACATCTCAGCAGTGTCCGAACATGGAGCTGTTGGCCTGGATGAGTAACGGCGTATATTGCAATCCATTAACCTGCCGCATGCCAGTGCCATTTTAAAATGGTCTGACATAATTCCGTGGTCAGTGCCAGTGCTGTTTTAAAATGGTTTAAAATAAAAAACTTCACTGTGACCACATTTTTCAAGATTCGCAGGTAAAATTGGTAGGGATGTAAGGTAACTGTTCCTCTACCATCCTCCAGGCTGTCAAGGCCATACACTCACTCGCTCCCCCCCCTCACGCTCACTCTGCCTCACTCTGCCTGTGTGCCTCACTCAGTGCTGTACATAGTGAGGGCATTTTGTAAATATTTTCATGTAAATGTAAGTTGTAAATATTTTCATGTAAATGTAAGTTGTAAATATTTTCTTGTAAGTGTAAGGAGTGTATAGTTAAGTCAAATTGTAAATACCTTCTTGTAATTGCCAGGACTGTACGTAATGAAGTCAGGGTGTACTTATCTTCAAGTAAGTGTAAGATAATGCATTCACAGTGAGAAAGACACGCAAATTGTGATAGATGCTGAAGTAATAAGTAATCAGAAAAGTGTACTGAACATTGCTATACTTTCCCAGCATAAATACCTGAGTATACCTTACATAGATAACGGCTTTCTCTCACGTCCGTGGTGAGCTTGAGAGCGCGGCTATACCTGTACACGAGTATGCAGGACTAAATAAAACTCATTTCTGAGCCTCGGTGAGCATTTTAATGGTGAAATTCGTTGTTTCCACATCAAAATCCATCATTTTAGCCCCCCCAAAAAAGGATAAAAAAATGGCCGGCACTGGGGTGACCCATAGGACTAAAAATAGCCGGCATGTGGCGGGTTAAAGAAGACAGGTGAATCACTGTTGTTGACGTATAAACATTTGATCCACTGTTCATCATGTAGCAGTGATTATGATCATCTCTCCTCCCCGCCAGTACCCAAGTCTGAGTGCATGCAGTTGTCGGGAAGATGGAGGGGCGGACACTGAACTGGGTACTGAAATTCTAAATCAGATTGTGTAACCTGTTGCATGCCAGCTATTTTTAGCCCTATGGGTCACCTCTGTGCCGGCCATTTTTTTATCCTTATTTTTGGGGGGCTAAAATGATAGATTTTGATGTGAAAACAATGAATTTCACCATTAAAATACCCAACGAAGCTTGGAAATGGGTTTTATTGAGTCCTGGCTACTCGTATACAGGTATTCCCACTCTCTCATGCTTACCATGTAGGTGAGAGATAGCCGTTTTCTATGTAAGGTAGATTCAGGTATTTATGCTGGGATAGTATATCAATGTTCAGAACACTTTTCTGATTACTTATCATTTCAACATCTGTCACAATTTGCGTGTCTTTCTCACTGTGAATGCATTGTCTTACACTTACTTGAAGATAGGTACAACCTGACTTCACTGTGTACAGTCCTGGCACTTACAAGAAGGTATTTACAACTTGACTTCACCATCTACAGTCCTTACACTTACGTGAAAATATTTACAACATGCCTTCACTATGCACTGGGTGAGGTACACGGGCAGAGTGAGGCAGAGCGAGCATGAGAGGGGGAGCGAGTGGGTGTATAGCCTTGACCGCCTGAGTCATGGTAAAGGAACAGTTACCATAGATGCATGCCAATTTTTACCTGCGAATCTTGAAAAAATGTGGTCACAGTGAATTTTTTAAATTTTAAGCAGTTTTAAAACAGCCCTGGAACTGACCACAGATTTTCATCACACCGTTTTATAACGGGACTGGCACACGGCAGGATAACACTTACATGACCTTCATACCACGATTTACTCTATCAGTATTGGGTTTACAGTAATCCAACATAAAGATCATGTATAATACAGCTGATAAGGCATCTCTCCACCCACCTATTAGCCCACCCCAGTATCAACACCTATGTTCTGGGACTTAGACCATCCCCCCCCTTAGTAAATCAGGTTTTCATTTACAACGATCCTATTCAGATATTAACGAGAAGCATGGGCACGAATCGCTATTCTTATTATTTTTCGTGGCAGAAGAAAATTCCTCCTTTCCCCTCCTCTACTTTCGATATCACAGTCATCATCCATGATTGCTATGTAAATACACAAGAATAGCTTCCAGTCGCTATGACAACAGGTGTGACATCAGACAAACATTCTAGGGGCGTTTCATATTTCAGCATGTGATGACATGGTCATCACCATACACTATTCACGCTGGGTTCGTGTAATGTGCCACCATGTGGGGAGTAGGTTGTCTTAAAGATGATATAACAAAACATACTGGTAGACTGCATAACATGCCAAAGTCTGCGTAACATTTAACGGCCTTACTATCAAATTCCATAAGCAACAAAAACCCCTTCGTGCAAGATGACGCAATGCAAGTCATAATCCTTGCAATCTGAAGAGTAACCAATGACGCAACATGATGCAGCTTCCCTATAAATGGTCATAGACACTTTTCTTGTGGATGAATTTGCATCAAATTTGGTTGAGTCAAAGCTGAGGGTAGCCATGTCTAGAGGAAAAAATGGCAACATCAGGAGCTTATCGGAGGGGCATGCGGCCTATATTAAGCTCAGTATTCTCCTGGCAGTCAGGCTCGAAAGGTGTGTGAGCGCGCAGTTGGGCATTTAAACCCATGTTTCCTACTACCACACTGTCCATACCTTGCATGTGTATAGTGACATTGTGATATATATAGTGCAGTGTTCTTGTGAAGAACGTTTATAAGTGTTTCTTATATATTTTCAGAGAAAGCCAGATTTGAACATTCCTAACTGATTTTTACCATTCCCCTGCAGTTTTACATGCAGAAAAATGTCTCACAAGGGGTTATCTTAAAAAGAATATATATATATATATATATATATATATATATATATATATATATATATATATATATATATATATATTTTTTTTTTATAAGAGTCATGGCGGCGCAACTGCCAGGGTCATATGCCGCCTTATACCAAAGAAGTAAAAAGCAAAAACAAAAAACAGAGGATAAGCCACACAATCAAAAAGGAGAAATTTTAAATATCCTTAAGAACTCCTGCCTCCTTCACAAAGGAGAGGGTTGCCCCTCCCAAGACACAGGCATCCTCCCCAAGCACGGAGGAAAGACGATGTACACCACCATCCGTTTGGTGGTCAGAGAGGAACTGACGCCGCAAATCCTCAAGACTAGGACACTCCACCAACAGGTGCCGAACAGTCAAGGGAACCAGACAGTCATCACAGAATGGAGGAGGAGCCCTCTCCATTTTAAAAAACCGTGAGAGAAACGGGTGTGGCCAATGCAGAGGCGACACAAAGCAGTCTCCCATTGACGAGGGAAGCCCTGGTAACTGAATGAGCCCACCTTCTGGCAAATCGAGCGCAACTTATTGGCACCCACAGCATCCCAATGCTCCTGCCAACAGCACCAAACCCTGAAGGCAATAAAGGAGCGCATATCTGCAGCAGGCAGACGATACAGAGGGGACTGTGCAAGAGGGGGACGAGCCGCTGCCACCTTGGCCAGCTGATCAGCTCGTTCATTCCCTGCCACTCCCACATGAGCTGGAACTCAACAGAAATCCACACGACGTCCACGACGCTCAAAAAGAAAAAGCCACTCCAAAATGGATAAAACCAAAGGATGAGAGGGATTAAAAGACTCCATTGCAGAAAGAGCACTTCGTGAGTCACTAAAAACAGTAAAAGCAGTGTGGGGGAGAGTGAAGAGAATCTGAAGGGCAAATAAAATAGCAGTCAGCTCAGCCGTAAAAACAGAAGCAGTCACAGGGAGGCTTCCACCTCGACAGAAGGTGGGAAACACCACACCAAAGCCCACACCCGCATCAGACTTAGATCCATCAGTATAAACTGGTATGGAGTCCTCATGAGAAGAGGCATGCTCTAAAAACAGAGAAAATAAAACCTGAGAAGGAAGGGAGGCCTTACTGGATGAGAAGAAACGACAAAATGTCACCCTGGGGAGAAGCCAGTAGCCCACCCTCAGGACACGGTGGGGAGTGATCGGCACAGAAAGAACAGAGAAGCTAGACATAACTGACTGCACCCTGAAACCAAAGGGCTTTGGAAAGGATGGCCGAGTGGCAAAAATAGGTGACCGAGAATCTTGAGAGACCTTGACAAAGGGCACAGAGTCTGGGAGACGAGATAAGCGATACCAACATCGCATCAAAAGGGAAGAGCGGAGCAAGTCTAGAGGAAGGACACCAGCATCAGCCAACAAACTCGAAATCGGGGAAGATCGGAATGCCCCAGTGGTGAGACGAACACCAGCATGATGTATGGAATCTAAAATACGAAGCCGGGCTTCTGAGGCAGAAGAATAAACTTCACATCCATAATGAAGTTTGGATAAAATCAGAGACTGATGCAAGAGGAGGAGGGTCTTGCGATCAGCTCCCCAGTATGTGTGCGCTAAAACTTTCAAAAGACCCAATGCTCTGAGACACTCAGCTTTTACGTACCTCAAGTGAGGGACCCAAGTCAACCGGCTGTCAAAAATCAGCCCTAAAAACCGGGTTTCCTTTAAACACGAAATACGCCTGTCTAAAAAATGGTTTGGGTCAGGGTGGACTCCACGAACGCGGCAAAAATACATGGCAACGGTCTTCTTGAAGGAAAATCGAAAACCTCGTTCATCAGCCCATCTAGAGACACGGTTGAGAGCCATCTGCATCCTCCTTTCTGCCATTGACATCCGTGAGGCAGTGACAGAGATTGATAAATCGTCAACATAGAGAGAGCCACGAACACCATCAGGGAGCACAGAAATAATGCTGTTAATTGCCACTGCAAAAAGGGTAACACTTAGTATGCTCCCTTGTGGCACACCATCCTCAAGGGAACGTGCAGTAGACAGCTCACTCCCGACTCGGACCCGAATAAAACGATTAGATAAAAACTCCCGGATAAAAGTGGGGAGTCGCCCACGGAGACCAAACTCATAAAGAGATTGCAATATACCATGACGCCAGGAAGTGTCATACGCCTTCTCCAAATCAAAGAACACTGTGATATGATGCTGGTTAGTTGCAAAAGCCTGGCAGATGGAAGATTCTAAAGAAAGGAGAGCATCTGTGGTCGACCGAATCTTCCGAAACCTACACTGGACTGGAGACAATTAACCACCCTTCTCTAAGTACCACACGAGCTGACTATTCACCATCTTTTTGAAGACCTTACAAAGGCAAGATGTCAGCGAGCTAGGGTGATAATTAGTGGCCTGCAAGTGATCCTTACCTGGCTTAGGGATGGGGAGAACCACAGCAACACCCCATGAGGTTGGAAACCCACCAGTGCACCAAATTCTGTTATACAGTGACAACAGAAAATGAAGGGCTGCATCAGGCAAGTGGTGTAAGAAGGCATATGGGACATCATCCAAGCCTGGAGACGAGTCGCGACACTGCGACAATGCCGTCTGAAGTTCAGAAGCAGAAAAAGCAACATTATACGACTCCTCCGCAGTAGATGGAAAACTAATGCCCAAAGATTCCAGGTGCCGTCGGCGGCTTGCCAACGGGGATGAGGTGTCCTTCCTAGAGACATTAGCAAAATGAGCTGCAAATATCTCGGCAACAGACGAAGAATGAGCCACCACCACACCTGCATGAGATAAAACAGGAGGAGAGGGAACGGGAAATTTCCCTGAAATCTTCCTCACCCGTTTCCACAATTTTGTGAGAGGAGTCTGTGAAGAAATTGAAGAAACAAATGATGCCCAAGACTTCCTCCTAGCCTCCTTCATAACCCGCCGGGCATGAGCTCGGGCCCTCCTATATGCCGCTAAGTAACCAGGGTCACCTCGGTGACGATGAAGTCGGGAGAAAGCAGCACGTTTAGCCCGAACAGCAGAAGCACACTCATCAGTCCACCAGGGAACTGGACGGCAAGGAAAGTGACCAGCTGTTCTCGGAATACTCTGCAATGCCGCCGAGTGTAGTAAGTCTGTGAAATACTCAACAGCAGCATCAGTGCTGACAAAATCCTCCACACATCGGTTTGGGGAACACAGCTCCTCAAAAACCGGCCAGACCGCCCTATCCAAGCGCCAGCAGGGAAGACGACGCCGAGGCGCACTCTGTGTTGATCTTAATAAAATAGGGAAGTGGTCACTGCCACATAAGTCCGGTAACACAGCCCATGTAAAATTCAGAGCTACCCCTGCAGAGCACAGAGACAAATCAATAGAAGTAAAAATACCTGTTTGACTGTGGAAGTAAGTAACTTCACCAGAATTTAAAATGTACAGATTCACATCCTCCACAATGGAGGCTAACATAGTACCTCTAGCATCAGCTGTGAAGCCACCCCACAGGGGATGATGACTGTTCATGTCGGCCAGCAAGAAATAGGGTGAGGGAAGTGCACGAATAAGATTTTCAAGATCAACCCTCTCAATAGTGGCACTAGGAGGGAGGTACAAAGAGCACACAGTATAATGACGGGGAAGGAAAATCTGGAGAGCAACAGCCTGCAGTGGAGTGTTAAGACTCACAGCAGTGAAAGGTATGTCACTGCATACTAGAATAGCCACACCCCCACCATGACCCTGTCCAGGAAGAGGATCTGAATAAAAAACCTGGTAACCAGGTGGACTGGGATGCGCAGCATCACCAACCATTGTCTCTTGTAGGCAAACACACACAGGTGAATACTCAGCCAGAAGCCAACGGAGTTCCTCCCAGTTGGCTCGTAAACCACGGCAGTTCCATTGAATAATATTAGCCATTAAAACTATTGAAATAAAAAGGGGCAGGGGAGAGGGACAAACAGAAAACCATAAAAAATACTAGAAATATTAAAATGGAGGAACTATATACACAAAAGAAAGGGTCACTTAGTGGAAACCACTGAGCGACCCTGGGAGACAATCTTCTTGGGAATGCGGATACGCCCACTAAGGGGCTTGTCACGGGCAGCCTCATGGCTAGAACGAGGGCCTGGGGTCTGTGAAGTGTTGGAAGACTTCACAGACACCAGTCGCTGCCCAGCAGGAGAGGAAGTGCTACTTCGAACCCTGCCCGGGGCCCCCAGTGAATCAAAAGGTCGAGCAGGAGGGATTGGGGTCCTGGCCTCCAAACGTGGAGGGGGCAGGACAGGATCCTCCGAGGTAACCAGAGGAGGAACATCCGATACCCCGGAGGAAGAGGTGCCAGACTTACCTGACACCCCAGAAGCCCCCGAAGACCCAGAAGCAGGGTCCGAGGGCTGTTGCACAGATGGACTAACTACAGAGGATGTGGACTCCACGACCGACACCTTGCTTGGAGGATCTTCAAGACTCAAAGACTCTGAGGAACCACGATGACGTTTATCAAATGAAGAATGTGCACCATGACTACCAGGGGATACCATAGATGTAGAGGTCGAGTCTTGAACTGTAGCGGCAACCATCTCAAGTGCAGGAGATTGTTGCACTGACATGGAATCAGCAGATGAAGGCATAGGAGCTGACACAACAGGAGGAACTCGGGTCTGCTGCTGGACAGGACGATGAGGACGGCTATGACCGGACAAAACTGACGCATAAGACACTCCATTACGGAAAACAGATGATATGGCTCTACTCCTGGCCTCAGGAAAGCTTATTTTATCACGATTACGGATGAGGAGGATCTCCTTCTCCAAGCAAAACCGGTCACAGTCTTTAGATGAAGGAGGATGTGCCTTGCCACAGTGCAAACAACAAACAGGTCCAGGACAGTCCTGTCCTGCATGAGTGGATGCTCCACAACTGACACACCAATGGGAGGCCCTGTTGCAAACGACGACAGACTCGCCCAACATGCCCGTACATCTGACAGTGGTAGCAGCGTCGTGGATTTGGTACAAAGGGTTTGACCCTAAGGGACAACCAAGCCACCTTGATGGATGAAGGGAGAACAGTACAGTCGAACGTCAGCAACAAGGATGGAGTTGGGGTAAGAACACCATCAACCTTTTTCTGAAACCTCTCCACTTTAAGAACCCTGTGGACCTGGAGTTCTTCAAGCAGCTTCTCTTCACTGTAACGCAATAAGTCTTTGGAGAAAACAACATCTCGACTATGATTGAAAAAGGCATGAGGAACACAAGTGAACAGCGCATCCGGGTCCTTACACTGGGCAGCCAGCCGGGAACCCTCTTCAGGGGATGTAACCTCCACTAGGAGGCAACCATCCCCGAGGTGAAATCTTCGGCTCTCTCCCACAGATTGACACAATGCGCCGATGAACAGTAAAAATGTCCAGATTCCCAATAGACTGACCATCCAAAGTACGAATGGTGTAGTACCTTGGGAAATCAACCCTCTCAAAGACACCTGGCAGGACCTCACGGGCATGTTCACAAGATGTTGTTGTCTGTTGCCGGCTCTTCTTCTTTGTAGTGGCCACTAACCACAAACCACTGGAACCAGGCAGGTATGGTTCCAAGGTGGCAATGTGGGCCTCACCAGCCAGAGGCACATGAGGTACACAGGAGGGAGACTGTGGAGGATGGTCATTGACGGAACCAGGGTCGTCAGCTGATGAAATTTTACAAGCCATAATAAAAAATAACTACCTTCATTCCCCCACCCCTCCACCCACCATGGAGCCCAACAAGGGGAGGCCATATGCCAGGGAAAGCACCTCTGGCGACCCCAGAGGTAGTGGGAAAGTATATGCAGGTAACCACCAAGGGACCCTGACAAGGGTGACTCCAGGACGATAGGAGCCACCAGGTCCCCCAGTGCCCGCTTGACCCTAAAGCCACTAGGTGACTAGCCTGGATGGCTAGCCAGTGACCAGCCGATTGACCTGGTCGGGCCCAACCAGGCCACCTGTCTAGCCAGAATAAGGGACCAAAGAGGTGTATTGCTAGCTGCAGGGCGCACCATGTAGCATCGCTCAACCTCCAGGACTCCCGTCTCCCAGCATTACGGGCGCCACGCACGGCAAACACGTGGGGAGGCAACAGTCCCGCCCTAGATGGCAAATGGGCAGGGACTGACATCACCAGTAGGTCTCCTCTACAAGTGATGTAGGGAGTGCTTGGTCCACGAGGCCGACAAATGCCGAACCCTACAAAGGTAGGCATGCCTCCCAAATAGGTGGCACTGCCAACCACGCTTCAAGCTCCACCACCACGTCAAGGTGACCCCCTACAGTGGGATAAAAAGAATATATGAAATACTTGTTCAGTGGCAGTGAGAGTGAGGAAAGTGATAGTGAAACAGACAGTGAATATGTTGAGGAGGAGAGAGTGAGGAGCAGGAGAGCAAAGGGGAAATCTGACCTGAGGGGTGGAAAGCGCAAAGCCGCAGTCAAGGCCGTGACGATAAGCACACCAGAGAGTAGTAGTAGCACCATCACTACCACCATTCCTTTCACCACTGCCACCACTGGTGTTACTACTACTCCTGTTACTGCCATCACTCCAACGACAATTTTAATCTTTGCCACCATTTTAGAGACAAGCACCATCCCTGCCATCAGTCCTGTCACCCCCGACACCACTGCCACCAGTCCTGCCACCACTTGTGTCTGGCCTGCCCCTGAGCCACGTTATCACCACGCAGACACACAGACAGACACTCACACACACACACACACACACACACACACACACACACACACACTCACACACACACACACACACACACACACACACACACACACACACACACACAGGGATTCAATCTAGGCGGACATGTGACACTGGCGCTCCGTACCAAATCATTACGGCCAGTGGCATTACCTAAATAGTATCTTTGTATGAGTCAAGCTCAGTACCAGGTTAGACTAAATGATTGTTCATTATTAAAAGGAAAAAAATAATAAGTTTAAACAAGACTTGTACAAACAGGAAATAGAACCAAGACGAAAGAATACGCTGAGTCGTCCCAGAGGTTTGTTTAGACTACAACAACACGGAGTTTGTAAGTACATGCTTTGCACTTTAAGTATTGCAAAATGGATACATACTTCAGTAAAACAAATTTGGAAAAGAAAAGGGATAAAGGTAAAAAGCAAAATGATGATTTCTACCAAGAACTGGTTGAAGTAGAGACCAACAATAGACTGGTTGAACGTGTAAACAAACTAGAAATGGCTTTCAAAAATGAAATTGATGAAAAAAAGAAGCAGATGCACTTGCAAAAGGAAGAAATAGAAAAACTAGCAAGGGAGGCCAATAAGAAAGACACAACCATCAGTGAACTAACAGTGGAATTGAGTACACTTAGGAAGAAAATGAGTGAAATGTTAAGTACAGTAGTCAATCACGAGAGTGTTATGGAAGAGTTCAAAAATGACACAGAGACAATTAGGTAAGTTAGTAGTCTTATTGACCAGAGCAGTGTTTTTGCGGAGAAGATAACACAAGTGAATGAAGCTGTGCAAAGCTACAAAAATGATGTAGAAACCACGTATGCTGAAATGTTGAAAGTAAAGAAAGACTTAGAAACAAGGGTGGAGGAAAAAAGCATTAAAAAGGAGGTGAAAAGAATAATCCAAAACAATCCAAAGTTAGTCAGAGATTCAGTAGAGATAAACAAATCAATTGTAATCACTGGTATAGAAGAGGAAGAAGTTAAAAACAAGATCACAAGAGACAAAAAGGAGATGGCAAATGTAATGAGCTTACTGAAAGAAGTATCAGAGGAAATCTGTAGTAAAGACATAGAGGAACACAAAAGGTTAGGGAAATACGAGAAAAGCAAGACAAGACCTCTAAAGGTGACTTTCCAGAGTGTAAACACTGTGGAAGAGATACTAAAAAATGCAAAGAATCTTAAGGAAAAAGAGGAGTACAAAAATGTATGGATAAAAAGATGCCTAACACAAGAGGAACTGGAATTACTGAAAGAGAAAAGGGAGGAAGCAAAAACAAAAAATGAGGGAAGGTCAGAAGAGGAGAAGAAGAAATTTTTTTACAAAGTAATAGGATTGCAGGTACGAAAGTGGTACACAAACAGGATGGAACAAAAAGGAGGAAGGTAGTAGAACCATGTCATGACAAGTATATAAGCAAGATGATAAAGTTGATGTACTCAAATGTGGATGGAATGGTATCTAAGTTACTAGAGATGAATGATTATGTCAGAGAAAATGAACCACAAATAATATGCCTAACTGAAACAAAATTAATACCTAAGATATCAAATGACATACTAAACTTAGAGGAATACAATATATGGAGAAGAGACAGATATTTAAAAAAGGAGGAGGAATTATAATATTAACTAAGAAAAATCTAAAAGTCCAGGAAATAAAACTAGACATACCATCACAAGTAGAACTGATTGCAGTAGAGATCGACACATCTGAAGTTAAAGTAATTGTAGCCAATTTGTACATGCCACCCAGATCAAACACATGGGAAAGAGACGAATATGAGGACCTGGCAGAGAGTACAATTCAGAGTGTAAGATCATTGCTACATAAAATGGAAGAGAAATCGGAAAGAAATATACGAACTGGGGACATCAATACAAATATAAATTGGAACACTCTAGATATAAATAGTCAAGAAAGCTGTTGGGACCAAAAGCTCCTGGATCTCGTACAAGAGTTTTTCTTAACGCAACATGTGAGGGAAACCACCAGAAAACGAGGACTTGATGTACCTTCAGTGCTAGATCTAATATTTACAAGGCAAGAAAACGATATTGACAGTTTAATATATCACCCTCCACTCGGCAAAAGCGATCATGCAGTACTAAATTATAACTTCAGGATAGCATATGACATAGTAAACAGCAATGATAGTTACAAAAAGAGCCTAAACTATAAAAAGGGAAATTATCAAGACCTAAAGAAGTATTTCTTAGAAGTTGATTGGGAAAATGAGCTTAGAGGACAAGATTTAAATGCTGTATATAAAACATTTTGTGAATTTTATGAAATAGGAGTCCAGAAGTACATCCCACAGCACAAAGAAGCAGATAAGAAAATACAGAAATGGTTCAATACAGAATGTAAAAAATCAAAAGAAAGAAGAGATTTGTTGTGGAACAGATACAGAAGACACAATAGTGAAAGGGCATATAATAATTACAAACAGGCAAGAAACGACTATACAAGAATAAGGAAGGAAGCCCAAAAACAGTTTGAGGAGGATATAATAAATAAAAGTAGTGATCAACCAAAGCTGTTTTACAGCTATATCAGAAGCAAAACTAAATTAAAAGATATAATACAATCCATTACGGATGAGGGAATCACTTATACACAAGAGAAAGAAAGTGTATGGTAGGATACTTATAGACTGAGTTAGAGGAAGAACAGAGAAATTAGTTGGAGAAGAACAGGGAGGCTTTAAGAAGGGAAGAGGTTGTGTAGATCAGATATTCATTCTTAGATCTTTAGTGGAAAAGTTTCTAGAGAAGGGAAAGAAGTTGTATGCGGCTTTCATGGATTTAGAGAAAGCATATGACAGGTGGATAGACA
The DNA here is from genome assembly GCF_032717465.1 of Coenobita brevimanus. NCBI lineage: Eukaryota > Metazoa > Arthropoda > Malacostraca > Decapoda > Coenobitidae > Coenobita > Coenobita brevimanus. The sequence continues at coordinate 8,875,018 of NC_136969.1, forward strand.
AGGATTGTGGAAAGTGTTAAGAATATATGGAGTAGATGGGAAGTTGTTGAATGCTGTGAAGAGTATGTACGATGGTGCGAAGGCTGCAGTGCGTGTGGATGGTGAACTAAGTGAATTTTTCTCTTTGAAAGTTGGTTTGAAACAGGGATGTGTCATGTCTCCATGGTTGTTCAATCTGTACATGGATGGGGTAATAAAAGAGGTACAAGGTAGGGTAGTGAATGTTGGAGTGGCCCTGGTGAGAGAGAATAGTGTTTGGAAGCTCCCTGTACTGTTGTTTGCAGATGATACTGTGTTGTTGAGTGAAGACGAAGGGGAGCTGCAAGGCTTGGTGGATGAGTTTGAGAGAGTGTGTAAGAAACGGAATCTAAAGGTGAATGCAGGGAAGAGTAAAGTGATGGTCTTTGAGAGAGGTGAAGTTAGTGAATGTACAGCGAGGTTGGATGTAGAGGAATTGAAAAATGTGAGTACGTTTAAGTACGTGGGTAGTGTGATGAGTAAGGATAGAGGTTTGGAGGGTGAAGTGCTTGAAAGGGTACATCAGGGAAGAAAGGTTGCTGGTTCTTTGAAAGCAGTGATAAGAAACAGGGAAGTGAGCATGGAAGTGAAAAAGTTACTACATGACAGTATTGTGATACCAACTCTAACGTACGGAAGTGAAGCTTGGACATTGTTGGAAGGACACCAGTCAAGAGTGAGAGCAGTGGAAATGAGTTATTTAAGAGGAGCCTGTGGAGTCACGTGGAGAGACAGGCTGACGAATGAGGATATAAAGGAGCGTTGTGGTGCGGATGTGGATGTGATAGGAAGCGTTATGAGGAACACACTGAGGTGGTTTGGCCATGTGGAGAGGATGGAGGGTGAAACACTGACGAAGAGAGTGTATGTGAGTGAGGTGGAGGGGGGAAGAGGGAGGAGGAGGCCGAGGATGAGATGGAGGGATGGGGTGGAGAGGTATATGAGAGAGGTGGGTGTGAGTTGGGAGCAAGGCAGTGAAATGGCGGGGGACAGGGCGACTTGGAGGCGATTTGTTTGTGGCCACCCCAAACGGGATTGAGGCGTCTGCGAATAGATAGATAGATAGACTAAATAAGAATTTCCAATTAGTTTTTACAGAAGAAAAAAAATTTGAGAGGGACTATGTGGAACACGCATGACCACACATACTACCAGATATACAAATAGCAGAAAAAGTAATACAGGAGGAGTTAAGTAGATTAGACAGAGGAAAAGCAAGTGGTCCTGATGAAATTTCATGTTGGGTATTACGAGAATGTGCAAAGGAGTTAAGTAAACCATTATTTTTAATTTTCAAGAAATCCTTGAGTCAAGGTATTTGGAAAAAAACAAATATTGTCCCCTTATTCAAGAAAGGAAATAGACAAAATCCACTCAACTACCGACCAGTATCACTGACCAGTGTTGTAAGCAAGGTATTAGAAAAACTTATAAGAAAAGCTTGGGTAAAACATCTAGAAGAACACAATATGATAACAGAAAGACAGTTGGGTTTGAGAAAAGGAAAATCATGTGTTACTAATCTGTTGAGCTACTATGACAGAGTAACAAACACAATACAGGAAAGGGAAGGATGGGTGGGCAGTATCTATTTAGATTTCAAGAAAGCTTTTGACACAGTACCACACCAAAGACTTTTATGGAAACTGTACCATCAAGGAGGAATTCGAGGCAAACTGTTTTGTTGGATGCAAGACTTTCTCATAAAAAGAGAAATGAGGACAGTACTAAGAGGAAACTACTCATCATGGAAACAAGTGACTAGTGGAGTACCACAGGGTTCGGTGCTGGCACCAATCATGTTTTTAGTGTATATAAATGATATAAACAGTAACACTGGAAATGAGAGCTATCTGAATATGTTTGCAGATGATGCAAAAATACAAAGGAGAATTACTAACACAGACTCTTGTAAAGAGCTACAAGAAGAATTAAATAAACTTCATGAATGGAGTAGTACATGGCAAACGGAATTCAATGTGGACAAGTGTCATGTAATCAAGTTTGGTAAACGTGGAAAAAGACCTGATCGGGATTATAAGTTAGGAAATAAAACCCTATACACATCAGAAAGAGAGAAAGACCTAGGTGTGATTATCAATAACAGACTATCTCCGGCTGACCACATCAGCGAGAAGGTACGGAACATGTATACACTGCTTGCAAATATGAGAATAGCATTCACATACATAAATGAAGCCATGCTAAGAAGGATAATAACATCATTCATTAGACCAACCCTGGAATATGCATCAGTAGTTTGGAGTCCTCATCTCAAAAAGCACATAGACAAGATTGAAAAAGTTCAAAGGGCCGCTACAAGATGGATACCAAGCTTAAGGGACCTAAGCTACAAAGAAAGACTAAATAAACTGAATCTACCAACACTACAGGAGAGAAGGAAAAGAGGTGACATGATAATGCTATATAAATGCATATCAGGAAAGGAGAAAATAGACGTAAATGATTACTTAACATATGGAGAAGCATCAGCAAGAGGACACCAAAAAATTGCATAAGTAGAGAGGTGATAAAGACGTAAGGAAATTCAGTTTCCCAAAAAGAGCAATTGATCAATGGAATGCACTACCGAATGAAATAGCGTGTGCCAAAACAATTCACAAATTTAAGGATATGTACGATAAATATGGTTTAAGACACGGGACAGTACGAGCTTGACTCATTCCTGTAAAGATACAATTAGGTAAGAATTACGTAAGGTAAGAACACACACACACACACACACACACACACACACACACACACACACACACACACACACACAGGCTGTGATCATACTTGTCCTCTTATCTGCAACTCCATCTCCTCTCAAGAAACACTACAACACTGCTAGAGGATGTGAGTAACCATTTTATTTGTCCAGTTTTTATACTATTGTATTGTAAGGTATAAAATGTGTTTACTATATACAGTGTTTCTCATAAGGGAAATGTGGTAGATTTCATTGTTATTCTCTCAGTCATTATACTTGTAAAATATAGGTCGGATCAAAAATCTGATGAAAGCTTGATCAAGCTGATGATTTCTTATGCATACTTTTGTAAAGCAAAGTAAGCTATGTGTGAAAATAATTTGGGGAAAAGGTACGAAAGACGAACTTACCCAGCCTACAGGCTGTCACCATGTGCAAACCGCGCGCAACCCATCGTAACCTTTCAAAATTCATTTTCTCAATAACAATAAGGTATACAACACTGTGAATTATATCATGGGCTTCCTTACCTTTTGGGATACAAAACTGGATAGAATTTACATATACGTTTGTTACAGTGTCACTTAAAACATACGAAATAATAAACAAATCAGACGTTTTTAGATTTTTTTTTTTTTGATTTACTTGAAAACTATTGGAAGTATCAACATGAAACTATCAAAGATGAAAGATCATGAAATTCTGCATATAGACATGTCCTTTGCAGCTGCGTGTCACAGGCAAAATTTTTCAAGGTGATGTTGGGAAGTTATGAGAAGCTAGTTTTCACGTAAATAAGGTTTATTTAAGCTTCATTTCTGTATATTTATTCATCTGTTTTATGCTTTTTCTTATATTCTAGTATAAATATCAACGAAGATGATGGGAAGTGATTTATAACAATATAAGCACTTTCCAAGGGTAAATTGGGCCATAGAAATTTTTCACTTGCCGCATGAGCAGAGCCATCCTGAGCGAGGTTTTGGTTCTGTGCATGGAACCAAAACTTATTGGAAACTTATGGTGGGCAAGGGGGTTAAACTACAGTACAGCTGATTTGGCACCATACCACCTGCGTGTCACTTATCCATCCCATCCTAGTTTCCAGCCGCACTCCACTCTCTCCTACTGCATCACTCATCTCCTGTAGAGCCCCCCGATCGCTCAAACCATCCAGACCAATTTTTCTGCCTCCTGATCCACCTCCCTTCCCTTGTCTCCCAGGCGCCCCACCCTGCCTCCTGTGGCGCCACATCTTATGAAATTGTGCCGATTATCCCGAACATCCTGTTAACGTATTGATACGTCACCATGTTTTATCATGGTGACACCCGGTAATGTACCTATACATGTTGCAATTGCGAGGTCCGTCATTTGCAAATTTTTCGTTTCAAGGGTGATTTTCGGTAGGCATATGTGGGAGACCTTCCTGCTGTCAGGCAGGGATACTGCCTGGCCCTGCCTGGCTCCCCCTTCCCCCCCTGCACACCATTTTCTTGGTAACTCACCTGTTAACAGTGACCTGGCCAGTAAAGACATGTCCCGTCATGGTCTCTCCAATGACGAAATTCACGGGGAAAGTGATTCCTGAGGTGGAGGACAAAGGAAGAAACAAGCCAGAGGAAGAAACAAACAGAAGTCATGAGGCAGTAACATCGTAAAGGAAGGTGCGGTATGTTGATGTGTTTCATGAGTTAAACAACACTTATACCGCCTATATTATTGTCTGAAAACCAATACACTCCTGTACCACATATAAATTCGTACCAAATAAATAAATATCTAACCTATTATGAGTGGTTTGGAATAGTTACCCCTCCCATAGAAAACGTTTTGTCTAGAGCAGGGCCCACAGATGATGGTACCAGGTATTCAGAGGAACCCCTGTATAATGCAATTATAAGCTCACCTGAGCACTTCTTCTGGCATTTTCCAATGTTTCTCATAAAAGGCAGAGGTTTTAGCAAAAAAAAAAAAAAAAAAAAAAATCTTGTAAATATGTCGGGATGGGGGGGGTCAGTGGTGAAAAATCAGTCAGGACACGGCGGGTTAAAGAGGTCTACCAGTATCAGGTTAACGGTCAGGGAGGAGGGGGGGGTCACGGTAATTTTGTGATTATTTTGATAGGTGCAAAAATGCAGATAATGTTATAATGGCTTATATGCTGGCCGTTAGTAAATGTTGTATGGTTCATGATGTTTGTTGAAAGCCACACTTGTGAAACCTGTGCGTTTCATGTAAATAAGAGTGTGAAATTATTTTATTACCCTATTCACAAAAAGTTTTTATTTTCAGTATATTGTCAGGCGAAACATTCTTTATATACCACCAATAACTGCGCACAGTGGGAATGATCATCGTATACTGTTCGTCCTAGCAACCGAACGAAGCCTGGTGAAGTTCCATACCTATCAGCGTTACCAGATGCGGAGAGCATTACACCACCTCGCTGGTGGACAGTGTTTCTGTTTGATATGTCTGCAAGTGTACATCATCACGTGTGAGAAGCTCTAAAGTTTTCAGGCGAAGTGATGAAGTGCAAGTATAATGCCAAGGCAGCAGAGGTGAGGTTCAGGGATGATGGCAAAGTTTGGTTTTATAATCCTCAGCGGAAAAAAGGACAGTCACCGAAGCTACAGAGCCTGTGGGACGGGCCTTACACTGTGTTGGACCACCTATCAGACGTAACGTACGGGATCTGGGAAACATGAAGCCTCGCCCAAAGGTGATACACGTGAATTATCTGTGGCAGTATCATGCGCCAGGACAGTATACCTGGGACGTCTCCGAGGAATTGTGCTCTCCTGCAGCAAGGATGTTGAGGAGGACCAAGGAGCTGAAGTACAAGAGGATGGTATCATGGTGACAGTTTCCCAAGAGAAGAAGTTCATTAGGAGGAGGACCTAGACATTTCAGGAGGAGTAGACTGTGTGGAGGAGCAGGGACGTCATCAGAAGCAGCATAGAAGACCTGGTAAGTAGAGGGATTATTTTGTGTGTAATTAAATGTTTAGTTTGGATTAAGGACATTGTGTAGTTTTGTTGGGATGACAAACGACTAGGGAGGGGGTAGTGTTGAGAAGCGGGATTTGCCAGATAGGAAGTACTGGAGGATTCTCAGCATTTTTAATTGTGTCACAGTTGCCAGTTAGCCAGCATTTGTGAGCAGAGGTATTTTGTAAGTTATACAGTAACACTTGTGCTCTTTTTCTCAGTAATGTTTATTTTATGTGATGCAAATTACTCTGATAAGAAGTTATTCTGGAAAGAGGTGCAGAAATGTAGAAGTGACAGCAGAAAAGAAATGTGAAAGTGTGAAGGATATAAGTGGCAGATTATTACTCATGGGGATGAAGTAAGAAACAAATGAAAAGAATATTTTGAAAGCCTGGTGAATGGGAATTGAGAGGGCAGAGCCACTGTAAACATGAGTGGTTTTGGGGGTGTGCAGAGAAGGAATGCAGTGCCAGGAAACGTGACACTCGCACAAGTGAAGAACGAAGTGAACCGGCTGAAAAATGGGAAAGCAGCTGGGATTGAGGTGTATGCAGAGACGATTAAGTGGAGAGAGCAGAATGAAGTGCCTGTCAGAGATATGTAAAAAGACATCCATGAGCGAAACTGTGCCAGCAGAGTGGAAAAAGGGTGTGATTGTGCCCCTGTACAAAAATAAAGATGAGCAAAGTGAGTGCAAGAATTATCGTGGGATAAATTTATTAAGTATGGTGGGGAAGGTATATGGAAGAATTATTATACAGAAAGTAAGCGAGTTATCAGAACTCCTAGTGAGCGATGAAGAGGGTTGCTTTAGGAGTGGCAGAGGATGTGTGGATCAAATATTTGCAGTGAGACAGATAGTGGAGAAGGCTTGTGAGAAGGACAATACGGTGTTTATGGCACTCATGGATCTTGAAAAAGAATACGACAAAGTAGACAGAAAAAGAATTGTGGAAGGTTTTGCATGTACGGTGTAGATGGTAAGCTGCTAGGTGACGGTAAGAGCTTTTATGATGGTAGTAAGGCTTGTGTAAGAGTAAATGGTCATCTAAGTGAATCGTTCACGATCGGTGTGGGCGTGCGACAATGTTTTGTGATGTTCCCGTAGTTGTTCTTTCTCTCTCTCTCTCTCTTTCTATATCTATATCTATCTATCTATCTATATCTATATCTATCTATCTATCTATCTATCTATCTATATATATATATATTTATATCTATATCTATATCTATCTATCTATCTATCTATCTATCTATCTATCTATATATATATATATATATATATATATATTTATATATACTGTATATTTGTATATATATTTATGGATGGATGGGATGATGAAAAAAGTAAAGACACGAGTAATCGAGAGAGAGAGAGAGAGAGAGAGAGAGAGAGAGAGAGAGAGAGAGAGAGAGAGAGCGTTGGTGATGAATGGTGAATGATGGAATATCTCAAATTTGTTGTATGCTGATGATGCAGTACTATTTGAAAATACCGGACAAGAACTGGTAGACTACGCAGAGTTTTGCTGATGTCTGTGAGCCTCGTGCCTTGAAAGCAAATGTAGAAAAGAGTAAAATGATAGTTACTCTGAGAGAAGATGACTCCCAGTGTGATGTTACTGTGAATGGAGAGAAACTGGAACTGGTGAGAGAGTTCAAATACCTGGGTACAGTGATGGACAAGAGAGGAAAATGTGCAAAAAGAAGTGGAAAATAGGGTGACACAAGGAAGGAAATTAGCTGGTGTAATAAAGGCCTTGATAAGAAACAGAGGCTTGAGTGTTGCAGCTGCACGAGGCTTACATGATGGAGTGTTAGTGCCAACTTTAACATGTGGATATGAGACTATGGGGTGGCATGAAAATGAAAAGTCAGGAGTGAAGGCCGTGGAGATGGTACTACCGAGGAATGTTGGTGGAGTGCAGAGAGTGGGTAGGATACGAAATAATGTGATCCGTGAAAGATGTGGAGTGAGGAAGTCTGTGGACACCAGAATCAAAGAGAGTGTACTGAGATGGTATGGTCATGTGGAGAGAATGGATAACAATAGAGTGGTGAAAAAGGTATATCTGAGCAAATTTGAAGGAGAAAGGAGACGAGCAGGCCAAGGAGAAGGTGGAGAGATATGGTGGATGAGTGTGTGAGGAAGAGAGGTATGGAAGTCGGCGAGGCTAGGGGACTGACAAGAGATCGAGCTGGCTGGATGAATGTTGTGAAAACAAGTACATGGTCAGTGATTTAGCACCTCTTCTTAACGTGACAGCATCGGGATTGACTCAATCGGTTTACGTTTATGTGAAGCTACAGAATGTGGCGAATGTTCTTGGTGTATCAGATAGAGACAGGTTTCTGGGGGATTGACTGGGTGAATGGAATCGTGGCCCATATGAGTGTGCAAACTAGGGCTGTTCGGCCGTTGCTGCTCCTCACCCTGCCCTAGGGTGGGAAAGGATGTACGGATGATGATGATGATGATGTGGTAGTTTGTTAAATTATGTAATTTTTTCTCATTTTTTATGCTAAATAATTTACAGTGTTATATAGCGTAAGAAAACTCTAGATGTTGTGGAAATCTTCGTGTTGGCAATTGTTGCTTTTCTCGAGAAGGTAGTCCATTATTTTAGTAAAAAAGGATCTTATATAAGGAGGTAGAAGATCCTAGGGGTGTCAGCTTTGTTTCAGTTTAGTTTGTGAATATTTCAATGTCAGTTCAGTACAGTAAGCGAAGATTGTATAGCACCGGTACTTGTGTGATAACAGTGAAGTGAAGTTGGTAAATATTAAGTTTAAGTCTTTGGTAAATGAAGACAGCAAACTTAAGCAACCAGTGTTTATTTACAACGTCTGAGCTATTTTGTGTGTTGTGCACTGAAAGGCTGACTATAGGAAGAACTCACTGGGCAACGTCCTCCCTGTACTGATCTACTGCTGTTGGAGCCTGTGGCTGTGTGGGACTGGGGACGTAATTCTCTCTCTCTCTCTCTCTCTCTCTCTCTCTCTCTCTCTCTCTCTTTGTAAATATATATTGTTACGGAACAGAGAAAACTGTCCCGCAAAGTTCCAGGTTCAAAACAAAAGAGTTAGGTAAAATTACAAGTTAGAGTTTAATGCTCAAACTAACAACTAAACATTCAGGACTCATAAGGATAACGTAATGGCAAAAAACAGGTTAAATATATGGTTAACTGCAACAGCCTCTATTAACACGAAAATAGCAAGTGTAAATTTATCTAAGTCAGCCCTGATAAAATGAGAAAACCGGATAATGCTCAGTGAATGCAAAATATATTATTAAATACAGAATATTAATACTACTGGCTGACAGCAAAAACCCCACACTAATCACAAAAACCTAACCAGGCCCACGAATTAACACCTTATGCTATACAGTACAAGAAAAAAATGTAATAACACTTATACTCAAATTACACAGCAGCTAGATGGTTGGAGACTTCCTGAGCACTCACAAAAATAATAACAACTGTACAGGGGAGGACAGAGATGTGAACAAAATGAGGAGTAGATCTAAGTGGCAATTAATGCAGAGACTGAGCTCATTATATAGGGGCCGGCAGAGCTTGATACAACTTGTAAGAAGGACACGCAAATGAAGCCATAGGGGACAAAGAGTTGACAATCTTGCTCTGAACAACAGAAAGAATGACTTACTCTACTATAAGGGAGGAGAAGGGGGGAGTGAGGTAGAACACGCACTATGGAAGCCACGAGGCGAATCGTGATCAAACATGCAGCATACTGTACGTTAGAATTACACAAAGGATGATGAAATCATAGGCTATGTAACACCTCCCCACAAAGAAAAAGAAATTTACAAAGGAAATTTCTTATTACTCTAAAACAATCTGTCTAAAGTCTAGATAAGGAATCTGCAATAACATTTTCTTTCCCCTTGACATTTTGTATGTCTAATGAATACTCCTGAAGAAGTAGACTCCATCTTGTCAATCTCTGATTTTTATCTTTAAACTTACTAAGGAATTTCAGTGGGTTATGATCGGTATAAATGACTATGGGGTCAAAACCAGAACACAAATAAAATGAAAAATGCTGTAAACGCAAAATCAAGGCCAAAAGCTCTTTCTCAATAGTTGAGTAGTTCTTTTGAGGTGGAGTGAACTTCTTACTGTAATAAGATACAGGGTTTTCAATACCCTGATCATCCTCTTGCAGCAAAACAGCCCCAGCTCCTGTATCACTTGCATCAACAGCCATCTTAAAAGGCTTAGCAAAATTTGGAGTAGCGAGCACTGGCTGACTTAATAGGATAGCTTTAAGTTTACTGAAAGAGGATTCACAGTTAATGGTCCAGACAAATTTAACTCCGTTTTTCAGTAGGTCTGTAAGTGGTGATACAAGAATTGAAAAGTTAAGAACAAATCTCCTGTAATAACCTACCATTCCCAAAAATCTTTGTAGCTCTTTCCTACTTTTAGGTCTGGGAAGATCACTTATAACCTGAACCTTAGCTCCTGGTGGTGCAACATGTCCATCACCAATTACGTACCCAAGGTACAGAACTTTAGCTTGACCAAACTCACACTTTGATAAATTAGCTACAAGAATAGCCTGAACCAAACGCTCAAGAAATTTACTGACATGGCATAGGTGACCTTTCCAGTTGTCACTGAAGATTAATACATCATCAATATAAACAACACACCCTGCCAAACCCTCTGTTACAACATGCATGAGCTTCTGAAATGTGGCTGGTGCATTCTTCATACCATATGGCATTACAGAACATGCAAAAGTCTTTCCTAGTGTTACAAAACGAGATCTCCCTAGCACGTTCAGTCATAGCTACTTGCCAGTATCCGTTTAACAAATCAAACTTACTTATGTACCTAGCCTTTCCGATCTTGTCTATGCAATCTTCCACACGAGGGAGAGGGTAAGTGTCTGTTTTGGTTATCTGATTAACACGTCTGTAGTCAATGCAAAGCCGCTGTGACCCACCTGGCTTAGGGACTAGAGTGACAGGAGAACTCCATTCGCTCTGACAGGGCTCAATCATCTTGTGGTCCAACAGGTAGCCAAGCTCCTTCTGGATGAGAGGAACTTTCACTGGGTTCACACGGTATGGAGGCAGTTTAATTGGCTTTGCGTCTCCAACATCAACATCATGCATCAACACAGTGGTTCTTCCTGGAGTGGCACGGAACACTTGCGGGTACTCCTGCAGTAATACCGAAAACTCCTGCCTTTCCTCGGGAGCTAGATGAGAAAGCTTAGTCTGGAGATCATTCATAATATCAGGATTCTTCCCCAAACTATCACTCAGGCTCATACTGCATGGGAGAGCTTCACTTGCAGACTCGGGTGGAACAGCTACAGTGCAGACTGGGTTATTTTCGCCCCGCCTGTGATATAACTTTAGCATGTTGATGTGACAAAGTTGCTTGTTCTTTCTACGATCTGGTGTGGCGATGACATAGATGACATCACTGAGTTTCTTCTCCACGAAATAAGGACCACTAAACTTGGCTTGAAGAGGTTGCCCATGCACTGGTAGCAGAATCAAAACCTGATCTCCTGGCTGAAAGTGGCGTAACCTGGACTTCTTATCATACCAAGTCTTCATCTTCTCCTGAGCAGCTCCTAAACTCTCTCTCGCCAGCTGTAAAGCAGTGGACAGCCGTTCTTTGAACTTCATCACATACTCCAGCAGGTTGACGTCATCTTCCTCCGACAGCCAGCATTCCTTGAGTAGCTTAAGGGGTCCTCTTAATTCATGGCCAAACAGTAGTTCAAAGGGTGAGAAGCCCAGTGATTCATTTGGAGATTCTCTTGCGGCAAATACAACGAATGGAAGACCTTTATCCCAGTCTTTCTGATGTTCCAAACAGTATTTCTTGAGCATCGATTTGAGTGTTTGAAGATATCTCTCCAACGCTCCTTGGGTCTGGGGATGGTAAGCTGAAGACGTGATCTGGGTGATGCCCAACTCTTTCAGAGACTGCTTGAAAACATTTGACATGAAATTACTTCCCCGGTCTGACTGTACCTCCTTGGGCAGACCAAACTTTGTGAAGAACCCTAGCATTTCCTTAACCAAGTTCTTTGCTGAGATATTTCTAAGTGGAATGGCTTCAGGATAACGAGTAGCCATATCAATCAGGGTCAACACATAAGAAAATCCTGAAGAAGTCTTAGGAAGAGGGCCCACAATATCCACCAACACACGGGTGAATGGCGCCTCAAAAGGAGGAATGGGAACTAGAGGTGCAACCTTTTCGGTCTGATTACACATCCCCACAACTTGACAGGTGTGACAAGACTTACAATACCAGGAAACATCCCTGAAGATACCTGGCCAGTAGAAGTGTCTCAAAATGCGTGCCACAGTCTTCCTCACTCCAAGGTGTCCTGCCAAACTGGAATCGTGAGCCACTCTAATGATATCCTGCCTACAAACACGAGGGATGACAACTTGATGTACAAGCTCCCATTCACAGTCGGCTGATGCTGTTGGGGGTCTCCACTTCCTCATAAGTTCTCCTGACTTTATATAATAACAAGTAGAAGCACCGGCTGACTCTTCCTCACTGCAAGCAGAGTTAGCTAGACCTTTCAACACAGGGTCAGCAACCTGCAACTCAACAAACTCTTGACGAGACAAATTATCAACACTACGGGGTACTGCCTCATCTGGTGAGTGGTCCAAATTAGCAAGAAAAGTGTCAGCTAGGATAACATCATCATCATCATTATCCTCTAAGTCACCAGTAACTTTAGACTTAGCCCTAGTGACAGCACATGCAGGGAACACATCAGGGACATCACAATCCTGGGTTGCAGCCACTGGCTCACTAGACAACTGAGGAGCTGGACACACTTGACTTCCACCAATATCATTTCCAAGTAAGAAAGTTACACCTGACATTGGAAGTGTCTCAACCAACCCAACCATAACGGAACCATTAACAAAACCAGACTCTAAATTCACTCTGCAAAGAGGGACAGAGAAGTAATTATTCCCTACACCTTGTAAAATTAGTTTCATCAGAGGAGTTAACATTAGAGCCTAGAACACTGGTCAGCATAAGGGATTGGCAAGCACCTGTATCACGATATATTTGAACTGATTTCCTGTCATTACTGTCCAGAGGACTGAGAAAACCATCAGACAGGAAATTAGCACATGAACTCTTGAGAGTGTCACCCACGTTACTGCTCAAAAGAGGAGCTCCATCATAAGAATTTAATTTACCCCTCAAAGCAGGTTCAGTTAACTCAGTTAAAGAATTCTGGGAACTCTCAAGAGTGGACACTAGACTAATTGACTGAATACTTAAAGACTCCTTTTTGTTCACATCACGCTGTCTCCTGAAACATTTCTCCGTAGTATGACCAAGCTTACTACATTAAGTACATTTACTTTTCTGAAATCTAGAGGTGGAGGTGGTATTTACTTCCTGAGAAACATCATCTTTATTCTCTTTCCTGTTACCTGTACTCTGAGTAGAGGCAACTTACTTACTCTCAGCTTTCCCTTTTTCTTTAGAATATCTCTTGTGAGTGAGAACATATTCATCAGCTAAAACTGCAGCATCAGACAAATTATCTATTCTTCTCTCATCAAGATATAGGCTTACATCTTTATTAACACACCTTTTGAAGTCCTCCAGCAAAATCATCTGCTTAAATTTGTCAAAATCGGAATCCACATTCATAGAATTTAACCACTGCTCTAACAGATCTTCTTTGATTTTTGCATACTCAACATGGGATTGCTTATCTTGCTTATAAGTTGTCCTAAATTTTACCCTATAGGCTTCAGGAACAAGCTCATAGGCCTTAAGAATCAAGCTCTTAACTACATCATAATTATCACATTGATCCTGAGACAAAGATGCATAAGTTACTTCACCTTTACCGGTGAGAACAGTTTGAAGAAGTACTGGCCAATACTTTTTGGGCCAATTAAAACCTGTAGCTACCCTCTCAAACAACTGAAAATACTTAGTTAAATCAGATTCATTAAAAGGAGGGACAAGTTTAACATTTTTAGCCACATCAAAATCATCAGAGCTAGATGATCCAGTTCCACTTTGTTTCATGCGATACTCATGGTCTGCCTGAATCCTAGCAAGTTCAACTTGTGCCTGAAACTCAGCCTCCTTAGCATTTGCTTGAAATTCAGCCTCCTTAACACGAGCCTCCTGCAGGGCTAGCTGTAACTTACCTAATTCAATCTGCGTTTGCTCATTTCGAGGAGTTACATTAAACAAGCTTTCATTAATCATGTCGACAATTTGATCTTTAGAATGATGAGAGCGAACAACAATTCCCAATTGTTGAGCAACAAGCTTAAGTTCGTTCTTTGTGTTGTTTTCTACATCACACACTGTTTGCACATTTGACAAAAAATCCTTGGCTTCATCAAGTGTAGTAATAGTAGACATCATGAATAAATCACAGTCACAAAATATCAAGCAATATCCTTATGATAATATCCTGAATATCCTGATAAGAGGTCGCCAAATTTATGTTACGGAACAGAGAAAGATAATGTACACTTTAAGTGAGAATACTAAAAATCACTACTGTCCCGTAAAGTTTCAGGTTCAAAACAAAAGAGTTAGGTAAAATTACAAGTTAAAGTTTAATGCTCAAACTAACAAGAAAACATTCAGTACTCATAAGGATAATGTAATGGCAAAAAACAGGTTAAATATATGGTTAACTGCAATAGCCTCTATTAACACGAAATTAGCATGAGTAAATTTATCTAAGTCAGCCCTGATAAAATGAGAATACACTGGATAATGCTCAGTTAATGCAAGATATATTATTACAGATACAAAATATTATTAATAATGACTGACAAAAAACTTTACATTAATTACAAAAACTTCACTAGGCCTACAAATCAACACCTTATGCTAAACAGTACCAGAACAAAATGTAATAACACTTATACTCAAATTACACAGCTGCTAGATGGTTGGAGACTTCCTGAGCACTCACAATAATAACTGTACAGGGGAGGACAGAGATGTGAACAAAATGAGGAGTAGATCTAAGTGGCAATTAATGCAGAGACTGAGCTCATTATATAGGGGCCGGCAGAGCTTGATACAACTTGTAAGAAGGACGCGCAAATGAAGCTATAGGGGACAAAGAGTTGACAATCCTGCTCTGAACAACAGAAAGAACGACTTACTCTACTATAACGGTAGAAGGGGGGACTGAGGTAGAACACGCACTATGGAAGCCACGAGGCGAATCGTGATCAAACATGCAGCATACTGTACGTTAGAATTATACAAAGGATGAAGTCATAGGCTATGTAACAATATATATATATATATATATATATATATATATATATATATATATATATATATATATATATATATATATATATATATACACACACACATGGAGCCTTTGTGGTACAGTGGTAAAGTTTTCGTACACTGAAGAACGATGGTTCGCTCCCCACCAGGGTAATAAACTTTGGGAGCGTTCTTTTAACCATGTACTGCTTTGGAAGACATACGGTGTGCAGTGGTTGAGCTAGTGTTGCATACTATAAAGTATGCTAGCACCCAGTTGGCTTGCGCAGGCTGATTACACTCGCTTCACAGACTACACACACATCCAAAGCCACTCCAACACTTCAGTCACACTTAGAAGCATTTCTCACCCTATATACAATCTCTACCAGACAGCCTAAGCCACTTGGAAGAGGTAAAGTCGCAAAACTTTCCACCTGGGACACCCAGCCGCGAGATGTGGGTAACGGGTGCTGGCAACAGTGTATCTGTTTGTTCGTGTGTACATGCTCGACGAAAGTTCGGATCATCAACTCTTCGTCCATAGTGAACCTCCGTCAGAGTCAGAGTTAATCCTATTAATGGCTGGGTACGGAGTTGGATGGGGAGAAAAAGTCTCAGGAGTAAGGCGGCTCTCCCATCGGCTCAGCCAGGTGCATGAAACTGGTCGCACGGAAAACTGTGTGCCACAGGTCGCGCTGACCAAGGCCAAAAATATGACAATATTAATTTCAGAATAAGGTAATATACATAATATTAGTATATAAATATATACTATTGTATATAATACAATATATATTATACTATAGTTATACGGCCTTGGTCCGTACAGCCTGTGGCACGCAGCAATTCCATGCCACCGATTTCCTGCAACTGGTCGAGCCGGTGGGAGAGCTGCTTAAGGAGGCAGCTTGGCATAGTGAAGGCCAGGGCAAGCGCCGGACGTGGGGGTGGGGGCAGTTACGTTATTCATACCGCAAGTGATAATAATTGCCGAACTAGTGTTTGAGATCTATTAGCATTCTACTAAATATTTGCATTCTTAACAGTACTAAACATTTTATTTTCTATGCTTTTACATTCTTACCATAACATGTTAATGCGCTATCTACTGGAATTGCTCCAAGCCTTTCCCTCTCTCACTCTCTCCTTATACCAGCATTTCCATTTTATAGGGTTATCACTTGATACTATTATCAGTATAGGTTGAAGAAGAATGCATTTACCTAACATCTACGTCCCATTGCAAGTACAGTAAGATTACCTGCCATATTCACATCATGAATGACCAGTAAACTTTAGGATGATGTTCATACACCGTTAACGATTGCTAATTTCCTCGTTGGTAGTACCTTTGCTTGATGTTTGTACGTGTTCTGTGGTGCACCACGAAGAGGTAGGAGGTTAAAATACTGTCACCTCAACAGGTAAAGAGTTTATGCATACTATTGTCGAATGTGGCTATTATATCAGGTATGATAATGACTTACCGTATCATATTTCATATGATTATGGTCATTACAGCACACGTTTGTAGTTCATTCATCTAACAAATGCCTGAGTTATACATTACAAGGAAAATTGATTGTGAACCGTGCCGCTTTTGTGTGAGGTCACACATTTACATGCTCATCGATTATTCATCGAACAACATTATCTTACATTATAGGAAGATGAAGACACCACCGCTACATCACAGTATGCAAAAGCTTCCAGTCATTTTAAGCACAATTGCTATTGATACATGAATTGTTGGGACATTTATATCACCATTGCCTGTGATTTTACTTATGTGATTGGTAAATGCAACATAACGAACATGAAATTATCATTACAGGCTGGAACACTGATTTTTTATTTTATTATTATTATTATTATGATGATGATGATTTTGATTCCAGGAACCTAGGCGCTTTAGCGCCCGTCACCGAGGCCTGGGGTGCGAGGATATGTGATGTTGGTCGCTGACTGGCTGCTACTAGGACCTAGGTCGTAAGATATGGGGTTGGTGTTTAATAGGAGAAACCCATCTCTTCCGACGGAGGTGGAACCACGTTACACGGATCGGCTGGCGGAAGCGTTAACTACCACGTCACCCCAGTACTGTTTCACATATTTAATGTATATCAACTATCAAAATAAATGCCATGTTTGCACTACACAGTGATCAACGTAATGATTAAGTGATGAGCCATGGTTTTATCATGAAAAAGAATACATTTATAAATATGTAATATATGTAAAGATGCGGTCTTTTAGATGATTTTATTTATTGTTTTCAATACTTGCATTATCCAATACTTTCAAGAAGTTCTTTGAAATTCTATCGACTGAAAATTGTCGACAGAATACTGAGATGAACTGTGACTGAGGTTGACTACAGAAGACGAGAGTTGATGATTCGAACTTTCGTCAAGCATGTACAAACGAACACACAGATACACTGTTGCCAGCTCCCGTTACCCACCTCTCGCGGCTAGGTGGCCCAGGTAGAAAGTTTGGCGACTGTGCACTCGGCAAGACTTCTGACTGGATCACTTGGTTGCGGAATTTGGATAACGTGGCAACAGCGCGCCCCCACGTGTGTGTCTGTGTGTCTGTGTGTTCGTGTTTACATACCAGACAATTGATCGAATCGCTAAGCTTCATCCTCCGAATTATATTATGTGGCCATTGTATTATGCTATGATAGAGGCTAATAAATATTATGTGATTGGGATAATGGGTTGTTCACTTTACTATTTATAGTTTGAGTTATTTAAAATAATTCTCTTCCCTTGTAACATGAGTCATGATACAGGTTGAGTTGTGGTTCAGAAACAGAGGGCAAGTTCACCCAGAAATGGCGCGATGTAGGGGCAATGGGGGAGTAGGGAGTGAGCGGCCAACAGTTATAATTATTCTTAGTCATAATAGTATAGTTATTAAAGTCTCAATATCCTGTATCCAAAACAATAATAAACCTATTTATTTTTATAATCATAATATAGACCTGATTACACACTAGGATACCCCCTCCCTCGTTAATGGAAAACATGCAGCCTGCTCCACTGCCTCGACTCTCTCTCTCTCTCTCTCTCTCTCTCAAAGGGGGGGGGGCGGTAGCACAGTGGTAGCGCGCTGAGCTTGTGATCGGGAGGTCGCAAGTTCGAGCCTCGCCCGGGCTACCGTTGCCGGGAGGGGTAGCGTCCCCCCGCAACCCCAGCGGGGCTATATGGCCTTAGTTGCCTAGCTCGGGGAATTCATTTCTCCATTTTTCTCTCTCTCAAACTCCTCAGCTGGCTATCAGTACACACACACACACACACACACACACACACATTATCAGTCTGTGCTAATGATTAATGACGTTGCATTTAGTATGTTTACTTAAAATTTAATACTGTCAAAACATAAGTGCAATACATAACCACCTCATATTATGGATTACGTTAACCAGTAATCAATACTTATTTGCATAGTTTATGTTTCTAGTAATAGTCATGGGGTAGCCATACCCACAGTGATATTTTCGTTAATGCTAAAGGTAATCGTGTGTTCAGTGGCGGATACCAGTTAGAAGGGAGGTGGCCGCTGACACATTCAATCCTCATAGCTACGGTGGTGAGTTGTAGTGTCACTGTAGAGGTTCCTGTTCCTCCAGTTATGCCAATATTTAAACTTAACATACTGATGAACAGCCATTTCTTATGAAAAATACAAACAGCCCATATGGAACTCTCAAAATACATTTATGAAATATATTGTGGAAGCTTTCCAGCTCTCACACACCAGTCACAGACTTGGTCCTTTGTTTCAGTATTACCAGCCTGAAAGTGTTCATTGTTAATGAACATGCTCTTAATGTTAGTTCTGTATGCATATTTACATTTGAAACAACAGAATTCAAAGTAGGATTTCATTCAGTACACAGAATGTCAAATACAGTGTGGAGAGGAACAATACATGTGGTGGGGGTGGGGGGAATATAGTGAGTACGAAATGTGTGTCATAATGGTAATATGGGTGTGTGCATACGTGGCTAAGGACGTCCAAGACTGATAAGTAATCTTTGCCTTTAACACTCGATGACACACACCTCAGTATTTATTTAGGTTCTGTTTACATTATTATATTATTATGATTATGTTTTGGGGGTGAAACCTGAAACACCATATAAAGACAAACACTGAAACATTAAACAAATGCATTGTGTGTGGCAAAATACATGAATAACAATATTTCAGGAAGAAATATTACCGTAATATTACGACTATTTTAATACGTGGTAGGTGCAGCGTTTATTAAGCTTAGATTAAATCATCGGATTTCCTTTGATCAGTATGTTACGTTATACTGTAGCTTTGAGTTAAGTAATATGTATTGTATTATAAGTGATATCATGGTGGACGTTCACTTAAAACTAAATCGAACAGACAGCACATGCAGTTGTTAGTAGTTTACCGGTGTTTGGTACTGATCACAAACTGACCAACTTATTCCTGAGTATTTTTTTTTTTTTTACTTTATCACGATTGGAAAACAGCACCTTAGGCATGTCAACAGTTGGCAAGATGTCTAGCGAGTTGGCAGAATGTGAAGAGAGTTGTGATTGTGCCAATCAAGCAAACATCATATTTTAATGAAAAAAAAAAAAAAACTGCAGTTGTAACAGGAAAGTTGCGTTAAGGAATGCATATAAACATCACAAACTCCTGTACATGTGCCCCGGAATAAAAATCATGTCAGTGAGCAAAATATTTCAGATAGTGTCGTATCAGTTATATTGTCAGGTAATTTATGATAAATTATTAAAGTTACTGCTAGATTGTTATACTGCATGGAATAATATCCATTATAATCGGAGGATTATAATAATAATAATAATAATAATAATAATAATATTTCTATGGAGGCTATGTGATGAAAAGGCAACAGAGACAGAAATTAAATTAAGTTAAAATGACGGTTAGAGCACAAGAGCAGCGTATCAGGCCATAAAGGAGTTAACTGGGACTGAAAAGAGAAGGAAGGGAATACCTGTACGAGATAAAAATGGTAATTTGATGACTACAGATTTGGATATAAAACTAAGTTGGAAAGAGCATTTTGAATCGATTCTGAATAGACCAATCCCACCTGAAGAGGACATTTTGCCAGCCGAGATTTGCAGATAGAAACAGTTGATATAACCTTGGAAGAGGTAGCAAAATCTATAAAGGAGTTAAAGAATTTTAAGGCCCTAGGAGAGGATGGAATATTTCCTGACATCCTTAAGATGGAAAATGGTGAGGTGATGAATGCGCTTTTAAAACTTTTTAATGTGGCATGGGATAACGGTGGAATTCCAGAAGAGTGGAAAAATGGAGTGCTTGTAAAAATACCAAAAAAGGGAAATTTAAGTGTGTGTGTGGCAATTGGAGGGGGATAACTTTGACGCCCGTAGCTGCAAAAGTTTTTTCCAAAATCTTGTTGAACAGAATAGAGCCAGTAATTGAAAAAATATTAAGAGAAGAACAAGCGGGATTTAGGAAAGGTCGAGGTCGTAATGATCAGATTTTTATTGTAAGGCATCTAATGCAACAAGCTAATGAGATGAAAATGCCACTTAGTATGTGTTTTGTGGATTTTGAAAAGGCGTTTATTAGTGTTTCACGTGGAGCTATGTTGAAAATTATGAGATTCTATGGTATACCAGAAAAGTTTGTAAATATTATTAGAAGCCTGCATGAAGGTACATTTTTATAAGGTAATGGTGGGTGGTTCTTTGAGTGATCCATTTGAAGTTAGGTCAGGAGTGATTCAAGGAGGAGTTCTTTCGCCATTGCTATTTGTTTTGGTTATGGAATATGTTATGAGAAAGGTTGTAAGGAGAACAGGTGCAGGAATTAACTGGAAAGAAAATTAGAAGCTGATGGATTTGGAATATGCTGATGATATTGTACTGACTTGCGGAAGTATTTACGAGATGCAGAGGGTGCTTGATTGTCTGGTGGAGGAAGGAGGAAAAGTGGGATTGGTAATAAATTGTGGAAAGACTGAAATTATTAATATGAACATGGAGAGCCAAATCGATTGTGTAATTAGGAATAATGTGGTGAAGAATGTAGAAAACTTTAAATACTGTATCTGGGAACGATTGTATCATCTAATGGAGCATTAAACAATGAAATTGAAGAGAGGATTAGACAGGCTTGGCGAGCTGTTGGAATGTTGAAATCTGTTTGGAATAATAATATGCTTTCGGTACATACTAAAGTGAAAATTTACAAGTCCATGGTTAGACCAGTATTAATTTATGGGCATGAGTCATGGTACAGTACAATTGCAACAGATCAGAAAGTATTAGGATTTGAGAATAAAAAATTGAGAAGGATTCTTGGGGTAAAGTGGCAAGACAGAGTTACAAATGAAAGAGTAAGGGACTTACGAGAGTGGAACTAGTTAATGAATATGTGAGACTGTCTCGCTGGAAGTGGCTGGGGCACATAGGTAGAAAAGAAGGTAGTTTAATACAGGATGTGCCAGAGTGGACTGCTAGAGGAAGAAGAGGTAGAGGTAGGCAGAGGGAAACCTGGTTGAGGACAATGAAATGAGAAGCAGGAGAGGAGTGTTGGTGGGACCTGAAGGAGATGGCAAGAGACAAATATTTGTGGAGAGATTTCATCGAGGCCCTATGCATCCCGTGGGGTGCCACAGGAAATGACTGATTGATTGATTGATTGTACGGAACTCATTCATTGGTAGGAAGTAACCCACTCTCCTTCTCGATCACCTCTTGCAGTCTGTTTGCATAGAGGCGACATGGTTCCGTATGAGCTGTTTCTGGCTTCTGAACTGTTCACACTAGGCATTGATGTGGGCCAGTACAGTAGTTCATCTGGTGTCCGTTCACTCTCAGGCTCCCAGCCATACTCCCCCATACATTTTCGATGGGGTTCATGTCTGCTTCCTCACTGAGCCAGTCGAGCAGCTGCAAGTCCTCTCGACCTCCAAACCATTTCGAGACTCTTCTCGCCGTGTGGATGGGGCAGCGGTCCTGAACAAAAATTATAGGGCCGGGAGGAAACTGATAGTTCCGCTCCTGAAATGAGGGGAGGAAAAAATCCTGCAAAATTTCAATGTAGTTTTTAGCAGTGAAACTCCCCTCTATCCTGGCGACGTCACCCATACCGTGGATGTACACCCACCCCAGACATTGACGGTGACGTGTCCACTTCTGGCATCCTCGTAGATGTTCCTAGGGTCGTAACTGCACGTCTATCTATCTATCTATTACCAGCCGCCATAATCCCGTAAGGGGTGGCCATTTGACTTTATTTGTTTTACGGGGAGGGACACTAACCTTCAACCAACCCACTTGTTGACACGAAGGGAGCACGTATAATTTGGTTATATGGTTACCACCGAGCGTTGTAAATGGTTTCCTGGCTTACAGGAAACCATTTGGCTTGTCACTCAATGTAAAGCCACCTGTATAGGAAAGAAAAGCAATAAGAAGTGACAGGAAAGATGGGAGAAATAGGAAGCGAGGAGGGCAGACACAGAAAAAGAATGAAAGCTAAGGAAGAAATAGGCAGCACTACATCAAGTGAGTGGATGATGGTCGCCACCACCTATCACAACTGCACACGAATAGAATATTTATACATCGCTCATATAGTTTCATTTCTCATATCTTTGATGCTTCGAGAAAAACCACCGCTTTTCATGTTATGGTTCATTATCCGATATTTGTGCGGTATATTTTATAGGGATTGTCTATCTATCTATCTATTGCCAGACGCCTCAATCCCGTTTGGGGTGGCCACAAACAAATCGCCTCCAAGTCGCCATGTCCCCTGCCATTTCACTGCCTTGCTCCCAACTCACACCCCCCTCTCTCATATACCTCTCCACCCCATCCCTACATCTCATCCTCGGCCTCCCCCTCCCTCTTCCCCCCTCCACCTCACTCACATACACTCCCTTCGTCAGTCTTTCACCCTCCGTCCTTTCCACATGGCCAAGCCACCTCAGTGTGTTCCTCATAACGCTTCCTATCACATCCACATCCACACCATAACGCTCCTTTATATCCTCATTCGTCAGCCTGTCTCTCATTGTGACTCCACAGGCTCCTCTTAAATAACTCATTTCCACTGCTCTCACTCTTGACTTGTGTCCTTCCAACAACGTCCAAGCTTCACTCCCATACGTTAGAGTTGGTATCACAATACTGTCATGTAGTAACTTTTCACTTCCATGCTCACTTCCCTGTTTCTTATCACTGCTTTCAAAGAACCAGCAACCTTTCTTATCTGCTGTACCCTTTCAAGCACTTCACCCAACAAACCTCCATCCTTACTCATCAGACTACCCAAGTACATAAACGTACTCACATTTTCCAATTCCTCACCATCCAACCTCGCTGTACATTCACTGACTTCACCTCTCTCAAAGACCATCACTTTACTCCTCCCTACATTCACCTTTAGATTTCGTTTCTTACACACTCTCCCAAGCTCATCCACCAAGCCTTGCAGCTCCCCTTCGTCTTCACTCAACAACACAGTATCATCTGCAAACAACAGTACAGGGAGCTTCCAAACACTATCCTTTCTCACCAGGGCCACTCCAACATCCACTACCCTACCTTGTACCTCTTTTATTACCCCATCCATGTACCGATTGAACAACCATGGAGACATGACACATCCCTGTTTCAACCCAACTTTCAAAGAGAAAAATTCACTTAGTTCACCATGCACACGCACTGCAGCCTTCGCACCATCGTACATACTCTTCACAGCATTCAACAATTTCCCATGTACTCCATATATTCTTAACACTTTCCACAATCCTTTTCTATCCACCCTGTCATATGCTTTCTCAAAATCCACGAAAGCTGCATACAACTTCTTTCCCTTCTCTAGAAACTTTTCCACTACAGATCTAAGAATGAATATCTGATCTACACAACCTCTTCCCTTCCTAAAGCCTCCCTGTTCTTCTCCAACTAATTTCTCTGTTCTTTCTCTAACTCTGTCAATAAGTATCCTACCATACACTTTTCATAATATACTAAGAAGACAAATGCCCCTATGATTCCACACACTTCTTTTTCCCCTTTTCCTTAGTACAAGGGAATAATTATACCTGATTTCCAATCCTCTGGGACTCTACCTTCCTCCCAGGCCAATCTGCACATCTTCCACATCCATTCTACTACTATCTCTCCCCCATGCTTCAGCATTTCACCACACACTCCATCAATTCCTGGGGCTTTCCCCGATTTAACTTTCTTCATTGCTTCCACAACTTCTATCCTACTGATTTCTTCCTGTCTTCTCACCTCCCTCCTTCTCCCAGCCATTCCCCAGCCACTTATACTCGCATTACTTCCATCCTCTATGTTCAACAATTCCTTAAAGTGTTCTCTCCATCTACTCACTTTTTCTCTCTTCTCCACTAGTAATCTACCATTTTTATCTTTCACTCCCCTGCTAACCTCACTTCCACCCTGTCTTACTCTTTTCACCTCTTTCCAGAACATTTTCTTACAATCCCTCCACTTTACACTCAAATTCCTTCCAAATTCCTCATCCACTCTCTTCCTACTCTCTCTTACTAATCTTTTCACCTCTCTCTTTCTTTCTACATATATCTCTCTCTTCCGCCTCTCAACTTCTTCCACGCCCCTATTTCTCATCCATTCATTGTATGCTTTCTTCTTTTGTGCCACAGCCTGTCTCACCTCTTCAGTCCACCACGCTGTTCCTTGCACCCCCCTCCGTCTTCTCTTCCTTCCACACACCACATCACATGCTGCACATATTTCTTCTGTAAATATCCTACACACACCTTCCACGTCTCCCATCTGCTCCAATTCATATTTGCCCAATCGTTCCTCCACTTCTCTCTTATACTCTGCCTTTTTCTCATCCTCTTGTAACCTTTCCACTCTCCTTGCAACTACTCCTTCCTCTCGTCTTTCCCTTCTTCTATTCCTCCATCTTACTTGAATCCTAATTCTGGCCACCACCAAATAGTGGTTAGAAAGTCCACTCCCCCAACCTCTATAAGCTCTTGCATCCATTACACATCTTCGCATCCTTTCATCCACACACACATAATCAATCATTGCCTTCCTTTCATTCAGTTCACCACCCACCCTTCACATCACTCGCCATGTATACCTGTGGATCATTTTATGCCTGAAGAGGGTATTGGCAATCACCAACCCTCTCCGAGCACAAATGTCCACTAACGCACTCCCATTCTCATCTGTCTCAGCAGGCACACCCCACTCATCAACTATTCCATCCACCTTCACATTCCCAACTTTACCATTCATATCACCGATCAAAAACACTCTCTCATTCCTTCCAAACTTTTCCATGCACACTTCTACATTTGTCCAGAACTCTTCTCTCACTCTTCTAGCACGATCTTGCGTTGGCGCATACACACACACAATCGCCCATATTTGTATTCCAACTTTAAACTTTACCCACACAATACTTGACCCAACTGATCCATACTGTCTTATGCTCTTCTTCCATCTTTTACTCACAACTATACATACTCCTTCCTTTGCCCTCTCATTCTCACCTACTCCTGCACATATACCCCATCCATACTTCCATTTTCTCACACTTTCTCCTCTCCATTTTGTTTCACTTATTCCACGTACATCCACTTTCGCACCCTCAGGCACCTGGACAATCTCTCTCTCTTTCACCTCATCATTCGCTCCTCTTACATTCCATGTACCCATTACCAAGTCCTTTGTCCGGTCCTGGGTCGTCATCGTTTGGTCAGTCCTTGTCCGAGGCTTCTTATAGGGATTGTAAGGCTTAATAAACAGTGGTGTAAGTGTTGGTAAAATGCGTTCATCTAGACGTATTATTACTATGAATATCAATTGATCCCTAAATATTTTTTTTTTTATTAAAACTGTGTAGTGATACAGTATAAAAAAATATTTGGTATACATATCATCAGTAAATTTATATATATGCATTAGAGTACTGTTGCCACCAGAAATCTTTTATCAATCATTAAATTTTATGAATACAAAATACCTGGTAACAGACATATGGAGAAGTGTCAGGCATACGATCAACGCATCTTTATACCCTGGCCTTTATCTACCTAGTGCTCTTCCACACTCTCAAATTTTTCTTCAACTTGTCTGTTTACCATAATCCGTACAATTCACCACCATATACTGTATATAGTCAATCGGGGTAAATAAAAACATATGACAAGTTGGGGTAAAAAGTAACACAGACCTGCTGATCTTTTTTCTGCTGCCAAATTTTTCTAGTTTTTGATGTTGTGATAGGCGTACCTATACTCCATATTATGTGTAAGCAGATTTGCCCAACAATGATTTGGTGCCAGGTTATGATCAAACGAAGAATTTTTGTCTTATTTGTTCATTTAACTTTTATGGCATTTTTTCTTAAGTTTTGCCATTTCAGGTGCTTTGAATGCACTACATTCATTCTGCTGTCAGGTGATCAGTGACAGTTGCCCTTAAGAGCCAAACCAACAGACAGGACCTACCTGCATTTGTAACTCCAGTATAGATAAGTGTTTTTTTTTTACCCCGGGTACAGACACCCCCCCCCCAAGGGGTAATAAAAAAAAAACTATGTTTCTTATTGCATCTAAAAAACAAAACAGCAATGTGAGGTCCAACAAAGCTTCACATTGAAGATAAACTTCATGGAAAGCAATAAAATTATCTTTCTGAAGAAGCAAAAGTTCATCAATGCTTGAAAAATGTATTGAAGTTTGGATTTCCTTCTCCTAAAAATGCAAAACATTAGAAGAATGTGAAGCTTGCATGGATCAGTCCAAACTAGAGAGCGCATTCCTCTGTCAGTGTGACTGCAGGATCCTAATCCAGATCCCTATCTGCTGCCAAAATTAGTCAATTCATTTTTGGACCAAGGCCCACTCTTCCACAAAATTTTATTGGAATTCATTGAGAACTTTTGGAGACATTGTGTGAACAAACAAACATGAAACAAAAACACAAGTGAATACTTAACATCCAACTTCGTTGGCGGAGGTAAAGCCTTGGTTCATAACTGAAATCATGTGTCTATATTCAGAATGTATGCTGTATATTTTTTATCTAATTATAGGTTATGTATAAATGTGTTGTACACATAAACAAGGAAAATTCATAAGTTTTTGGAAGCTGTATTTCCATTAGTTTCAGAGTTATTGTTATATATATATTACCCCGAACGCGGTTATCATTTTCCCCTTTCACTGGGGGGAAAAAAAATCCACATATTCTTAAAAATCTCGACACTGACTGGTTGTAGAACTTTCATTCATATGTCATGTTTTTGGTTGTTATGTATCCATTGCCATGTGATATCCAGTCTGCTCATTTTCTTTAAAACAGGATCAGTGAAGCAAAGTTAAGGGAAATTGTTTTTATTTACCCCGATTGACTCTCTCTCTCTCTCTCTCTCTCTGTAGGTTCTCACTTTTAGCTGATAACCATACAACCACATACAGTATCTTATTAATCAAGAAACTTAATACTGGCTAGGTTGTATTCAATAAATCCACGTGGGTTATCGTGTCATTTACTCATATCTGTTCCAAGTGGCCCAACATTAAAATAAATAAAAAGATTCTGCATTTGGTCATGCGGGAGGGTCATGCAGTAATCATATACTGTTATCAGTGATAATTTTCAAACTACGATGCGACATAGGGTATTGGTTTTACACTTGACCACTCTCATTTTATAAGGAATTACATTGGCCAGTAAAGGACAGCTGGATTTACTGTATAACCACACCAAAAAATACGTGAACTTCGCAAACTATTAAACACTGAACTTGCTGCCTTGTCGAAGTAGTTTACGTGAAACTCCACTGTGTGGGCCTTCATGACAGTTAATACAATATATAGCGGTTATATTGCAAAAATCTATGCAATAGTATAACTTAATAAATTGGTCGCTGGGCATCCGGTAAGCTACAATTAAAAACAGATGCTCCTACAGTGTAATTCTGTAAAGAACATGAAAATAACATTATTTTCTCTTGGAAGAAACAGTTATTCCTATAATATGGATTACATACTACAGTATTATAATACTTCAGTGTTTGTCATTATATGGTGTTTCAGGTTTCAACCCCAAAACATAATCATAATAATATAATAATGTAGTTGCTACAGACTTATTAATAGAACTTAAATAAGTACTGAGGAGTGTGTCATCGAGTGTTAAAGGCAAAGATTACACATCAGTCTTGGACGTCCTTAGCCACGTATGCACGCACCCATATTACCATTATGACACACATTTCATAGTCACTATACTTCCCCCACCCCCACCACACGTATTGTCCCACACTCACACGCACACACACATACTGTATTTGGCATTCTGTGTACCGAATGAAATCCTGCTTTGGATTCTGTTGTTCTAAATGTAAATAAACTTATAGAACTAACATTAATAGCATGTTCATTAACATCGCACACTGTCAGGCTGGCAATACTGAAACAATGGACCAAGACCATGACTGGTGTGTGAGAGCTGGAAAGCTTCCACAATATGTTTCATAAATGTATTTTGAGAGTTCCATATGGGCTGTTTGTATATTTTATAAGAAATGGCTGTTCGTCAGTATGTTAACTTGAATTTTGACATAACTGGAGGAACAGGAACCTCTACAGTGACACTACGACTCACCACCTTATCTATGAGGATTGGATGTGTCAGCGGCCACCTCCCCTCTAACTGGTATCCGCCACTGAACACACGATTACCTTTAGCATTAAGGAAAATATCACTGTGGGTATGGCTACCCCATGACTAGTACTAAAATATAAACTATGCAAATAAGTATTGATTACTGGTTAACGTAATCCATAATGTGAGGTGGTTATTTGTTGCACTTGTGTTTTGACGCAGTATTAAATTTTAGGTAAACGTAATACAAAAATGGAACGTCATTACTCATTAGCATAAACTGATAATGTGTGTGTGTGTGTGTGTGTGTGTGTGTGTGTGTGTGTGTGTGTGTGTGTGTGTGTGTGTGTGTGTGTGTGTACTGATAGCCAGCTGAGGAGTTTTAGAGAGAGAGAGAGAGTGAGAGAGAGAGAGTTGAGATGGTGGAGCAGGCTGCATGTTTTCCGTTAACGAGGGAGGGGGTATCCTAGTGTGTAATCATGTCTATATAAAGATTATAAAAATAAATAGGTTTATTATTATTTAGGATTCAGGATATCATTGACACCTTAATAACTATACTGTAATGACTAAGAATAATTATAACTGTTGGCCGCTCACTCCCACACTCCCCCTTTCCTCCTACATCGCGCCATTTCTGGGTGAACTTGCCCTCTGTTTCTGAACCACAACTCAACCTGTATCATGGCTCATGCTACAAGGCAAGAGAATTATTTTATATAACTCAAACTATAAATAGTAAAGTGAACAACCCATTATCCCAATCACATAATATTTATTAGCCTTTATCATAGCATAATACAATGGCCACATAATATAATTCGGAGGATGAAGCTTAACTATTCAAACAATTGTCAGGCATGTAAACACACACACACACACACACACACACACACACACACACACACACACACACACACACACACACACACACACACGGGCGCGCGCTTTAGCCACGTTAGCCAAATCCCACAAACAAGTGGTCCAGTCAGAAATCTTGCCGAGTATACATAGGCTGTATCGTCCCCACTTTGGTCAGGATAGGCTGGTCCTGCAGAGGGCAATCAAAAGGCTGATTATGATGATAATGATAATGATATATATATGTAACTTGCAATACTTTTGTGATAGAAACTCCGTGTACAAACAGCTAGATAAGGAGTTTATTACAAGCTCACAGTAAAACAGTCTACTCGTGTCGGCTGTCTGCTAAGAACTGATGCAATAACGCCGTCATCAGGCGTGGGAGAGCATGCTGACCTAGCAAATTTAGTGGGGGCATGTATGCATTGGGGGGGGACATATATACATCGGGGGTAGACATATTGTGGAGGGGGTACACTACTCCCCCGGGTAGCGGAGATGGTGTCTCCTGACACCAGGAGGTAAATGGTGGGTGATTATAGGAGTAAGGCAGGACCGGGGAGGTTTGTACAAGGGATAAGTATGATACAGGGGCAGTAGGGGAGACATGGCCATGTTGAGGGGAGGGAATTAGAAGGATATATACATATAAGATATACAAGGAATAATAGGTACAAATCCAGTAAGGGTCGAAGGTATATATAAACATAATGGGAATTACACAATAATAGTTTGATACATGATAAACAAGGAGTAGATATGAGAGTTCTAGTGTTGTTCTTCCTTCATTTTTTTTTTTTTTTTTTTGTGGATTTTCTGTAGGATACACTGTCACTGAGTAATGCATGAAAGACATACCATCATTTTCTAGTAGGCAGAGTGCTGTTCACAGTTTGGGTAATGGTTAGATGGCAATGGTAGTCACGGAATGCGAGGGCACTAAGTACGGGGAGTTTCTACGTCGTGTGTAGGGCGTACTATGCCTGTAGCGACTCTGATTTCCTGGAGTCGACGTTCAATTTTTCTGACACAACAATGCACTGCACAGATGATGAGGAGAAAACCTATGAAAGCGATAACCACAGGGGGAAACACAACTGTTGGATGAACCCATGAACGGCTGAAGGCCAGAGAAAATTGATCCATAATGAAATCACTGTCATTGAGGAAGGTGAGCATGCGCAAGTGAGGGGAGGTGATGGTAATGTTGGCAGATGGTAGGGTTGAAGGCATGTCGATTGGTTGAAAGATGTCATAGGAGTGTTTACGAACAGCTTGGTGATAGAGAGTGGCGTAAGTGATGACGGACTCTGATTTGACGGTACAATAGTCAGGTGCTTTGTAGAGACCACTAGCGGGGATGGAGCGAATGGAAGAACCAGGACACATGATTGTGACAGAGATGGGAACAGCAAAGAAGAAGTACTTGACATGGTTGAGGTGAGCATGGTGGACCGGGAGGTCAGGAGCTGGGAAAAAAGAACAGGCCGAGTAGATGGAATGGTTGCGAACTAAAGCAGACTCACAGGGTGTAGCACTGCTAGGGAAGATAGCGAAAAGGTGGGCAGCACAGAGACGAGAGGTCGGAGTAAGGGAGGAACATTGCTGGAGGTCTGTGGAAAAAAGGAAGGCAACGGAAAGATGATCATGGGAGAGGAGGAAATATTCTGAAGGAACAGATACCTGTAACAAGGAGTTGTTGAGGCGGAAAGGGAAGGGAATGATGTGGAAAAGGTTAAAGGTTATGGCAGAACGGAGAGGAATATGGACGACGACGTATGTAGTGAGAAGAGTGGCTTCGAGAACAGGATAATAATATTCAAGGGAGGAGTAAGGGAGGACTGGGGAGAGACCGAAGGTGGGGTGAGCCCATTCCAGGACAGAACGGAGAGCTGAGACAGGTACTAAGTCGGCAGTGACACGTCCATTGATAGCATCGACCAGGATACGAACCAAGGTAGAGACTTGAGACAGGAGAGAGTCAACGGCCAGTTGGAGATTATCCATGTTATTTGAGGTAGAAGAACTGGGAGATAACGTTGAGATCTGAAAGATGGCGTTGTAAGATATCGGTGAAATTGTTTAGAGTGGACGTGACTTCATTGAGTTGGGTTGTGAGCTTCTGTAACATAGTGTGTTGGATTTTAATGACTCGGCATTGTGATTCTAGGGCGGAAGCTAAATGAGTGAGATCAGATTTGAAGCCAGAAATGTCACGGGCTGTAGCAACGCCAAACATGCCACTCAGAATCTCACTGCCGAAGTCGAAGAGACCTCGTTTCACACGAGAACGACCCACGGGTGTCTGAATGGAAAATGTGTCATTGAGCTCAGTGAATCTGTTACTTATGTATTGCAATTGCCAGGAGAGTGGGAGGAAAAGGTTATAGAGATACTCATTCGGGTTGTGTGTCCCCATGAGGGCCGTGAGATGGTTCCTGATTCCGTGGAGCTAGTGCGCGTAGGCAGGTAGGGCAATGGCTACGTCGGCCAGGGGCTCAAGATCGTAGCGCAAAGAGGCGATGTCGTCGAGAAGCATTACCTCGCCTCCCGAGCCGACCAAGGCCCCGGGACGTACTCCACCATTGTCCTGACCTGACCCAGACCCCAGGAGGGTCAGCACTGCCAGCAGGGAGATCGCTAACATCGTACCTAGAAAATCAGGGTAGAGTTAATGGGGAAGGTCGTGAAGAGGTTGATGGGCAGAGCGCAGTTTGGACCGATATTGATTGGTTGATGAATGAGCAGGTGGAGGTGGAGAGGAAGGAGACTGAGGGATAGGTGGAGACAGAGTAGATTGAGGGGTGGGAGGAGGGGAAGAGGGGGCAGGAGGTTGTTTAAGTGACTCTTCCAACACGAGGCCACGGGGTGCTCGCTTTAAGTCATCGACGTGGACCCATCTGGTGTCCTTAGTGGACAGGTCCTGGAGGTGAAATTTGTTGCCTTGTCGAGTGAGGACGTGGTGGGGCCCTGTAAATTTGTCATCCAACTTAGAGGAACGCGTATGGGAATGGGCAAAGACAAGATCGCCTACATTGATAGTGATAGGAGAGGCGGACTTATGTTGGCGCTGCAGCATGTCCTCCTGAGAGGAAGCCAAAGTGGATTGGACATACTGGTGGATTGTCTGGAAGTTGGCCAATTTTAGTTTAACATAATCATCCATGTTGTAGATGGGTTCTGGCTTTGAGGATAAGAGAGAGTATGGGAGGTCCTTGTCAAAACCAAAGAGGACGAAGAAGGGAGATTCAGCAATGGATGCATTGATGGAACTATTGATGGAGGATGCCACTTGGGGAATCCAGTCATCCCAGGACGAACTATGGGAGCCGAGATGTCTGAGGCACTCTAAGATTTTACGGTTGTGGCGTTCTACAAGGCCATTGGAAGCCGGATGGTTAGGCACGACATTGCACTTACTGATATGAAAGTGGCGACAGATCTCATCGAGAAGGCTATTGTTGAATTCTGTACTGTTGTCAGTAAGAATGGTATGAGGGGTACTGAATGGGCAAATTACGTGATCTACAAAGGCACGGGCAACGCTCTTCGCGGTCTTGTCGGAGAGGGGGACGAGGACACAGTAGCGGGAGAAGTGGTCGACCGCTACGAACAAGTACTCAGCGCCAGATTCTGTGAGAGGTAGTTTTAAGAGAACGATTGAGACAGTTTCCCATGGTCGTGACAGATTGTAAGAGAGGTGCTGGTAAGCCGGTTGATCCTTTGTGGCGGTGGCAGGAGAGGCAAGAGTCACAGTGGGCATTGATATCACGGCGCATGGTTGGCCAATAGTATTTGAGACGTGCTTGGCGCAAGCATCGATCTTTACCTGGATGGGAAGCTTGAGGAGTATTATGAACAATATGAAGAACCTTTGGTATCAGGGCAGTGGGGACAACAAGTCGGCGTACTTCGCGATTGGGCATATCTTTGCCTGTTAGCAGTGTTTTCCTGTACAAGAGATCATCATCTAGCATGAACTCATGTAGTGATACTGGCAGAGTAGGTAAGGTCGAGGCATCGCCAGATTCTAGGAAATAAATGACTTTGGACCACATGGGGTCTTGGCGTTGAAAGTTTCGAACAACGTCTGACGTTAGTGTAGTGTTTTCAGTTACTTCAGGCTGCAGTGATGTTATAGCCGCTGCTACGTGACGTGAGAGTGCGTCTGCGACTACATTCAACTTGCCTGGTACATATTGAAAAGTGGGATTAAAGTCCTGGATGATGATAGACCATCTAGCTAGTCTACCTGTTAGGTTGCGATTCTTGAACAAATCACATAGTGGAAGGTGGTCTGTTTGGATATGCACTGGATAACCATAGACTATATCTCTGAAATGTTTCAAGGACCAGATTACCGCTAGTGCTTCGAGATCTGTGACACTGTAGTTACGTTCAGCGGTTGTAAGGGTGCGACTAGCATACGCTATTACGCGCTTCCTTGATGCTTCATCAAGTTGCATCAAAACGGCACCAAGTCCAGTGCCTGAGGCATCTGTGCAGAGAAGGAATGGTGTGGCATAATCAGGGAACGCTAGAATAGGGGCATTTACAAGAGCTGTCTTTAGCTTTTGGAAAGCCTGTGACTGGTCGTTAGTCCAAACAAAGGGCACATTCTGCTTGAGTAAGTGGGTCAGAGGAGCGGCGATCTTCGCGTAATCGCGGATAAAGCGACGATAATAGCCACTGAGGCCCAGGAAACTTCGTACAGCGTCGGTAGTGGTAGGTTCTGGGAAGTTAATGATCGCCTTAGTTTTATCCTCATTAGTATGAATACCTTGTGCATCTACGACATGGCCTAGGAATTTGATTTTCTTTCGCAGGAAGTCACATTTACTGAGATTGATTTTTAGGCCTGCGAGCTGGAGGCGTTCAAAGACTTGCTGGAGTTTGGTAAAATGATCAGGGATGGATTTACTCACAACAATGATATCATCTAGGTAAGCAAAAAGAGAGTGTCCCATCATACCGCTGAAGACTGAATGGATAAGTCGCATGAACACGGAAGGAGCATTTCTCAGACCAAAAGGGAGTCTCTTAAACTGAAAATGTCCGGAAGGGGTGCTAAAGGCTGTAACTGGGCGAGAGGATTCTTCCATTTCGACCTGCCAGTACCCGCTGAGGAGGTCTAAAGATGAAAAGACTACGTTATTTTCACCAAGGGATTCTAGCAAATCAGTGAGGACAGGTAGCAGGAAACGGTCTGGAACGGTGACAGAATTGACCTTACGATAGTCGACTACTGGTCTAAGGTTGCCGTCCTTCTTTGGTACCAAGAAAAGTGGGCTATTCCATGGACTGACAGAGGGTTCAATAATGTCCTGGTCTAACATGTTCTGTACCATTTGATCTGTTTGCTTTCTCTGGCTGTGAGGCAATCGATACGCTGGTATGTAAATCGGCTGAGTTCCTGGGAGTAGTTCAATCGTATGTTTGACAAGGTCTGTTCTACCCATCGGTTCACCGGGTAAGGCAACCACGTTTCTGTACGAGGTCAGAAGGTCGAGGAGTTGAGGGGTATGTTCTGGGAAATCTGTGCAAGTGAGATGTGAGAGCATATCGGGTGAATGCGTCGTTACAGATCCCGTAGAGTTAAAGGTACATACACCGATTGGCGTATCATCAGTCTGAATAGTAGGAATTGAGGAATCCTGGCACACCTTTATGGCCACTGGGTATACTAGGAAGTCTCCAATCTTTACACCACTTTTAAGTTTTAGTGGAACATTTGTGACATTGAGCAAGTACAGGTAGCATAAACTGTCCTCTAAGACTGTACACCACGCTGACTCATAAGTCAAGCCATTCACACAACACGTCTCAGGTAGGGTTAGTACATCCACTCCTTCTTTCGCACCGGCAACACCAACAGAGACTTTGGTGAACTCATGCGGTAACAAAATTGTGCACGTATTTGTTACTGCACGTTTCGTCTCTGCGTGTTGGAGAAGATCATTCAGACTGTGTGAGGTAGGTAACTGAGACATGTCTGAGTCAGCGATAGTGTTGTCGGGAGAGGATGTAAGAGCCATGTTCGAGGGCTGAGATGATGTACCAGGAGACATTGAGGAATTTATGTTCTTCCTCGCAGTCAGTAAAGGAATGATCTCTGTATTCTCAGATGATGAGAGTGGTGGTTTGGGCTGGGTTGGACTTTTTGGTAGTGATAGGGACAGAGGTAATTGAAGGACTGATTTGATCGTAAGAACAGGACGGGGACATTCCATAGTGTAAACCGGGAATCCAGAAATGTCTATACTACCACAAGCAGGTAATAATGCAATGGAATGTTGTGCCATGGTGGAGAAACCAATAAGGGCATCTGCGGGATACTGCAAGTCATTAGTGACATGAAATTCAATGAGGATAGGGGGCAAATCGCTGTGGAGTTTGACTTCAAGGGTGACTCTTCCCCTAACCTTAAACTCTGAGCCGTTAACACCGCATAGGCGAATGTCTGGTGGTTCTAGGAAACTGACGTGGTTATGATGGCGATGAATAATTTGTAAGGAATTTTCGGAGATGAGATTTACTATAGATCCTGTGTCCAAGAAGAATGACGTTGGTATGTCATGACTGCTTCCGAGAATGACTAAACCCGAGGATGTTATGGGACCTACATGGCGGATGGGGAGTTGGGTTTCTGGTTCTACGTGATATTGGTCCGATACGGGCGCGGCGCTTCCCCCGACTGTGGGCGGTTGAGGTAACGACATTCCTCAGTGGTGTGAGTCGTGCTTGATTTGTGGTATTTGCAGTGTGGACGACGTGAGCGGGAAGGCGTACGCTGTCTGGTTTGGGAGTGAGGACGTCTGTATGTACGGTCGCAACTGGATGCTCGATGTCCAGGATGACCACAGTACCAGCAAAGAATCGAAGATTGTCTGTTCCGTCTGGCGCTAGATTGATCACGACCTGCGGTAGGAGAGCGATGTGTGGCAGGTCTGCCGCGTGTGGTGGGACGGGAGCGAGATTGGTCTGGGGTAGTGGAGGTGGGACAGACTGAGGAGGCCAAGGGTTGGGTGGTGCCCTGACGCTTGTAGTTCGAACCTGTTCTTTCATGAATGGCTTTAGTGACCTGAATAATTTTATCTCCTGGATTGAAACCGATTTCCAAGGTTAGCTCTCGCTGTTTAGGAGTAAGCCAGTGAAGGAATCTGAGGTAACCCATTAAGTCAGCAAAGTTGGTGAGTGAAAGCATTGGAACGCCATTCTTGTCTTCTAACCATTTCGTGCCTACCAGTAATTGGAGCATCTCGCTACTAGTTGCTTTCATGGCAGCAGCAGCTTCGCGGAGCTTGGCATATTGCGCTGGGACGCGCAAGTCCTCATCTAGTTGGTTTAGGAGATTAATGAATCCCATGAGAGATGCAGTATTTGAATGGTGGCAACAAAGGCTGATGAGTTACGTACGAAAATCAGCAAAGGTACAAATGCTATCGAAATGTCCTGCACGGATCGCGGATCCGATGTCTGATTTACCGTGATGCAAGCGACCGAGGAGGTAAGCTACTTTGAGCGATTCCTCGGTAATTTGTCTATTATTTATTTCGGTTTCGACTTCTCTGAGGAAATCATAGACAGACCAAGTTGGGTCCTGGCCGGTAAATTTGGGACGATTGGCATCGTCGAGATAGATAGACTGTGGAGGGTTGACCATGGCTGGAAGTGCAGAAGTGGCGGGAGGAGAGGTGTGGGAGAGAGAGAAGGTAGTGGCAGTTAAGGGCGAGGAAGACGGGGTATGAAGGGAGGCAGGAGAGGGAACGACAGGGGAAAGAGTAGAGGAAGAAGAAGGGAGAGTAGAGGCAGGAGTAGAGGAGGAGGTATCTGGATTTACGAGGGTAGGACGGGTAGTAAGTGATTCTGCGGGAAGTGAAACGGGAGTCTCAGGTACAGGGCGGTCGTACTCTCTGCCACTTCGTAAATGAGTGATTGTGTTAGAGTCGGCAGACGGGGTATGAGCAGGTGATGTTTCCGGGTCAAGAGGGCTGGCGGTAAGCGGTTGACGTGGAAAGTATGACATTTAATGCGGCAATGGAAGATGAAAGGATGAAGATGGATACGTAGGTGGAAATGTATAAATAACAATGAGAGAATGGAATACACTAGGTGTGAAAATGAATGAAGGTGCGGGCATGGATGGTTTAAATAAAATGCGAAGGATGAGATGGGGAATAAATAACGTAGGTGAAGATGAAAACGGGGCAATGGAAATGAGATGGAATATTTACAATAACCAATCTGTAGAGAAAATCGAGGATAATCTCTATAGAAAGGAAAGATATACTATAGTTACACAGTAGAAACGGGAGTGTCGAGAGGTATGACGTGCAGGGTGGCTGGATGTAGCTGGGCTGGGGCGGGGCGGGGCGGGGCGGGGTGACGGGGCGGGGCTGGGCGGGGCTGGGCTGTGGGGTAGAGACAGCTGGGCGGAGAGGAGAGGAGACGCCGCAATGAATCACCGGCAGGGAGTGGCGGTCTTAGGAGGCTCCGTAATGCAGACCAGATGCAGGCGACAGCGGAGGCCGGTGGTGGGTGGTGAGGCAGATGTCGGCGCAAGGCAGGTGTAGAGCTGGTGAATTGCAAATGCAGAGAATGGTGGTGGACAGACAGCGGGCAGACAGTGATAAGTGGCACCGTGGGGGCAGGAGCTATGATGAGTCCGGAACAGGTGCTGGGAACAGGTGCAACAGGTGCGTAGGTCGGCGACGGTGACACTTGTGGTCAGGAACAAGGCGTATGGGTGCGGTTGTTTGAGAGGTGAGCACTGGCGAGAAAAATGGTACACTCGAAAAGCACAGCCAAGGTATAGAGGCACGGATGAAGGGGCGAGGCTGGCAGATGCGAGACGTCGTGTATCTTGTTGTATCACTAAAAATCCAAGGAGGCGGTCAGAATGTGATGGTTCGCAAACAGCTAGATAAGGAGTTTATTACAAGCTCACAGTAAAACAGTCTACCCGTGTCGGCTGTCTGCTAAGAACTGATGCAATAACGCCGTCTTCAGGCATGGGAGAGCATGCTGACCTAGCAAATTTAGTGGGGGCATGTATGCATTGGGGGGGAACATATATACATCGGGGGTAGACATATTGTGGAGGGGGTACATATATATATATATATAGATAGATAGATATAGACATAGATAGATATAGATATGTACAGCATATACCTGGCCTATATATATATATATATCATTTCATCAGGTTTGAGTGTCCACTGCAGGACCGGCCTATCCCGACCGAAGTGGGGACGATGCAGCCAAAGTATCTCTATCAAGTGGCTTAGGCTGTCTGGTAGAGATTGTATGCAGGGTGATAAGTGCTTGTAAGTGTAATTGCATTGTTGGAGTGGCTTTGAATGTGTGTGTAGTCGGTGAATCAAGTGTACTCGGCCCGCACAAACCGATTTTGTGCAAGCATACTTTATAGTATGCGACACTGGTTTAACCAGAGCACCCCTTATGTCTGCCAAGCAGCACGTGGCCAGAAGAACGCTCCCAAAGTTTATTACACTGGCGGGGCGTGAACCCTCATTCTTAAGTGTGTGAAAACGCACACTTAACCACTGTACCACATAGGCTCATATATATATATATATATATATATGTAAAATAACCACAGGAGAAATGAAAGGAGCGACAGTGAGTACTTTCGTATATTACATCTTCAGGCAGAGTGAGACAGAAATGTAAATGGGTAGAGGTCTTACATGCACACCCGCAGCAGGTAGTGGCACACAGAACAATGGACGACCTGAATTTTTACTTGCGGCTTAACTTATGGTCACCTGCAGCATTCATTCATTCATCATCTAATCATGTGTTGCACCATGAGGAGCATAGGAGACCGGGGAAGTTGGTCCTGACATTTAATATGTGAGTGGGCAGCCTCATTCATCCTTGAGTGGCATTCCATGAGGAATAAACCCCAACCCTTCCTTGGATATAAACCTGCACCATTTCAATCCGATTGGAGCACTTAATTACCTTCTAAACCACAAGGCGCCATAATTTGGTTATATGGTTAACACCCAGTGTAGTAAATGGTTTTTTGGTGTTCAGGAAACCATTTGGCTTGTCACTCAGTGTTGAGTCACCCATAGGCAGAAGGAAGAGGAAAGAATGAAGCAAAGAAAGACAGAAGACGAAAGAAGGAAATACGGAAGGAAGAAAGGACGGAGCAGTCACCTGAGAGCAGCACTACATTGAGTGAGTGGATGGTGAGTGCCTCCACCTACCACTCAATTTTATTATATATATATATATATATATATATATATATAGATATATATATATATATATATAGATATTGTTACATAGCCTATGATTTCATCATCCTTTGTGTAATTTTAACGCACAGTTGCTGCATGTTTGATCACGAGCGTGTTCTGCCTCAGTCCCCCCCTTCTACCGTTATAGTAGAGTAAGTCGTTCTCTCTGTTATACTTTGCGGGATTTTCAGCTCTTTGTCCCCATGGCTTCATTTGCGCGTCCTTCTTACAAGTTGTATCAGGCTCTGCTGGCCCCTATATAATGAGCTCAATCTCTGCATCATGGCCACTTAGATCTGCTCCTCATTTTGTTCACATCTCTGTCCTCCCCTGTACAGATATTATTATTATTGTGAGTGCTCAAGAAATCTCCAAACATCTAGCAGCTGTGTGTAATTTGAGTATAACTGTTGTATTTTTTCTTGTGCTGTGTAGCATAGGGTTAGTTCTTAGGCCTAGTGAGGTCTTTGTGATTAATGTTGGGTTTTATGTCAGTCATTTTTGATAATAGTT
This sequence comes from Coenobita brevimanus, assembly GCF_032717465.1. Taxonomy (NCBI): domain Eukaryota; kingdom Metazoa; phylum Arthropoda; class Malacostraca; order Decapoda; family Coenobitidae; genus Coenobita; species Coenobita brevimanus. The sequence continues at coordinate 8,915,397 of NC_136969.1, forward strand.
TGTATTTGTAATAATTTATCTTGCATTCACTGAGTATTATCTGGTATCTCATTTTATCAGGGCTGATTTAGATAAATTTACTCTTGCTAATTTCGTGTTAATAGAGGCTATTGCAGTTAACCATATATTTAACCTGTTTATTTGCCATTACATTATCCTTATGAGTCCTGAATGTTTTGTTGTTAGTTTAAGCATTAAACTTTAACTTGTAATTTTACCTAACTCTTTTGTTTTGAACCTGGAACTTTACGGGACAGTAGTGACTCTTAGTATTCTCACTTAATGTGTACATTATCTTTCTCTGTTCCGTAACATAAATTTGGCGACCTCATATCAGGATATTCAGGATATTATCATAAGGATATTGCTTGATATTTTGTGACTGTTTCTTATTAATTATGTCTACTATTACTACACTTGATGAAGCCAAGGACTTTTTGTCAAATGTGCAAACAGTGTGTGATATAGAAAACAGAACAAAGAATGAACTTAAGATTGTTGCTCAACAATTGGGATTTGTTGTTCGCTCTCATCAGTCTAAAGATCAGATTGTTGACATGATTAATGAAAGCTTGTTTAATGTAACTCCTCCAAATGAGCAAACGCAGATTGAATTAGCTAAGTTACAGCTAGCCCTGCAGGAGGCTCGTGTTAATGAGGCAAATGCTCGTATTCAAGAGGCAGAGGTACAGGCTCAGGCACAAATTGAACTTGCCAGGATTCAGGCAGACCATGAGTATCGCATGAAACAAGGTGGAACTGGATCATCTAGCTCTGATGATTTTGATGTGGCTAAAAATGTTAAACTTGTCCCTCCTTTTAATGAATCTGATTTAACAAAGTATTTTCAGTTGTTTGAGAGGGTAGCTACAGGTTTTAATTGGCCTAAGGAGTATTGGCCAGTACTCCTTCAAACTGTTCTCACCGGTAAAGCTCAAGTAACTTATGCATCTTTGCCTCAGGATCAGTCTGATAATTATGATGTAGTTAAGAGCTTGATTCTTAAGGCCTATGAGCTTGTTCCTGAAGCTTATAGAGTAAAATTTAGGACAACTTACAAGCAAGATAAGCAATCCCATGTTGAGTATGCAAAAATCAAAGAAGATCTGTTAGAGCAATGGTTAAATTCTAAGAATGTGGATTCTGATTTTGACAAATTTAAGCAGATGATTTTGCTGGAGGACTTCAAAAGGTGTATTAGTAAAGATGTAAGCCTATATCTTGATGAGAAAAGAATAGATAATTTGTCTGATGCTGCAGTTTTAGCTGATGAGTATGTTCTCACTCACAAGAGATATTCTAGAGAAAAAGGGAAAGCTGAGAGTAAGTACGTTGCCTCTACTCAGAGTACAGGTAACAGGAAAGAGAATAAGGATGATGTTTCTCAGGAAGTAAATACCAGCTTCACCTCTAGATTTCAGAAAAGTAAATGTACTTATTGTAGTAAGCTTGGTCATACTACGGAGAGATGTTTCAGGAGACAGCGTGATGTGAACAAAAAGGAGTCTTTAAATATTCAGTCAATTGGTCTATTGTCCACTCTTGAGAGTTCCCAGAATTCTTTAACTGAGTTAACTGAACCTGCTTTGAGGGGTAACTTAAATTCTCATGATGGAGCTCCTCTTTTGAGCAGTAACGTGGGTGACACTCTCAAGAGTTCATGTGCTAATTTCCTGTCTGATGGTTTTGTCAGTCCTCTGGACAGTAATGACAGGAAGTCAGTTCAAATATATCGTGATACAGGTGCTTGCCAATCCCTTATGCTGACCAGTGTTCTAGGCTCTAATGTTAATTCCTCTGATGAAACTGTAATCTTACAAGGTGTAGGGAATAATTACTTCTCTGTCCCCCTGTGCAGAGTGAATTTAGAGTCTGGTTTTGTTAATGGTTCCGTTATGGTTGGGTTGGTTGAGACACTCCCAATGTCAGGTGTAACTTTCTTACTTGGAAATGATATTGGTGGAAGTCAAGTGTGTCCAGCTCCTCAGTTGTCTAGTGAGCCAGTGGCTGCGACCCAGGATTGTGATGTCCCTGATGTGTTCCCTGCATGTGCTGTCACTAGGGCTAAGTCTAAAGTTACTGGTGATTTAGAGGATAATGATGATGATGATGTTATCCTAGCTGACACTTTTCTTTCTAATTTGAACCACTCACCAGATGAGGCAGTACCCCGTAGTGTTGATAATTTGTCTCGTCAAGAGTTGGTTGAGTTGCAGGTTGCTGACCCTGAGTTGAAAGGTCTAGCTAACTCTGCTTACAGTGAAGAAGAGTCAGCCGGTGCTTCTACTTGTTATTATGTAAAGTCAGGAGTACTTATGAGGAAGTGGAGACCCCCAACAGCATCAGCTGACTGTGAATGGGAGGTTGTACATCAAGTTGTCATCCCTCGTGTTTGTAGGCAGGATATCATTAGAGTGGCTCATGATTCCAGTTTGGCAGGACACCTTGGAGTGAGGAAGACTGTGGCACGCATTTTGAAGCACTTCTACTGGCCAGGTATCTTCAGGGATGTTTCCTGGTATTGTAAGTCTTGTCACACCTGTCAAGTTGTGGGGAAGTGTAATCAGACCGAAAAGGTTGCACCTCTAGTTCCCATTCCCCCTTTTGAGGCGCCTTTCACCCGTGTGTTGGTGGATATTGTGGGCCCTCTTCCTAAGACTTCTTCAGGATTTTCTTATGTGTTGACCATGATTGATATGGCTACTCGTTATCCTGAAGCCATTCCACTTAGAAACATCTCAGCAAAGAACGTGGTTAAGGAAATGCTAGGGTTCTTCACCAAGTTTGGTCTGCCCAAGGAGGTACAGTCAGACCGGGGAAGTAATTTCATGTCGAATGTTTTCAAGCAGTCTCTGAAAGAGTTGGGCATCACCCAGATCACGTCTTCAGCTTACCATCCCCAGACCCAAGGAGCGTTGGAGAGATATCATCAAACACTCAAATCGATGCTCAAGAAATACTGTTTGGAACATCAGAAAGACTGGGATAAAGGTCTTCCATTTGTTGTATTTGCCGCAAGAGAATCTCCATATGAATCACTGGGCTTCTCACCTTTTGAACTACTGTTTGGCCATGAAGTAAGAGGACCCCTTAAGCTACTCAAGGAATGCTGGCTGTCAGAGGAAGATGACGTCAACCTGCTGGAGTATGTGATGAAGTTCAAAGAACGGCTGTCCACTGCTTTACAGCTAGCGAGAGAGAATTTAGGAGCTGCTCAGGAGAAGATGAAGACTTGGTATGATAAGAAGTCCAGGTTACGCCACTTTCAGCCAGGAGATCAGGTTTTGATTCTGCTACCAGTTCATGGGCAACCTCTTCAAGCCAAGTTTAGTGGTCCTTATTTCGTGGAGAAGAAACTCAGTGATGTCAACTATGTCATCGCCACACCAGATCGTAGAATGAGCAAGCAACTATGTCACATCAACATGCTAAAGTTATATCACAGGCGGGACGAAAATAATCCAGTCTGCACTGTAGCTGTTCCACCCGAGTCTGCAAGTGAAGCTCTCCCATGCAGTATGAGCCTGAGTGATAGTTTGGGGAAGAATCCTGATATCATGAATGATCTCCAGACTAAGCTTTCTCATCTACCTCCCAAGGAAAGGCAGGAGTTTTCGGCATTACTGCAGGAGTACCCGCAAGTGTTCCGTGCTACTCCAGGAAGAACCACTGTGTTGATGCATGATGTCGATGTTGGAGACGCAAAGCCAATTAAATTGCCTCCTTACCGTGTGAACCCAGTGAAAGTTCCTCTCATCCAGAAGGAGCTTGGCTACCTGTTGGACCACAAGATGATTGAGCCCTGTCAGAGCGAGTGGAGTTCTCCTGTCACTCTAGTCCCTAAGCCAGGTGGGTCACAGAGGCTTTGCATTGACTACAGACGTGTTAATCAGATAACCAAAACAGACACTTACCCTCTCCCTCGCGTGGAAGATTGCATAGACAAGATCGGAAAGGCTAGGTACATAAGTAAGTTTGATTTGTTAAAGGGATACTGGCAAGTATCTATGACTGAACGTGCTAGGGAGATCTCATGTTTTGTAACACTAGGAAAGGCTTTTGCATGTTCGGTAATGCCATATGGTATGAAAAATGCACCAGCCACATTTCAGAAGCTCATGAATGTTGTAACAGAGGGTTTGGCAGGGTGTGTTGTTTATATTGATGATGTATTAATCTTCAGTGACAACTGGAGAGATCACCTATGCCATGTCAGTAAATTTCTTGACCGTTTAGTTCAGGCTAATCTTGTAGCTAATTTATCAAAGTGTGAGTTTGGTCAAGCTAAAGTTCAGTACCTTGGGTATGTAATTGGTGATGGACATGTTGCACCACCAGGAGCTAAGGTTCAGGTTATAAGTGATCTTCCCAGACCTAAAAGTAGGAAAGAGCTACAAAGATTTTTGGGAATGGTAGGTTATTACAGGAGATTTGTTCTTAACTTTTCAATTCTTGTATCACCACTTACAGACCTACTGAAAAAGGGAGTTAAATTTGTCTGGACTGATAACTGTGAATTCTCTTTCAACAAACTTAAAGCTATTCTATTAAGTCAGCCAGTGCTCGCTACTCCAAATTTTGCTAAGCCTTTTAAGATGGCTGTTGATGCAAGTGATACAGGAGCTGGGGCTGTTTTGCTGCAAGAGGATGATCAGGGTATTGAACATCCTGTATCTTATTACAGTAAGAAGTTCACTCCACCTCAAAAGAACTACTCAACTATTGAGAAAGAGCTTTTGGCCTTGATTTTGGGTTTACAGCATTTTTCATTTTATTTGTGTTCTGGTTTTGACCCCATAGTCATTTATACCGATCATAACCCACTGAAATTCCTTAGTAAGTTTAAAGATAAAAATCAGAGATTGACAAGATGGAGTCTACTTCTTCAGGAGTATTCATTAGACATACAACATGTCAAGGGGAAAGAAAATGTTATTGCAGATTGCTTATCTAGACTTTAGACAGATTGTTTTAGAGTAATAAGAAATTTCCTTTGTAAATTTCTTTTTCTTTGTGGGGAGGTGTTACATAGCCTATGATTTCATCATCCTTTGTGTAATTTTAACGCACAGTTGCTGCATGTTTGATCACGAGCGTGTTCTGCCTCAGTCCCCCCCTTCTACCGTTATAGTAGAGTAAGTCGTTCTCTCTGTTATACTTTGCGGGATTTTCAGCTCTTTGTCCCCATGGCTTCATTTGCGCGTCCTTCTTACAAGTTGTATCAGGCTCTGCTGGCCCCTATATAATGAGCTCAATCTCTGCATCATGGCCACTTAGATCTGCTCCTCATTTTGTTCACATCTCTGTCCTCCCCTGTACAGATATTATTATTATTGTGAGTGCTCAAGAAATCTCCAAACATCTAGCAGCTGTGTGTAATTTGAGTATAACTGTTGTATTTTTTCTTGTGCTGTGTAGCATAGGGTTAGTTCTTAGGCCTAGTGAGGTCTTTGTGATTAATGTTGGGTTTTATGTCAGTCATTTTTGATAATAGTTTGTATTTGTAATAATTTATCTTGCATTCACTGAGTATTATCTGGTATCTCATTTTATCAGGGCTGACTTAGATAAATTTACTCTTGCTAATTTCGTGTTAATAGAGGCTATTGCAGTTAACCATATATTTAACCTGTTTATTTGCCATTACATTATCCTTATGAGTCCTGAATGTTTTGTTGTTAGTTTAAGCATTAAACTTTAACTTGTAATTTTACCTAACTCTTTTGTTTTGAACCTGGAACTTTACGGGACAGTAGTGACTCTTAGTATTCTCACTTAATGTGTACATTATCTTTTTCTGTTCCGTAACAATATATATATATATATATATATATATATATATATATATATATATATATATATATATATATATATATATATATATATATATATATATATATACATATATACCTAGGCTGCTTTCCCAAAGGAAAAATAGGTAGCCGAGACAGGACGACACACTCCCAGTTTACTCATCCACTCAAACACATTCATTCGCATCTTAGCCCCAAGGGGAGAAGGGACGGTTCCTCACCAAACCACACTGATCGAGGGTCACCTGCGCAGTGCAATCAGTGACATCGGCAGCAGGGCCGACAGCAGAGCTGGTTTACCCCTGCCACATCATAATGGACCCATCCCCTTACCCGCATCTGACCTGATCAGCTGATCAGACCAAATGCAGGAGAATAACCCCTCTTGACTGCATCACCATTTCTTCATTCACATTTTCTCTTCTCTCACCCGTATCATGCGCAGACACTCTTCCTTGCTCTACAGATATCCCTGTCGCACCTAACGCTCTCTTCACACTGTCCATCCCCTCTGTTCGTGGTCTTCATCTCAACCTTACACCTCTCACAACCAATTCAGTTATCTTTTTCACCAATCGCTCTTCATCCATTCTCTCCATATGCCCAAACCATCGCAACACTCTCTGCTCAACTCGTTCAACATCTCCCACATAACATAGTCCTCCTTCGCACCTCATCATTTCTCACACGATCCATACACGTCACTCCACACACTCCTCAGACACCTCATCTCCATTTCATTCAAACTCTTCCTTTCTACACCCACATTCCATGTTTCATCCCCATATAATGCAGTCGGTACCACAACACCCTCATACAGCCTTCTCTTTACATCAGATCCAAGTGAACAACATCTAAACATCTTTCTCAACCCTCCCATTACCTTTCCTACTTCATTCATTCTTTACTTCACTTCTGCATCTATTCTTTCATCCACAGCAACATGTGACCCTAAATACTTAAAACATCTACCTCCTCAAGCAACTCACCATTCAAAACTATATTCATCCTCCTATCACCTACCAACCTCGTACACTTCATCACTTTACTGTTATTCTCATTTATTTTCAATTTCCTCCTTCACACAGCCCTTCAAACTTCTCTGGCAACTGTCTCAATCTCTTCTCTGACTCAGCCACTAGTGCAGTATCATCTGCAAACAGCAGCTGCTTCAGATTCCACTCTCTGCCATCAACATTCACCAGACTCAGACCTCCACCTAACTCTCTTGCATTCACCTCCCTTACAACACCATCCATATAAATATTAAACAACCAAGGCAACATCACACATCCCTGCTGCAGCCCCACTCTCACGGGAAAGGAATCACTCACAGTATTTCCAACTCTTACATACGTGTTACTATTTGCAAGAAAACTTTTCACTCCATTTAGCAGCCTACCATCAAATCCATACAATCTTAAAACAGTCCACAAAACCTCCCTATCAATTCTATCATATGCTTTCTCTCAATCCATGAATGCCCCAAACACATCCTCACATTTCCCTAAATACTTTTGACACACCTGTCTCAGAGCAAACACCTGATCCATGCAAGCCTTCCTTCTCCTAAAGCCACACTGCTCATCACCAGTCACTCCCTCTGTACCCTCTCTAACTCTCTTAATTAACACTCTACCATACACTTTACCTACAACACTCAACAGACTTATACCCCTGAAGCTAGTACATTCATACTTATACCTTTATACAACGGGACCACACATGCACTTGCCCAGTCAGTTGGCACCATACCTTTCACAAAGCACACGTTCAACAGTTTTACTAACCAGTCAACAGCAGTCGCTCCACCACTTTCCAGGCATTCCACAGCACACCCATCCACACCTGCAGCTTTCCATGTTTTCATCACCTTTTCTGCCTCCTGCACTTCCTTCATCGTGATCAAAGAAAAATTCAACTCTCCCAATACATTTATTCCTTTGCACCCTTCCATCTGCCACAATCACAGATACCCTTTCGTCCTCTACATTTAACAGTCTTTCAAAATTCACCGCCCTTCTCCTCCTTACTGCATCCATCTCAACAAACATCCTTCCATCCTCTGCTTTTACTCACTCTTCTTTCCAGACTTTCCTTTTCGCACCCTTTTTACCTCCATCCAAAACATTTCCTTATTCTGTTGAAAATTCTCAGTCAACCGCCTACCCCACCTCTCATTTGCTGCCACTTTAGCATCATGCACACCCCTTCTTGTCCTATTCCTCTTTTCCTTATACCTCTCATATGACACCTTATCCTTTCTCTGCTGCCACACTTCATATGCACGTCTCTTCTCAGCCACAGCCATACTTCTTTGCACCACAATTCCCTTACCTTTCTTACACCACCACCCACTCGCATCACACCACACACCTCTTCCGCATGCCCCACCACAGCACTCTAAAACAACTGCCATTCCTCCTCCACGCTGTCATTCTCCTGATCTTTCACTGCATTCCACTCATCTTTCAATTTCTCCTGATACTCTATAATTGTCTCTCTTTTATCCAACTCACCCACTTTCAAAACCTCCCTGCTACACCTAAATCTCCTAGCTATCACCCATCTCTTACCTACTCTCAATTTTCCCTCCACCAGATAGTGGTCAGACATACCTCCAACCTCCCCTCTCAAATCTCTCATATTCAACAATCTTCCTATTACATTCCGGGACACAACCACATAATACATCAACGCTCTATCAACAACCCTTCCACCTTCCTGTCTCATCCATGTATACTTATAAATATCTCTCTTCTCAAACAAGGTATATCAATCTCCATCTCTCGCTCAAGGGATATCCCTGTCATTCGTTCCCCATTTTCATTTCTTCCAAGCACACCATGCATACCAACTACACCTTCAACTGTTACATTTCCCACTCTAGCATTCAGATCTCCCATCATCACCACATTCACATGCACTCCAGTAGTCTGCAGACACTGATTAACATAATTCCACTTTCACTGCCAGGTTCATATTTAATCACAAATACCCACAACTCTCGTTCAAATTTCGTTTTCACCCACATCAGTCTCGATGACACCTCCTTCCATTCAATCACACACTGCTGTACTTCCGGGCTTATTAACAAGGCCACACCTTTTCATGCCCTTTCTCTATCAACACCTGACAATCTTCCATTCACACTTCCAAACTTAGACTCATTTCCCTTTCATCTTTGTTTCACTCAAAGCTAACACATCCAACTTTTTTCTCACAATCATTCTCCCTTTTAGCCTTAATCGTATTACATCCACACACATTCATAGACCTGGTCTTCTGGGCCCGTGGATAGCTCAATCCCCCATCCCTATCTGTCGCCTGTCTCTTTTTAGGAACTAAAAAAACAGAGGATGGGGTTCCTAGTTCCCGCACCCAGCCCCTTTTAGTCGCCTTTTACGACACGCAGGGAATACGGTGGCAGAATTCTTCCTAACAGAACCTGGCTGCAAAGTAGTCGTAGTACCACCCCATAGTGAGGCCAGATTGTGTCTCCTTCGTCACAGGGAGGGGGGAAGGCCACAATATATATATTAGATAGTGCTGGTCTCATGTTTCACAGAATGAGAGCTCAATGGGGGGGGGGGAGGAGGCAAGTCTTCCTAGATCCCTCGAGTCTCCCCACACCGAATCTCAAGGAATAATTTTGAGATCTCTATCGCTATCACAACCACCCCTGATTCTATTAATTATGTTCTCTTTACCTACTCTAAGCAAGTTTTGTAACATGAACCTTTTTAATAGTACAAAGTACGCCATACGCTTAAATGCCATATTTTGTCCAAGACATCAAGGAACATCACAAGCGTAGCATTGCTGCTTTAAATACAGCCCCAATACTCTTCTCGCAAATCCTCATACTTGATATCGAAAAACATGTAAGGATTTAAGGAAATATCGATATATAAACTAAAATATGCCTATACAGCTATTTGTATTGCTAAGTCAATAATTATGCAAATTAAAAGTCTGGTATAACTGGTTGGCGATCTAAAAGGAGAAGCATTTTTGCAAATTTTAGTACATTTTCACGTTGAAGCTAGGTTTCTTAAAAATTGGTAAATTAAGTAGTTTTTTTTTATTTTTTTTTTAAGATAATGAAGTTTGCATGATATATATAGAATAATATTTTGCAACTGAAATTGATTCAGTGCCGATTCGGTCATTCCTGTACCGATTCGGCAACTGACTGACGATTCAGTTTTCGTCCCACTGGAATACATTCTGTAGATCTCCTTTATTTTGTGGAGAAGATAGCGTTTCCACGCCCAGGCATTTTTATTTCCAAACATAATCCATGCCCTCCATTGTCATGTAGATCTTCTTCCGGTGCCTTTGGTTTCTTGATTTCGGTTTAGACTTAGGTACAGTTCGCTGTACTGATTTAGAGTTGTTCATATTTTAAAATGTTCAGCATCTCATTAACATTTTTTTTTTAGTAAATCCTGTTTTAGAATCAAACTTGAGCATGTCAGTTTGTATCAAGCCGTATCTCCCTTTGTCATTAATGTGATCTTCTGCTGCGGCTCTTCCTTTCGGTTAACAAACCAAGGTTCGCCGTATTTATAAAGGGGACTCAAGGGACAACTGCCCAGAGGCTTCCGCCACTTTGGTGTGGGGGAGGGGGGGGTTCCACCAACCATGTGCTGTGTAAAAGACACCAGAAGCGGATTCAGTGGGGGCCAAAGGTGGCCATGGAATGTTTTTTTCCTACGCCTAAAGGCCCCAAGCTAGGTTATTATTACATTTCAATTGTCAGTTTTGCTTATTAAGAATAACCACCTCACATGTTCAGTGTTTCGTACAAACCACTCAGGAAGTATAATCAATTTCCGTGCTAGCCTCTGATTCAAGAATTTTCATGGGTGGTCTTCCATGTATTTTAATTCACTGAGAGCAACAGAAATCTTATCACTTCTGTTTCTGCTACCACCAGATGATCTTATTTAACATGGGAGTGACTTCTTGCCATCTAAGGGTTATGGTTGATAGAGCTGTCACTTTTGGAAAGTCCTTATAAGTTATGAATGGAACTGTAGTCCATTTTCGCTTTGCATTCTTGTGGCTTCCTGTTTATTTCCAGTTTCAGTACCCTTGCCGTTTATAGCAGTGGCCATGGGGAAATATGATGATGATGGTGATGGTAGTGGTGGCGATAACAGTGGATTTCTGTGTAATGATCACTGATAATGTTGTTAGCTCACAGTAAATTTAAGTTTCTGATTTGTCTCAGTTAACACTCAGTCTCTTATGACTCAATTAACCGAATAAAACGTCTGGCGATCGCTTGATCAGAATACTACAGTTGTCAGAAACATGAGAGGACTTATGGCGACAGTCACTGTCATCCTGAGTGTCACTTTATTGTTAGGGCAGCTTCCCCATTGCTGTTGTTAGCATTTACAGGAGATATGCAAGCCAAGAACGCAGTTTGGGCCACAGTTTGAATCTTTATTGATAAAAATAAACTTCCCCCTGTCATTAAATACTGAAGATATTAGAAACGTTTCAAATCTCGTCAGTCCAGTTTCCATTAATATCGACACTCAAAGGAATAACATTAATGTCAGTATCTGAATGTTGTTACTTCCTACTGGTCATGTGAGTGCAGCTAAAACGACTCGGACGTTCAGGAAGGGTGGCCGTTTTTCTCGGCTAGCTGTGGATATATTCATTTCGAGTCAGCGGCAATTTTTAATGTCTACCTACAAGAAATCTGGGTATAATCGAGTGTTTGTTTATTTATTTGTGTGTTTGTTTTCAGTTATTTGGTGATGTTGTAGAGATTTTGTACTTTGCCAGAGTGATTTTCTGGATTTTTCTGTATTTACTGACAATCTGTTTTCAAGAGATCATCTAGCTATTTTTGTAGCTATGGATTTGGCAACTCCACTTTCAGTGCAGGATTTTACGAGCTCGGTCACTCTAGCCTGAACTCTGACCACGACAGACGCACTTATTTGTGTAAATACAGTTAGTGTTGCCCAATCCCGGTTCGTCTGATCGAGCAGATCCGTCGGCCGCATGTAAGAAAATGTCCCTATGAGGCTGTCCTATAGGTTCCTTACACAATTGATGTTGTGTCTGCGTTTAAGTGTGGCATGTGTTATGAAGTGCTCCATTATGTGTGTTGTGATGTGTGAGTCTGTTCTACAAGCAGGGCAAATGTCATCTGTGATGCCATCCAACCCAAATTAAGCTGGCAGCTGATGAGGGTTGGGTGATGCCCTGCTTTAAGCCTGGCTAGATTAACTCAATCATCTTTACTTAAGGACATCTCCGATGGGTGGATGTCAGAATAGGAGGCATGTATTATTGTGTTCTGAATAAATGTATACTTGGAAGTGCAGTCTAATAGTACATTAATGAGGGAAGGATGGAGAAGGTAAAGAGAAAGATGAAGTGTGGAAAGCCTGCCGGAGTACATGGTACAAGCTAACTGCAGCGGAGTACTTGAAGAAGGGAGAGGACAGTGTGGAGGAATCGTTCAGCAGATTGCTGTGTGGCTGGAAGCCTGACCTCACTTGACCTGACCTATCCCATGACGTCTTGTTGATGTCACTGGGCACCAGTGAAGACTTGACCACTTCCCTCCATCCATCCCTGTCCTTCACCGCTCTCTGGGACTCTGCGAACCTCATTCCTGTCCATTCTTGGATATTGTCTTCCCATCTTTTCCTCTGTCCCCCTCCTCTCTGTCTTCCTCTCGCTGTTACATTGTAGGATTGATTTTGAGCGGCCTCTTGATCGAAAAACATGCCCATACCGTTTAAGCTTCCCCTTTTTAACAACTGTGAGAAGGTCATCATGAGGTCCTATTGCATTTTCAACCGTCTGGCGGATTTCTTCGTTAGTCACATGGTCTGTGTTGTGAATGCCTAGGGCTTTCCTGTAGCATCGCATTTCTGTTGCCAGGATTATTCGTTGCAACTCAGCTGTGAGTGTCCATGTTTCACAGTCATATAGGAACACAGACAAGACGAGAGAGCGCAGCAGGTGTATCTTGTGGGGCAACCTGATATTTCTCTCCTTCCAGATGGTTCTGAGACTCACAAGAATAGATGTTGTGTGTGCAATCCTTGTCACTATCTCATGTTTTGAACCTTCCTCTGCTATGATGGAGCCCAAATACTTAAAAGTCTTCACTGTTGTTAAGGTTTTTCTATTGATTCTGATATCTGAGGATACCCTGGGTGTTGTTAGTCATGATCTTAGTTTTTTTTAGCCACTGATCCCCATTCCGAATGCAGGCAGAAGATTTACAATTGCGATCACTGATAACTGTTACAGTGGCTGGCACATTTTGGTCGATGTGGCAGAAGTGTGTGTGTGTGTTTACATCATAGCTTCAGGGGTATGAATGGACTGGCAAACCCACTGTTATTTCGATCATGCCACAGTGTTTAGGATTCCCCTTCTATACAGGCTGAAGTGGTTGGTATATAAAGTATGTGTTTGCATATTGCATCCAAATGGAATGTAGCTGCAGTACTCATAACATCCATAATTCAGACGAATTATGTATAGTATTCATTTGGGTAAGTGTGTCGGACTTGATGCAGGGTAGGTGAAACATGAGTGCACTGAAGCAACTGATATCTGGTCTTATTAATATGCTGGCAGGTTAAAGCATGGTATTCGCATAAAAAACTAATGTAAACATGTTACACACAAAATAATATGTTCTATACACCGTAAATATCAAGCATGGAAGCAGTCAGAATTTGAAAGGTTTGAACGAATCCCACTTTCCCATTAAAGTTTGGCTAATGGATGATTGTGCAAGAAAATAATTATTTCTAAATGATTACTAACTTCATGGACGCATGATATTAACCCGTCCCGTCCCGACCGATTTTCCACCACTGACTCCCCCCCCCAAAAAAAAAAATTTGGCTCAAACCTCCTCTTTTGGTGAGAAACATCGAAAATTCATAGAGAAATCGCTCACCTGAGGTTTTAAAAACTCGATACAGGTAGCAGTACTCCTTACCTTACTGGGTTTTCTATCAGGCTGGCTCTAAAGAAAACAAGTTCTATGGGAGGGTAAGTATTCCACACCACTCATAAACAGTATTTATTTATTTATTTGGTATGAATTAATATGTAGTATGAGAGTATATTGGTTTTCAAACAGTAATATAGGCAATATAAGCATTGTTTCACTCACTAACACATCAACATATCTGATCTTTTTTGACGATCATCATTTCTGACTGTTTCTTCCTCTAATGCTACGTAAACTTTGTCCTCCACATTGTCATCAATTGGGGATTCACTCTGGCCCTGAATGTCTTAATTGGCCAGGTCACTGGTAACAGGTGAATTGCTGAGACAATGGCCTGCGGGGGGGGGAGGTCATGCAGGGCAAGGCATTGTCCCTGCCTGGCATCTTGTAGAGGAAGATGTCCCGTGTATACATACCAAAAATCACTTGTGAAAATTGAAAATTGTGCAAATTATGAACCTTGCAATTGCGTGACGTACTGGTACATCGATGGGTATAGCTGTGACAAAACATTGAGACGTACTCATACGTCGATTGGACGCCTTGGGTTAATATGAAAGATGAAATTACAAAGAATTTAATGGTCATATAAAGAATCCCCGTTCCTTCACTTTGACACACACTCTCCATACCTTACTCCCTTCTCCTACTTATTACGCACCTTCTGCTAGATGCACACACCGTCATCCACACTCACGTATCCATTCTCACTTAGTACTTAGCTATGTGTTTGTGTGTGTGTGTGTGTGTGTGTGTGTGTGTGTGTGTGTGTGTGTGTGTGTGTGTGTGTGTGTGAAAACTTGCAATAAATGTTTGCAAAGCTTAGTGGCTCGGTGAGTAGGTTAGTAGGAGCAACGATGAGGCAGAGAGGGTGAGCTATGTAAATGGGGAAGATGGGTGGGTGGGTCAGAGCGGGTGGGCTTGGTTGGGTGGGAGAGTTAGTGGATAGTATTGCTGGGATGCGTTCTTAGTCAAGGTGAGTGGGATGGATGATGCTAGTGAGTGGGTGCGGTGCATAGACTCTGTGGTTGGGTGCGCAGGGTGAATAAGTGGGTGGACATGGTGGGCCATTGGGTAGGTAAGTAGGTTGGATGGATCTGTGCTTAGTGAGCTGGCGGGTGGGGATCATGACTGTAGGATGAATGGGTAAGTGAGGGTGGGTTGGTAGGATGAGATTGTGTATACGTGGATCTGTGAGTGGGTGCATGGGTTATACCAGAGGTTCTTAACCTGGTGAATTTCTCTAATTATATTTGTAAATCTCTTAACAACAGCGTGGCTAATATGATTATGAAAAAAATACAAAACATCCGTGGACGGCTTTATGAACTACAAGTAGCAATATTTCCAGATTCACAGCAGAAGGCAGATATCCATGACAAGTTCCAGTCTGTAGGCTTTCTGCTATCTCTAGCTTATCTGGTGGACATCTTTGAAGTGCTGAATGCAATCAACCTTAAATTACAAGAGAAAAACATCATCTTCATGCACCATGGCACCATTCGAGCCTTCATGGCCAAACTCGACCTCTGAAAATGTTGAATTCAGGATGGAAACACAGCCAGTTTAAGTAACTTGGATTCTGTCCTCATTCACAGTTACCTTGATTCAGAGTTAAAATAATAATAATAATAATAATCACTCATCTGACTGACTTGAGAGCAGAATTCATCAGATACTTCCCAGATATAGATGAGAAGCATGAAGCCTGGAAATTCATCAGGAACTCATTTCAGAGTGAAGTAGCTGATGTTTCGGATGAAGTGCAAGAGAACTTTCAAGCTCTTCGGATTCTGACAATGTTTGGATTCACGTATCTTTGTGAAGCTGCATTTTCCATGCACGTTGCTGTCAACACCAAGTGCAGAAACCATATGAACGTTGAAAAGGACTTACGTTGTGCACCCTCTGGCATTCGACCATGCATTCAAGATCTGGTAGCTAAGAAGCACTGTCAAGTAACCCATTAAATTAGTAAGAAAGTCTGTCTATCTATCTCTTGCCAGACGCCTTAATCCCATAACGGGTGGCCACAAGCAAAATGCCTCCATGTAGCTCTCTCCCCTGCCATTTCACTACCCTGCTCCCAGCTCACACCCCTCTCTCTCATATAGGCTACCTCTCCACTCCATCCCTCCATCTCATTCTTGGCCTGCCCCTCCATCTCACCTCCTCCACTTCAGTCACATACACTCTCCTCGTCAGTCTCTCACTCTCCATCCTCTCCACATGGCCAAACCACCTTAATGTGTTTCTCCTAACGCTTCCTATCTCATCCACATCCGCACCACAACACTCCTTCACTTCCTCATTTGTCAGTCTGTCTCTCCATGTGACTCCACATGCTCCTCTCAAATAACTCATTTCCATTGCTCTAGACTTCTGTCCCTCCAACAAGGTCCAAGCTTCACTTCCATATGTTAGAGTTGGTATCACAATACTGTCATGTAGTTTAGTATCTTTTTCACTTCCATGCTCACTTCCCTGTTTCTTACCACTGCTTTCAAGGAACCAGCAACCTTCCTTCCCTGCGGCACCCTTTCAAGCACTTCACCCTCTAAACTTTCATCCTTACTCATCACATTACCCAAGTACTTAATCGCACTCACATTCCCCATTTCCTCCCCATCCAATCTCACTGTACATTCACTGATTTCATTTCTCTCCAAGACCATCACTTTACTCTTCCCTACATTCACCTTTAGATTGCGTTTCTTACACACTCACAAATTTATTCACCAAGCCTTGCAGCTCCCCTTCGTCTTCACTTAACAGCACAGTATCATCTGCAAACAACAGTACGTGGAGTTTCCAAACACTGCCCTCTCTCACTAAGGCCGCTCCAACATCCACTGCCCTACCTTGCATCTCTTTTATAACCCCATCCATGTACAGACTGAACAGCCATAGGGACAGGACACATCCTTGCTTCAATCCAACCTTCAAACAGAAAAATTCACTCAGTTCACTATCCACACTCACTGCAACATTAGCACCCTCATACATACTCTTCACGGCCTTCAACAACTTCCCATCTACTCCAAATATTCTTAATACTTTCCACAATCCTTATCTATCCATCCTGCCATATGCTTCCTCCAGATCCGTGAAAGCTGCATACAATTTCTTTCCCTTCCCTAGAAGATTTAAGAATGAATATCAGATCTACACAACCTCTTCCCTTCCTAAATCCTCCCTGTTCTTCTCCAACTAATTCTTCTGTTATTTTCCTAACTCTGTCAACAAGTATCCTACCATACACTTTTCCTATTATACTAAGAAGACAAATGCCCCTATGATTACCACACACTTCATTTTCCCCTTTTCCTTTGTACAAGGGAATAATTATACCTGACTTCCAATCCTCCGGGACTCTACCTTCCTCCCAGGTCAATCTGCACATCTTCCACATTCATTCTGTCATTATCTCTCCCCCATGCTTCAGCATTTCACCAGACACTCCATCAATTCCTGGGGCTTTCCCCATTTTAACGTTCTTCATTGCTCCCACAACTACCATCCTACTGATTCCTTCCTCTCTTCTCACATCCCTCCTTGTCCCAGCCATTGCCCAGCCACTTATACTTGCATTGCTTTCATTCTCTATGTTCAACAATTCCTTAAAGTGTTCTCTCCATCTGCTCACTTTTTCTCCCTTCTCCACTAGTAATGTACCATTTTTATCTTTCACTCCCCAACTAACCTCTTTCGCACCCTGTCTAACTCTCTTTACCTCTTTCTAGAACATTTTCTTACATTCCGTCCACTTTACACTCAAATTCCTTCCAAATTCCTCATCCACTCTCTTCTTACTCTCTAGGAAGAAGGTAACCTCATTAAATATGATGGGTACATCGTTTGCACAGAATTCATGCTAAATAAAAGGACTAAAAACACCTTTTTTCAGTTTTTCCTTAAAATCTGGGAGGGAAGTTTATCAATTTGGTTGATGATGCGAGTGGGGCATGAAGGAAAGAACCAACTACTGGAGGGGGCGTGGTAGTAAAAAGGTTAGGAACCATTGCTTTAATATATTCATTTGTTTCCTTCCACTGTTAAATAGTACTGTTAAGAAGTGGGATTTTCCAGTTAGGTAGTCTAGAATTTTCTTACTGATTCCCATTGTTTACCGTAGCTCTGGTACGAGTCAGAGTTGCCAGTTTGCCTGCTGTTTGTGAGTGTAGTTGTTTTGTGAGTTATGCATTAATTTTTGTGCTCTTTTTCTTTAAGATGTTTTGTTTATGTGATACCTTGTTAAGTTGTGTAATTTACTTTAATTTTGTATGCTAAATAATTTATAGTGTTACGTAATGTAAGAAATCTCTGGCATGTTTTGATGTCTCCTAGTTGGTAATAGGGCTGGGCAAGAATCGTTAAAATTGCTGGAACCGGTTCTAGAACCAGTTCCTAAAAGTAGCTCTTGACATAATTGCTATCTATTTTAAAGTCTTAATTTGCCAGCTGGGAAGGACTGCATGTGATGTAGGTCCATTAAATAATAGATATTTACAATTTTACCTCTATATTTATTTTCCGGGAAGAGAAAATCTGTTTTACCAAAACATAGTTTTAACAAAAATGATAATGCCAACCACTGAGATATAATAATGCCAAAGAGTTAAACCATTGTGAATTATTGAATAAACATATATGCTACTTTTGGTCTTTATAAAATATAATACTGCCATCCATTGGGAAATGTTGAATAAACATGCTTTTCATTATCAAAAATTAGTGTTGGCGGAACAGCTTCTCCGCCCCCTGTGGCGGGGGGGGGGGGACAATCTGGCCGCAATATGGGGTGGTACTACTACTCTGCGGCCCGGTTGTGTTAGGAAGAATACTGCCACGGTATTCCCTGCGTGTCGTAAAAGGCGACTAAAAGGGGCGGGGTGAGGGGACTAGGGACCTCCTACTCTTGTTTTTTAGTTCCTAAAAAGAGACAGGCCAGAAAATGAGATGGGGGACTGAATTATCCCCGTACCCTGAAGATTGGGTCTATGAAAGTGCGTGGATGTAGTACGATTGAGGCTTAAAAGGAGGAAACTGGGAGAATGTTTGTGAGAAGAAAGTTGGATGTGTTAGCTTTGAGTGAAACGAAGATGAAAGGGAAGGATGAGTCTATGTTTTGGAAGTGTGAATGGAAGAGTGTCAGGTGTTGATAGAGGAAGGGCAAGAGGTGTGGCCTTGTTATTGAGTCCGGAAGTACAGCAGTGTGTGACTGAATGGAAGGAGGTGTCATCGAGACTGATGTGGGTGAAAGCGAAATTTGAATGTGAGTGTTGGGTGTTGTGAGTGCATTTGGGCCTGTTAGTGAAAGGGATGAAGAAGACAGGAAGTCATTCTGGAATGATGTTGATCAGTGTCTGCAGAGCTTTGGAGCAAATGTGAATGTGGTAATGATGGGAGATCTAAATGCTAGAGTGGGAAATGTAGCAGATGAAGGGGTAGTGGTATGCATGATGTGCCTGGAAGAAATGAAATGAGGAACGAATGATAGGGTTGTGCCTTGAGCGAGAGATGGTGATTGGAAATACCCTGTTTGAGAAAAAAGATATTTATAAGTATACATGGGTGAGACAGGAGGGTGGAAGGGTTGTTGATAGAGCATTGATGGACTATGTTGTTGTGTCCTGCAATGTAATAGGAAGATTGTTGGATGTGAGAGTTCTGAGAGGGGAGGGTGGAGCCATGTATGGCCAAGGAGGGAAAGTTAAGAGGAGGTAAGAGATGGGTGAGAGCTAGGAGAGTTAGGTGTGGAAGGGAGGTTTTGAAAGTGAGTGAGTTGGATAAAAGAGAGAAAATGATAAAGTATCAGGAGAAATTGAAAGATAAGTGGACTGCAGTAAAAGATTAGGAAAATGGCAGTGTGGAGGAGGAATGGCAGTTGTTTAAGAGTGCTGTGGTGGGGCATGTGGAGGAGGCGTGTGGTGTGAGACGTGTGGATGGTGGTGTAAGAAATGGAAGTGAGTGAATAGTGGTGCAAGGAAGTAAGTATGGCAGTGGCTGAAAAGAGACGTGCACATGAAGTGTGGCGGTAGAGGAAGGATGAGGTGTCATATGAGAGGTATAAGGAAAAGAGGAATAGGGCAAGAAGGGCTGTGTATGATGCTAAAGTGGCAGCAGATGAGAGGGGGGGTAGGCGGTTGACTGAGAATTTTCAACAGAATAAGAAAATGTTTTGGAAGGAGGTGAAAAGGGTGTGAAAAGGAGAGTCTGGAAAGGAAGAGCGAGTAAAAGCAGAGGATGGAAGGATTTTAATTAAGATGGATGCAGTAAGGAAGAGATGGGCAGAATATTTTGAAAGATTGTTAAATGTAGAGGAGGAAAGGATGGCTGAGATTGTGGCAGATGGAAGCATGCAAGGAATAAATGTGTTGGGAGAGTTGAATGATTCTTTGATCACGATGGAGGAAGTGCAGGAGGCAGTAAAGGAGATGAAAACAAGGAAAGCTGCAGGTATGGATGGGTGTGCTGTGGAATGCCTGAAGGGTGGTGGAGTGACTATTGTTGACTGGTTAGTAAGACTGTTGAATGTGTGTTTTGTGAAAGGTATGGTGAAAACTGACTAGGCAAGTGCTTGGGTCCCGTTGTATAAAGGTATAGGTATGAATGTACTAGCTTTAGGGGGTATAAGTCTGTAGAGTGTTGTAGGTAAGGTGTATGGCAGAGTGTTAATTAAGAGAGTTAGAGAGGATACAAAGGAAGTGATTGGCGATGGGCAGTGTGGCTTTAGGAGAGGGATGGGGTGCATGGATCAGGTGTTTGCTGTGAGATAGGTGTGTGAAAAGTATTTAGGGAAAGGCAAGGATGTGTTTTAAGCATTCATGGATTTAGAGAAGGTGTATGATAGACTTGATGGGGAGGCTTTGTGGAATGTTTTAAGATTGTATGGACTTGATGGTAGGTTACTAAAAGGCGTGAAAAGTTTTTATGTAAATAGTAGAGAGTGTGTAAGAGTGGGAAATACTGTGAAAAATTGGTTTCCCGTGAGAGTTGGGCTGTGGCAGGGATGTGTGATGTCGCCTTGGTTATTTAATATTTATATAGATGGTGTTGTTAGGGAGGTGAATGCAAGAGTTTTAGGTGGAGGTCTGAGTCTGGTAAATGTTGATGGTAGAGAGTAGAATCTGAAGCAGCTGCTGTTTGCAGATGATACTGCACTGGTGGTTAATTCAGAGGAGAGACTGAGACAGTTGGCAGAGGAGTTTGGAAAAGTGTGTGAAAGAAGGAAATTGAAAGTAAATGAGAAAAAGAGTAAAGTGATGAAGTGTACGAGGTCGGTAGATGGTAGGAGGATGAATATAGTCTTGAATGGTGAATTGCTTGAGGAGGTAGAGTCTTTTAAGTATTTAGGGTCACATGTTGCCGTGGATAGGAGAATAGATGCAGAAGTGAAGTTTAGAATGAATGAAGTAGGAAAGGTGCTGGGAGGAATGAAAAAAGTGTTTAGATGTCGTTCACTTTGAATGGATGTAAAGAGAAGGCTGTATGAGGGTGTTGTGGTACCAACTGCATTATATGGGGCTGAAACATGGAATATGGGTGTAGCAGAGGGGAAAACTTTGAATGTAATGGAGATGAGGTGTCTGAGGAGTATGTGTGGAGTGACGCATATGTATCTAGTGAGAAATGATGAAGTGCGAAGGAGAACTGAAGTTGTTCGGGGGATGGCTGATCGCGTTGAGCAGAGGGTGTTGGAATGGTTTGGGTATATGGCGAGAATGGATAATGGGCGATTGGTGAAAAAGATAACTAGATCTGATGTGAGAAGTGTAAGGTTGAGCGGGAGACCACAAATAGGATGGATGGACAGTGTGAAGAGAGCGTTGGATGTGAGAGGGATGTCTGTTGAGCAAGGAAGAGTGGTTGTGTGTGACAGAAATAAATGGAGAGTAATTGTGAATGAATAAATGATGACACATCACTGAGGGGATATTCTTCCGCATTTGGTCTGATCAGCTGATTAGGTCAGGTGCGGGTAAGGGGATGGGTTTAATATGATGTGGCAGGGGTAAACCAGCTCTGCTGTCAGGCCCTGCTGCGGATATCACTGATTGCTCTGCTCAGTTGACCCTTGTGCAGTGTGGTGTGGTGAGGATCTGTCCCTTCTCCCCTTTGGGGCTAAGATGCGAATGAATGTGTTTGAGTGGATGAGTAAATTGGAGTGTGTCGTCAAGCAACCTATGTATATAAATAGATAGATGGGAATCGGTTCCGAAGTTGGGAATCGATTCAGAGTTTACCTCATCAGAATCGCTAGAACCGGTTCTGGAACCTGTTCTTGCCCAGCCCTAGTTGGTAGCTGTTTTAACTTTTCCCCGTCGAGTGTGTGCTGGAAGTTTCTAGAGAAATCTAAGCTTATATTATATGGATGGGGAAGAGATCAGAGAAGTTCAGTTGGTTTTCAGTTTAGTTTGAGTGTAGTGCACTGTCTGTGCAGTTTGTATATTTTCGGTACTTGTGAAAACAGTGAAGTGTTGTTGGCAAACAGTGCAGTGTTACTGAAGTTTGTATATGATCGGTACTTGTGAAAATAGTGGTGTTGTCAAGCATTAAGTGTAACTGCAGTTAGTAAAGTTTGTATATCTCCAGTGTTTGTGAGAATACGAGTAGTGAAGTTGGAAAGCATTCAGTGTAATTATTTGGTAAATAAAGACAGTGAACTTAAGATGCCAGTGTTTATTTACAATGCCTCAGCTGATCTTGTGTACTGTACACCTAAAGGCTGGCCATAGGAAGAACAAATCACTAGGCAACGTCTCTCCTGTACTGAACTACTGCTGTTGGAGTCTGTGGCAGTGTGCGAAGGGGACATAACAATATTGTTAAATTTTCTTTGTGTATGTACTGTAATTTCTAAGCAGCTATTATTGTTGCTTTATGGAGGGGAGAAGGAGGTGCTCTGGCACACCAGAATTCTTTTGGCAGTACTTCAATGTGCCATGACACACTGGTTCGGAGGTAGTCTAGCCGTGAGCAAGTCTTCAATTATATTATATTCAGCACAGTTTTCAGAGTGAGGAAGACCCATTGTCTATAACCTTGTCCCGGTGTAATAACCGAAATGAAACTTAACAAATTAATCACACTGTCCTGGCCCAGAGTCGATCTCAGGCCCTCATGCTAGATACATGTGCACGTTACCACTAGGCCAAAGAGAGGATCCCCGCTTTGCCTTTAAGTAATGCGGGCTTTTATAGCCCCATTACATATCTCTTTTCTCCCCTTGGTGATTAATTTGGTCAGTTTCAAACACAGTAGCATAGCAACGGAGGCCACCATTGGGGATACAGTGGACCACACCAGACAGTTCATCCCCAGGAAATAAGGTCTAGGACGCTGTCAGCTAACCAAGAATATCATTGCCCTCCAAGCCTCACCTCACATCTCACACCACTGCCAACCAATATAATAACCGAACTGAAACATCAACAAACTAATCTCACTGTCTTGGCCGAGATTTGATTTCTGCCCCTTGCGCTTGATACGTGCACATGTTACCACTGAGAAAAAGTAGGATCCCTTCTTTGCCTCTGAGCAACACGGGCTTATATAGACCCCATCACACCAGGCCTGGTGATGGCTATCGGCAACTCTAGTGCTGAACCATTTCTACTTGAATCTCGGCTATGTAGTATAGATGTGAACAAATGAGAGAACATATAGGAGGTGATTATTTTTTCTTTTCCTTCTTTTTGTTATCTTACAGTTCTCTTCCTCTTCTTCGATTTGATGTCATCCTACATAGCAGGACGAGGCATTACTTAAAAAAAAATAACTTGTTTAAGACACTTTAGACACAAATTACCCAATAAGTGTTTAAATATGCAATGTAATTATTGATTCTTCTGAATTCTTTACTCTCTGGCTTCGGCTTTCTTGTAACTCTCTGACTAAATACATCTGCACTGTATACTTATCCTCTAATTCTACTGACTATCAAAAATCCTTCGACTATCTTACTTCTACGATGGAACATATTTTGTCCATTTCTCCTTTCTCTGAAATTTCCTCTCTAGGAGATTTAATGTTCACAACCACTTTTGGCTCTCCTCTCCTTTCACTGATCCACCTGGTGAACAAGCCTACATCTTTTCTATCCTTAATGACCTACAGCAGCTTGTACAGCACTCTACCCGTATCCCTGACCACCTTGGAGAGAGCTCCAACATACATGACCTCTTCCTTACAACTAATCCGTCTGCTTACACCGTTAATCTTTCCTCTCCATTGAGCTCCTCCAGTCACAACCTTATTACCTTAACCTGTCCTATTGCTCCTTTACGGCCTGCGGACCCTCCAAAGAAACATTGTCTGTGGCACTTTGGAGCAGCAGATTGGGAGGACCTCAGACAGTACTTCTTTGATTTTCCATGGAATGATTATTGCTTTCATGGCCGGGAGCCAACTGAGTGTGCCTTGTGCATTACGGATGTTATTCTCTCGGGCATCGACGCATACATTCCTTTTCATATCCTTTGACTAATTCAGGAAAGCTTTGGTTTAATCACGCTTGTTCCAATGCTGTCCACAACGAGAGGGCCTATAAAAGGTACCGGAGCCAACCCACCCCTGAATCACATCTTGCTTATGTTCCTGCCCGGAATCGTGCTAAGTCTGTTCTTTGCACTGGTAAAATAATTTCATCCTTACTAACTGCTCTCAACTCTCTAACTCGAATTCTTCCTGCTCCTTCTGGCACCTTGCCAAAAACCTTTCTAACAACTTTACCTCATCATCCTTCCCTCCTCTTTTCTATTCCATTTCTTCTACTGATACAACAGATCTCTTCACTCAGACTTTCTCCTCCAATTCCACTTTAGATGATTCTGGTGCTGTTCCTCCATCACTTCCCCCCCTCAGACTTCCTCATGGCTGACATTAAAATTTTTTCAGCTGATGTATTTTCTGCCATCACTGGCCTTAATACTAATATGGCATATGGGCCTGATGGAATCTCTCCTGTTGTCTTCAAGAACTGTGCTTCAGTGCTTAAACCCCACCTAGATAAACTCTTTTGCCTTTGTCTGTCAACGTGTATCTTTCCTTCTTGCTGGAAGTTTGCTCTCATTCAGCCAGTCCCAAAGAAGGGTGACTGTTCCCAACCCTCTAACTATCGTCCAATTGCTTTAACATCCTGTGTTTCAAAAGTTTTCAAGTCAATTCTTAATAGAAAATTTTTAAAGCATCTTTCCCATCACAACCTTCTTTCTGATCGTCAGTATGGGTCCGTCAGGGATGCTCCACTGGCGATCTTCTTACCTATCTTTCAGACACCTTGTCATCCTCCTTTCGGGACTTTGTCGAAGACTTTACCATTGCACTTGACATCTCAAAGGCGTTCGATCGAGTCTGGCATAAATATTTAATTTTCAAACTGCCCTCTTACAGTTTCTATCAATCTATCTGTGCCTTCATCAATAGCTTCCTTTCCGGTCGTTCTATACCTGCTGTTATAGACGGCCATCGTTATTCTCCTAGATCTATCAGCACTGGTGTTCCTCAGGGCTCTGTCCTATCACCAACTCTCTTCCTTTTATTAATCAATGACTTTCTAAGCTCTACATCTAAACCTATCCACTCATACACTGATGATTCCACCCTCGAACTTTCCATTTGCTTCCCGCAACGTCTGTCGCAGCAGTTACTTCAACAAACAAGGGATGAGGCTGTGGCATACCTAATGTCTGACTTAGCTCGTATCTCTGACTGGGGTAAAAATAATCTTGTTGTTTTAAATGCATCAAAAACTCAGTGTTTACACCTATCAACCCGACACAGTCTTACACAGGAGTACCCTCTAAGATTTAATAATATCCAGCTCGAACCTGCATCATCCTTGAACATGCTTGGGGTTTCATTCACTCGGGACTTGTCTTGGAAAAATCATATTGCATCTGTTGTAAAATCTGCTTCCAAGAGATTAGGTGTGCTGAGCCGACTACGTTCCTTCTTTACCCCTGCACAGTTGTTGACTTTATCCCGCGGCATCCCGTCGACGTACTTCCACGTCCTCATGTTATGTCACTGCCAATCCTGTTGACGTACTTCAACGTCCTGCAATTGCAAGGTTCATAATTTCCACAATTTTCAAAATTCGCGTGAGATTTTCGATTCGCCCACGTACCCAAGCCTCCCCTACCTGCCCTCAGGCGGGCAGCGTCCCAGACCCCGCGTGACCTGCGCTCGCCCTTGTCTCGGTCACTCACCTGTTAGCAGTGACCCAGGTCAGACATGGCGCGTAAAGGTCTCTCAGACGACGAAATACAATCCGCCCTGGATGCCTTCACTGGAGATAGTGATTCTCCACTTGATGATGATGTGGTGGATCGAAATTATGTGCAGCCTGAGGAGGAAATAACAAGCAGTGATGAGGAGGTCCCTTCGCCCCGGAAAAAGGGGTATGTCACGTATCGTAAGGCAAGGGAAGGCCAGCCTGCACCCAAAACACCTGCATGGACCTCTCTCCATCCCCTAGAGAGAGATTCTGATGAGGACGAGGATGAGGACGATGACGATGACGGCGGCTTAGGACGTGATGTTGCCTCGTGGTTGGGGAAGGAAAAAATCTCACCCCGAGGATCAGAAGGTGGGGCGAGAAGGCAAATAAAGTATGGCCTAGTGTTTTGTCTGGGGAAGGCGAAAGTGGTGTGGTGGGAATGCGGGGTGAAAGAGAAGTGGTGTGAGGGAGGCAGCACGAGCATGTGGTGCACGTAGGCCTAGGGGAGAGGAGGTGGAGCCACTCCCCATCACGTCTTTCGCCATACAATATTCCCAAACTTCCTCCACACAACCCCAGGATGTGGGGAATGGAAGGAAAGGGAAGGGAAAGGGTAAAGGAAAAGGGAGAGGGAAGAGAAGTGCGAGTGATGAAAGGCGCCGCTCTCCACCTCCCCCACCACCACCAATGTTGCGTTGTGCCTTCAGCCATGTTTCGGAGAGTACCATAACTTCCTACACTACTGAAACTGTGTGGGATGGCGATATGACGCTCAGTATAATGGTAAGGCCAGTCAGTATGTGCCAAGTCTTATATAAACTTGAAACGAGTGTAATGTTTGCAGGAAAGTAATGTATAAGTTGAGAAATAGTGTAAGTTGAATGAAGTGATATGAAAACTACACCCACTGTATTAATCTGCGAAAATATGATGCTCAGTATAACACTCTGGTCAGTAAATACGTGATAGCAAGAATATAAAGTGGAAACGGGTGTAATGTTAGCATGAATAAAACGTATAAGTTGAAAAATAGTGTAAGTTGTAATAATTGATGTCACGAGTACACCCACTGTGTAAATCTGCGAAAATATTACGCTCAGTTGAACATTCTGGTCAGTAAGTATGTGATAGGAATTATATAAAGTGGAATTTGTTGTAATGTTAGTAGTAAGGTAATTTATAAGTTGAATACTAGTGTAAGATGAAACAAATGATATCGCGATAACACTCACTGTGTAAGTACGCGCTAATATGATGCTCAGTTGAATCGTAAGGTCTGAAATTATGTGATATCAATTATATCAAGTGTAAACATGTGCAATGTTAGTGGAGAATTATTATATAAGTACAAAAATAGGTTGTAAGTTGAAATAGTAGTCATAGCGACTTCATCGTGTGTGTTATTATGCGCTATTATTACACTAAATATTTACGTAAGGCCTGAAATTATCTCAAAACAGTTCTATAAAGTTGAAAAGTGTATAATGTTATTAGGAAAGTATTATGTAAGTAGAAAAAACAAAATACGAGTTGAAACAACAGTCACAGCGAGTTCACTCACTACGTAAATAAGCGCTAACATTACGCTATATGTTATCGAAAGGCCTGTGAATACGTAAAAACAGTTCAATAAAATGTAAAATGGTATAATGTTATTGTAGAAGTATTATGTAAGTAAAAAAAATGATATGTATCATGATTTTCGAATGTAAGCGATTCATCGTGACCAGTCTGCCCGATTTTGCTCGTTTCGCACGATGGTACAATGCTTATTTCAACTCTATTTTTGTATAAAATCCAATTTACTCTTTTATCACATGTTTTTATGTTTGTAATAAATACATATCTACTTACTTTCATTGGTTTCCCAGACTTATAATACCATAGAAAACGTTAGAGGCTCAGACCACCTACAGAGAACACAGTGCCAGGTGTGACCAAGGCATACCTGTTTAAGGCAATTATGGACCCCGGGGAACAATTTCTTTTTGACTGACCATTGTTTCTGACCAAAAGCGAAAGTTTTAGCAAAAAAAATTTGGGTCCAAAAATGGTCGGGATTGGGGGGTATCTTTGGTGAGAAAGTGGTCGGGACGGGGCGGGTTACACATGTTTTTTTTTTTTCGCCCTTGTTTAGAGTACAACTTTCATGTGTGGGGAGGCTCCCCACATACAGCTTTTCTCAACAGGGTGGAGTCAAAGGCTTTTTGTCTCATCAACTCTCCTCTTCTTACTGGCTCCCTTCAACCTCTGTCTCTTTGCCTCACTGTTGCCTCTTTATCTCTTTTATTTCGCTACTTCATTGATCATTGCTCCTCTGAACTGTCTGCTTGCATCCCTCCATCTCTACAACGGGTGCATAGCACCCGTCTAGCAACAAATTTTCATCCCTTTTCTGTCCAGCTCTCTAATGCAAGAGTTAACCGTTACTCCCAGTCCTTCATTTATACAACAGGTGAGCTCTGGAACTGTCTCCATCTGTCTGTATTTCCTACTTCCCATGATCTCCAGTCTTTCAAACGCAGTGTGTCCAGGCATCTGGAAATGAACGGATCTTGAATTTGGCTCTCTTTTGTATTGTTTTTGTTTTTTCTTGGAAGGAACGGTTTGCAGGCTCCTGTCCTTTGGTTCCTTCTTTTTTGCTTAAAAAAAAGGTACTAGAATCTCTACCAGGGATGGGAGGAACCTTTGCATTATTGAGTCTGCTTCTTTTTCTCAATTTCGGACCTGAAATTAATGACCATTACTGTCCCATCAATATGAGAACCACATAATCACCTCCTTTACCTCACACAGCCATCATTTTTTTGCTTTTTCTTGTATGATTGTGTGTCTTTTTTATTGATTTCGTTGTTTCTGTACTTTTCTAGTTACTTGCTTGCCTTTACTCTTCATTGCTTTCTTTGCTGTAGGCCATAATCTCACCCTACTCCGTGCTCCTTTTTCCCTTAATTGTTTTTAGCACTTGCTGAGGACGTAAGACTGTCACTCATGAGGCATTCCATGTGTCTCATATTTTCCATTGGTAACAGAATGCAATACAATTAAGGCCATTCTTCAGATCAGGAAACTATTGACAAAGCTGTATCGTTTCCCTTTTTTTTTTTTTTTTTTTTTTCAGCCCTTCAAATATTGTAGAGCAGGAATTAACTTACATTTGTGTCCTGTTCTAAACAGCTAATTGACTTCCCAGTCCTAATCACCAGTTATCTTCACAGCATCCCATTCAAGTAATGTCATGGTAAAGTTTCAGAACAACTATGTGCTATGGACTAAATTATATTTCCTAACTTTCGCCACATTATGTAATCGAAAGCTTTCAGTAAAGTTGGGGATTACTGACAGCCTTCTGCATTTCAGATGGCCAGGTCGGGTCCACTCCGCGAGCTGGGGAACCTAGTGGGCACAGTACGTGTAGCGTACAGATCGTTTGCTGAATTACCCCAATGCCTGGAGACCACTGTGCGGGATGGCAGTCATGTCTTGTTTGATATGGACGTCGTCTATGATCACATGCTGCCAAGTAACTCTTCTCTCACAGGTTATAATGTGACTGTAATGTTCACTGAAATTATTAATGATCATACCTGTCTAGTAATCGGGAGGATAAAATGTAACGTACTTGCACTAAATCTCATGTCGTTTGGGGAAGGGGCTTTTTTAGCTTGGTTAATTAAAAAGCTTTTTAAATATAAATCACTGCTCTGGCATTTGACAAATTGCATCTTGTAAAATCTTTGGAAGAAAGACTCCTTATTCTAATTAACAGTATAATACCCCTGTCAGCATGTCTTCGGTAAATATTTTGACAGGTACCTGTGATTTTTACATGTCCCAGAGCAGCTACCTCAACACTCCTCTAGGCATGCTGGCTCAAAAGAACAGCCCCTTTATGCCAAGGTTAAATCAGCTGTAAATACTGAACATATTTTTATAAGCTAAGGATTATGGAAAACAGTGGTCTGTGTGTTTGTTCTTACACATAAGAAAGTTAAAATACTTCATATGTACATTACAATCGAAGAAAAGAACACGAGTAATAATTATTATGGCATACACTTACTTGTGTGACAAACATAATACAGTTTTATTTTCGTTGATAGGGCTTATATACTGGTGAAATCCGGCAAATACAATAAATGGGCGAAGTTCACAGATCCCAACTCCAGCACTTGCAAGAACCCTCCCAGGATCGTCACCGTCATTTCTGCCTTTTCACTCAGCAACCTGTGGGTAGGTCCTGCCACGAACTTCTTCGATGGCCTGGAAAACCACTAGTTTGTTAGATTTTTCTTCTTAGACACCAAACGCGTTTGGAAACTTTGTGTTAAATATAAAGTTATAAATTTTCTTGTAATTTACCGAGAATGTCATTAATCATATGAATTAAACATGTCACTTCATCCCTATGTAGGATTTAGTTTAATGATATTTACTGAATATTGTGGGTTGGTTGATAAAGGAAAGTATTACGGCGGTATGTGTCATGTTGCTTATTTTCAGGGCATGTTCGTGGTGTTGGGGTGTGGATTCGAAGTGGCCGTAATGGTGCTGGTGACGGATATGTGCGATGGTGCCAACTTGGAAGAGAGGGGTCAGACGGACACCCAAGACACACACACCACTACCGCCACCTCTGACCACGCATTTTACCAATACTGACCACGACCGTCACATAAAATTCATACTTCACTTTAAGCTTTTAAATTTGTAACAATGCACACGTCAAAAGTATATGAGTTAATTGTTAAATACTCAGTGATTTTAATACGAATGAGAAATCCTTACAGTGTCTTTCACCACAATTTTTTTTTTTAATGGATGTCAGCATTCACCTCGCATCATTTCTGTAAACAAATATATAAATAATTATTTGAAATATGATGACTAGCTGCAATAAGAGTATAATCTGTCTGAAGAATAATGTATATGAGATATAAGATCATAGATATGAAAATATTTGTTGCCAATAACTTAAAGATAAAATAATTGAAAGTGCTAAAAGTACATAACGCATTGACTGTAGACGGAACAGTGTTTGCAAGTACTAGTCTGAATGAAATTCTTAGCCGTATAAGGGTTACTTAACATAGTTTCCGAAGTTTTTGAATGCTGTCCAAAAACAATAATGGCATATCCTTTTGAACTTATTTTGCACTTATCATATAATAAAAAACAATAAAAATCTTTCTAAAATACTGGCTATGATGGATTTACGGATTTGCTGAAGTGGTGACTGCAAATATTAACACGACACAAACTTCGCTACTTAAAGGACTATTATGGACAATGAATACTTTATTAAATGGGCCACTGAAAGAGCTGTGCTTGAGATGTCTTAGGTCACCATTTCTACAGCAGTCTAAGTTCTAAACGATTAAAAAAAAATATATATTACCGTTTCTGTTGTACAGGATAATAATTTTATGAAATGGGTTGCGAGATAAGTGTGCACTGGCTAAACTGGTGAGAGGGAAGGGGAAGGTGTTCACTGATTGACGTGATGAGAAGGGAAAGGGAGGTATTAACTAGCTGGTGTGGTGCGAGGGGAGGGGGAGGTATTAACTGGCTGGTGTGGTGAGAGGGGAGGGGGAGGTATTAGTGGCTGGTGTGGTGAGAGGGGAGGGGGAGATGTTCACTGGCCATAAAAGGATCGCAAAAGACCAGTGTCTACTCAGTGCTCAGCTGCTGCTTCACGCTGTTAGCCCCATTCCAGTCTCACCTGCACCCTCACACCCTGACGGTGAGTCATGTGGCACAGTGTTGAGTAACCATAAGCAGTAGGTCGATGTTAATAATCTCTGCCACATTTACACTACTGTACTGCATAGCTTACTTTTCCAAATGAGATCTTCTTTGATTATAATCAGATGAATGCTTCACAGTTGTATTTTCCAGTTTCCAGGGATAACTGGCGCTTGCGAAATTTAGACATTCACGATTAATTTTTAGTTTCATAATAAATGCAAACCAATCGTCATAGTAGTTCATTAACTGCGGATCATTAAAGATAACGGTTTGGAAGTCAGTTTATATTCCACTGTCGATAACTGGGGAAAACGTGCCATACTGAAACAGTTACAAAACCTGTGCTTGGCTTGTTTTGTATTGAGGGAAGCTTCACACAACAGCACTGCTGAAGGAAACTCAGATTATTCATTGATTGCCTTAATGATTTTTCAGAAACTTAAATTGTGGTGTCAATAAAATGTGCAAGAAAAAAAGGCACAGTACTCTGACTGTGCGTTTTATAGCACAGTGGAATACGCAAATGCCTCCTATATAATAAGATTGTACAGCACACTTCCGCAGAAGTGAAACTTATCTTTGCTACGGCACGGGTATCTGAAATTCAATACAGCAATCTCCATATGCTACTATACAAGGGACTGTAAATCTAATTAATTTATATATTGGCTTTGGCTTGGAGCAAGTTCATCAATTTGTGATATGAAGAAACATTTTCTGATATATAAAACAGTCGTAACTGCATATGCAACATCACATATCTTCTCTCCCTCCCCCACCCTTGTCGGTAACTCAAACTGTCGTATCTCGCATACCGCAGCAGACAGGATGATTTGCTTGAAGTGGATTTATAGATGTCCATTAATGGTAACATAGAATTTTGCGTGAGAGAAATTTAAATTGTATTCTTATCGCCTTATAAATAATACATATGGTTATCGGTGCAGTATGTTTCCATATTTTGTTCAACAATTTTCAGAACATGGAAGTACAGCGGCCATCCCGATCAACCTCCCTGACAGAACGCAGCAGCTTTATCTGGATGTGGGTGGGGGGCCTGTCAGCTCGTGCCATAGCTAGGCTAACCGGGTCCAGCGTCACCACTGTCTGCAGGTGGCTCAATCGATGGAAACAGGAGGGACACGTTGAGAACAGGCATCGGATAGGCTTACCTAGAAATGAGGATCAATGCAATACAATTAATAACCGTATCAAAACGTATCGTCCTATAGCACTCCACCCCGATGAGTTCCGCGCATCTGATGTGAATCTCAACGTAGTACACACAGGGTTTCAGTATAGCTGTGGATGCATTGAATATCCTAATCTGAATTATTACTGAGCTTCCCACAGTACTGAAGTGAATCAAGTTTTGATAGATATAATATTCCTATGCACAGTTACCATTGCAAACAGATAGTGTTTTATTATAGCCAAAAATGAAGTTAATGAGACAGGCTGTTACCCTAACGTGAACCACATAATGGAAGAAAACAGTACTGGGTAAAAAACGTATTTATCCACGGTAGGACCAATAAGGTAGAAGACAATCGAAAGGTAACTTTCGCCTCCGATAATAAAGACTGATTTGTCTTTCAGCTGATCGGAATGTACAGTCAACAAAGAATTAAAGCATCGAACACCTTACCGCACGTATCATTCTGAAACTTGGACGGAGGATTGTGGTATATGGGGCACCCTGTGATCATACGTGCAAACATTATCATAAGTAATTATCAGAACTCGAAATTGCTCAATAGTTCACAGTATGGGTGCTTTTTTTTTTTTTTTTTTTCTAAGGCACTAAGTCAATAGATTCCTGTGTGTCCTACAAAACTCGCTCTTGTTCACATTCATCGTACCCCAGGTGTACGATGCATTTTGTTGACGGTACATAGAATCACCAGGAAAATGTATTTTGCTCAGTCAACTTAAAACTATAACAGGATTTACAGCTATCATGAAAATTACATAAAATTTACTGGTATAAAATTTTTATACACAACCAGCTTAATGTGTTTGGCAAACAGTGCTTCACATTTTACTTAGGCTGCTTACATTCTTGAAAACTTGTGTTTTCCATTCTTTGCAAGGACGGGTCCATGAATATTATCTTTGGTTAAGAAAGCCATGTATGCTCTATTGTTTTTGTTACTTCCATTTGGTGTGTCTAATTATTTTTTATATCAGTTTTGACATGCCATGCTTTAGACTCATCTGAGTTTTCTTAAGGTGATAAAAATAAATAGTACGCGACTGCAATGAGCCTTTCATTCAGGTATAACATCACACCAAAATACCTTACTGTATTTCCTCACTTGTTATCGTATAATCCTACAGAAAGGGTGATGTGGTATTGTAAGAAATAAATAGGCTTGACAAATATTTGCTTCCAAATGGTGAAATGATTTTCTGAAACAACTGAGATAAAAAGTGTAAAAAAAAAAAAAAAGCTAAATTTTGATCCTCATTTGCTTTTAAACATAAATCATGAAGTTTATTGATTTGTTTTCCCTTTTCACTGTGTTTAATGCTTGAAGAAGCATTCATTTTTTTATGGCATGGGTTATTGATAGTGGATTTATATAATAAACATGTGTAACTGTCTTCATCCGGCGATTGAGATGTCACAATAGACATAATATCGTATCGTAGAAGTTTGAAAAGGATTTTGAGTATCTTAGTGGCTAGAGTTCTCACATCTTACAGTGTATATCTGCAACCAAATAGACTACATACATATCACTTAACGGCTGGTGTTGCAGTTGGAGTGAAGAACCTGCCGGTATAAAAGGGATCAATCTCCAAAATGTAACTGGTATCTTTTTTAATATATTGTTATGAAGGGTAACCTGTATATACTGGACTTCGTTAGCCTAGCCTAGGTCACCTGCACTCTGGAATAACAAGGAATTGGTTAGTAACGCAGAACCCCTTATTATTATTTAAGCACCTGGAGAATCCGACCCTTTTATGAGGCAGTCTTTCAATGTTCACACCCACCGGGATTGTCAACAAAATAGTAGCCGGACTTTTCACGTTGTTTTAACAGAACCTGAAAATGAATTTTTCTTGCCTTTTAGCTGTTGCACAAAAGTCATCAAACGGGTCAGATGGGAAAACATAATGGCGTTCATTTCCTATCATGACCCGCATACGAGTCACTGATTAAATACCGATAAGTGAAAATATTAGCTTCAAATGAGGTCTGTACTATTTTTCTTCCCAGTCTTCTTGAAAAACAGTAAAAAATATGGTAGGCTGCTGAGTTTCGAACACCACTTTTATTAATGACAATACAACACTCCAGTGCTTTGTACACCATAAACATCTTATTGAAACCTCTGTCTGTCTTATATTTTCAAAGAATGAAAATCCCTAACATGCAGGTAACGAAGAAATTATACAACACATGTTATACACAGTAATTCTTCTCTAGAAGTTTGTGGTGGTGTGATGGCGGCTGCTGCAGGGAGATTGTGGCTTAGTGTGGGAGTTACTTTCCTTCTGGTACACGCCCGCCTGCCTCATACCTCAGGCAAGTTGACCCTAATTGTAATTCAAGGGAATCGATGATATTAATTATTTTATCATTTTGAAGCTAGCTTACATCATTGTGTATCATCAAAATTCTAGTCATATTCGAAGTGTATGTAAGTTATCTACGAGGCATAAGCCTGGTCTTGTTGATCTTTGTTCAATTTATTAAAATGTTCATGAGCTGTGTAACAAAAAGTAAGAGTAAGAAAAATTTAACGACAGAAATTATGTGGCTGGTAAGTCAATACCATTTTTTGTGACATCTGTTTCCTGTGCCTAATTAATCGTAATCTAATGCTTCATCGGGCATAAAATACACACCTCAACAAACTTTAGGATGTGTTCTTTTTTCAGAATTCTGTTGCACGACATTATAGTGGATATAAGAGAATGTGATGTGTTGTGAATATACCTGTATAGATTATTCTACATATTACAAAGGTATATTTCTTAATATTATCTTGGAAAGCAAGCGCACTTCCGTGTATTCTTCTTAGAGTCAGAGTAGCTTAGAGGTAGCGATCGCGCTTCACTACCATAGAGTTGGCATTTCTAGTCCGGACCAGGGTACCGTATTTCTAGTGAAAATGTAACGGTCTCTCCAAGGACCTCTCCTTGACCTCCATTGGTCCTTGCTCGGGAGATTCGCCAACTGGCTATAATCTGGTAATTATATCTGGCATTTGACAACCCATTTCTGCTTCGTGAACAGTTAATAATACCATTTACACACACGTACCGTCTTATTATACACAGTGTCCTAAAACTCTGCTTACTATAAATTCATCTCTGTATTTGTCAGATAAGACTCGACGACCACAGGAACGTCGCCGAGCACTGGATGTCATGTTGACCACAGAGCAGTGTTCCCGCTCATCCATCATCCTGGTGACAGACGACTCTCCATGGGCGTTCTTAGTGATGCAAGTGCGTCAATGATAGCACCAAGCAAAACTTAGGCATTCCTAAAACGGATTAAGGAAATTAGATTGGAATATACAGTAAACACAAGATTTGTTCTTTCTATATATCGGGTAATTTACTCATTCTCTGGTACAGATCCTTAGAAAAGACTTGATTTCAATACAGACCTATGAAGGTGTTGATTTGGAGCTGGAAGGCTGAGTTGCATAAAGTAATTTGTTGTGGAAGATGTTTTCCAGGACAGGAATTTGCAAAAGTGTCCTCTCAAAAGAATACTTCTCAAATTCAACATCCATTAATTGCTTCACGCTTTACTTTCACTGGAGTCAGTGATATAAAATTGGTACAAATCACCACTATGTTTCTGTTTCAGGATCTAACACACTTGCAAGCTCCGTGGGGAGTCGGATTGTTTGAGGTGACGAATGATGAACAAAATACCAACACAACCCGTGAAAACCTCTCTCAGGCTATCGCCTCTGCTCGTCTGGTATGTGGCTACAGAATGTCAAGGCTGGCTTTGGGAGGTAGGCTAAGGACATTTATTATTATTTTTATTTTACTGCTACTACTACTACTACTACTACTATATTATAATAATAATAATAATAATAATAATAATAATAATAATAATATAATAATAATAATAATAATTATTATTATTATTATTATCATTATCAACATGGAGGGTGGGGGCGCTCATCATCCGTCCACTTAGTGTAGTGGTACTCTGGTTTTAGGGTAGATGTACACTGAGTGGCAAGCCAAATGATTTGTAAACCAGGAAAGCATTTACAACACTGGATGGTAAACTTATGAACAACACGTGTTCCCTAGGTGACAAGTGGGTTGGAGGAGGGTTAGTGCTCCTCCGCGGAAAAGAACTAACTAAAAATACGAACAAGCCTTGGACCAGGACTGACCAAAAGGTGACGAATAAGGACCGAACAAAGGACACGATACGGATGGCGACTTGGAATGTAAGGGGTGCAACTGAGGAGGTGAAAGAGAGAGAGCTTGTCCAGGTGGTTGAGGGTGCGAAAGTGGATGTATGTGGATTAACTGAAACTAAATGAAGTGGTGAAAGTGTCAGAGAATGGGAGTATGGATGGGGTATAAGTGCAGGAGTAGGTGAGAATGCGGGTACAAAAGAAGGAGTGTGTATTGTGGTGAGTAACAGATGGAAGGAGTATATAAGAGAGTATGGATCGGTTGGCTCAAGGATTGAGTGGATAATATTAGAAGTTGGACTACAAATGTGGGCGATTGTGTGAGTGTATGCGCCAACGCAAGATCGTGCAAGCAGAGTGAGAGAA
Source organism: Coenobita brevimanus (assembly GCF_032717465.1). Classification (NCBI taxonomy): domain Eukaryota; kingdom Metazoa; phylum Arthropoda; class Malacostraca; order Decapoda; family Coenobitidae; genus Coenobita; species Coenobita brevimanus. Next base: position 8,952,975 of record NC_136969.1, read on the forward strand.
GAGTTTTGGGCAAATGTGGAAGCATGCAAGGAAAATTTGAATGGAATGAGGGAGTGTTTTTGATTGGCGATATTAATGGTAAAGTAGGGTATGTGAAGGTGGATGGAGTAGTTGGTGAGTGGCGTGTACCTGCTGAGACAGGTGAGAATGGCAGTCCTTTAGTGAACAAATGTGCCGGGAGGGAGTTGGTGATAGCCAGTACCCTCTTCAGCACAAAATGATCCATAGGTCTACATGGCAAGTGTTGAGAAGGGTGAGTGGTGAAGTGCGTGAACGGAAGGCAATGATTGATTATGTGTGCGTGGATGAAAGGTTGCAAAGGTGTGTAATGGATGCAAGAGCGTATAGAGGTTGGGGGTGGACTTTCTGACCACCACGTGGTGGTGGCTAGAATCTATGTCCAACTGAAATGGAGAAATAGGAGGAGGGAAGAATGGGAGAAAGTAGTATATGCAAGGAGAGTGGAAAGATTACAAGAAGATGAGAAAGAGACAGAATATAAGAGAGAAGTGGGGGAGCAATTGGGTAAATATGATTTAGAGCAGATGGGGGATGTGGAAGGTGTGTGGAAGATATTCACAGAAGAACTCTGTGCAGCATGTGAAGTGGTGTGTGGAGTAAAGAGAAGACAGAACGAAGTTTAAGGAACATCATGGTGGAATGAAGCTGTGGCACAAAAGAAGGAAGCATATAAGCTGTGGCACAAAAGGAGGAAGCATATAATGAGTGGCTGAGAAACAGGGGTGTGGAAGAAGTTCAAAGATGGAAGAAAGAGTTATATGTAGAGAGGAAGAGAGAGGTGACAAGATTAGTAAGAGACAGTAAAAAGAGATTGGATGAGAAATTTGGAAGGAATTTGAGTGTGAAGTGGAAGGAATGTAAGAAAATGTTCTGGAAAGAGGTAAAGAGAGTTAGACAGGGCGGCAATGAAGTCGGTCGGGGAGTGAAAGATAAAAATGGTAGGTTTCTAGTGGCGATGGGAGAAAAAGTGAGCAGATGGAGAGGACACTCTAAGGAACTGCTGAACATAGAGAATGAAAGTAATGCGAGTATGTGGCTCGGGAATGGCTGGGAGAAGGAGGGATGTTAGAGAGAGAAAGAAATCAGTAGCATGGAAGTTGTGGAAGCAATTAAGAAATTGAAAATGGAGAAAGCCCCAGGAATTGATGAAGTGTGTAGTGAAATGCTGAGTCATGGGGGGGAGACAGTAGTAGAGTGAATGTGGAAGAAGTGCAGATTGGCCTGGGAGGAACGTAGAGTCCCGGAGGATTGGAAATCATCTATAATTACTCCCTTGTACAAAGGGAAAGGGAAAAGAGAAGTGTATGGTAATCATAGGGGCATTTGTCTTCTTAGTGTAATAGGAAAAGTACGTGGTAGGATACTTAGTGACAGAGTTAGGGAAATAACAGAGGAATTAGTTGGAAAAGAACAAAAGGGTTTTAGGAAGGGAAGATGTTGAGTAAATTAGATATTCATTCTTAGATCTTTAGTGGAAAAGTTTCTAGAGAAGGGAAATAAGTTGTATGTGGCCTTCATGGATTTGGAGAAAGCATATGACAGGGTGGATAGACAAGGATTGTGGAAAGTATTAAGAATATATGGAGTAGATGGGAAGTTGTTGAATGCAGTGATAAGTATGTATGAGGTGTTAAGGCTACAGTGCGTGTGTCTAGTGAACTGAGTTAATTTTTCTACTTGAAGGCTGAATTGAAACACGGGTGTATTATGTCTCCATGGTTGTTCAATCTGTATATGGATGGGGTTATAAAAGAGATACAAGGTAGGGCAGTGGATGTTGGAGTGGCCTTAACCTGCCCCGTCCCGACGACATATGGGTACGTTGCAACGATTTGCCTTTGCCAGTCCCGGCGACGTACCAGTACGTCGTGCAATTGCAAGGTACCTAATTTGCACAATTTTCAATTTTCGCACGTGATTTTTCGTATGTATACACGGGACACCTTCCTCTATTCCTGTACAAGATACCAAGCAGGGACAATGCCTTACACTGCATAACCTCCCCCCTCCCCCCCTCACGCCATTGTCTTGGCAAAGGACCTGTTACCAGTGACCTGGCTAGTAAAGTTATTCAGGGCCAGATTGATTCCCCAATCGATGACAATGTGGAGGACAATGTTTACATAGCATTAGAAGAAGAAACAGCCAGAAATAATGATCAGGTAGTGTGGCAAAAATAGGTCAGGTATGGTATTTAGTTAGTGAGTGAAACAATGCTTATAATGCCTTTATTACTGCTTGAAAACCAATATACTGTCATACTACATATACATTCGTACCAAGTAAATAAATAATTACCGTTTATGAGTGGATAAAATAGTTACCCTCCCATAGAACTCGTTTTCTTTGGTGCCAGCATGTTAGAAAACCCACTCAGGTAAGGAGGAACTCCTACCTGGATTGGGCACTTTAAACCTCAGGTGAGCGATTTCTCTATGAATTTTCGATGTTTCTCACCAAAAGCGAAGGTTTTAGCCAAAAAATTTTTTTTCGAAAATACCTCGGGACTGGGGGATGTCGGAGGTGCGGAAAACCTCGGGACGTGATGGGTTAATAAGAGAGGGCAGTGTTTGGAAACACCCTGTACTGTTGTTTGCAGAAGATACTGTGTTGTTAAGTGAAGACGAAGGGGAGCTGCAAAGCTTGGTGGATGAGTCTGGGAGAGCGTAAGAAACGGAATCTAAAGGTGAATGTTGGGAAGAGTAAACTTATGGTCTTTGAGAGAAGCAATGTCAGTGAACGTACAGTGAGGCTTGATGAGGACGAAATGGAAAATGTGAGTGCATTTGAGTATATGGGTAGTGTGATGAATAAGGATGAAAGTTTGGAGGATGAAGTGCTTGAAAGGGTACAACAAGGAAGAAAAGTTGCTGGTTCCTTGAAAGCAGTGATAAGAAACAGGGAAGTGAGCACAGAAGTGAAAAAGTTACCTGCAAGTATAGTGATACCAACTCTAACGTGTGGAAGTGAAGCTTAGACTTCGTTGAAGGGACAGAAGTCAAGAGTGAGAGCAGTGGAAATGGGTTATTTGAGAGGAGCATATGGAGTAACATGGAGAGAGACTGACAAATGAGGATGTGAAGGAGCGTTGTGGTGTGGATTTGGATGTGATAGGAAGCGTTAGGAGAAACACTTTGAGGTGGCTTGGCCATGTGGAGAGGATGGAGAGTGAGTGACTGACAAAGAGAATGTATGTGAGGGAGCTGAAGGGGGGGGGGAGAGGGAGGGGGAGGCCAAGGATGAGATGGAAGGATGGAGTGGAGAGGTGTATGAGAGAGGGAGATGTGAGCTGGGAGCAGGGCAGTGAAGTGGCAGGGGATAGGGCGACGTGGAGGCAATTTGTTTGTGGCCACCCTTTTCGGGATTAAGGCGTCTGGCAATATTTTGATAGATTATTATTATTATTATTATTACTATTATAGGTTTAATGCCAAGAATAGTATATATAAAAAAACTTATTTAGACTATTGAACGAAAAAGTGAAGTGGTTTATATCTTTTTGCGTCATTAGCTTCGTGAGCTGTCATGGTGGGTTACGGTGGTGGTAGTGAGCGAAGACCCACCCTTCCTCTCTGCCTTCTCTGAGTCCTCCTTCAAAAACCACCTCCTGTCGTTGCACACAACAAGGCTGCTTGCCTTCACTCGCCTCCCTCTCCATCGCCTCCACACCCTCCACCACTTTCACAAGACTCTATCACGCACCAACGCTCTACTTGCTGTTGTCGACGATGCATCATCAGTCCTTAGGTTGTATATATGTTCTATGGACATGAGCACTCATAAAAGGGTATATTCCTCAATATGATGCAATGGTTTCATTTTTATTAATTTCTTATTTGTTTATTGTTTAGGTATTTATTATATCCATATATTTTTCGTCAACAGGACCAGAGTATTCACGTGGCTACCCCTCACAGATCCAGAATCACGGCCATTACAAGTAGCATCGTGGACTACTGACCAAAATCTAAGTCTAGTCTACCCACCAAATCTTTTTCCCAAGAAGTTTTTACGGTAAGCCCTTGTCTGGATTTCGTCACCTCCTTAAAAACATTGAATGAATATTATGATATAGTATTGTTAAATATTTTTCACGTGACGAGAGTCTGGATTCAGTCAGCTGATATAATGGACCACAATGTATATATAAATCATTTTACATAATTTGATTGCTAGAAAACAAACTACAGTGCCATTGAGCTTTTCATTGTAATAGCTTGATCAGCCGACATTTAGCTTCTGGAAGGCTTGCCCGCATTACTGTGGAGGGAGTCTGAGGCCGTGTCTGACTTCAGCCTCTTGCTGCAGTTTCCCCCACCGACCCCTTGTGATGGTGACAGCCGAGGAAATCCCTTCACAATCGGCGGTCATGGTAGACGACCCAACGAAGCCTGGTGGCAAGCGGCTTAATTTTACAGGTGGAGTGGTGGACATCATGGACATGCTCTCCACGGCTATGAACTTTACGTGAGTTGAAATGTGCACAGTAATTGGTAGCACACATTCTTGTTTATACTGCTATTTTCCAGGATGCCGTGAAATACATTATAGTAAACATTTCTTATCGAATTATATTACCAGTCATACATTAACATTCTCGTTTGTTATTTATATTAGTATTGTATGGAAATTGTTTGCATCAGTAATATACAAGGAGATACTGTGGCGTACTGTTCAGAAAAAATCGCAAATGAGGTGTTCTGATAGTCTTTAAAACTACTTACGGTATGGCCGATAGTTCAACTTAACGATAGTATGCAACGAAAAGCTAATGATAAATCAGGTATTTTGCTGTACCAGATTTCAAAACTCTCTGACAGGTACACATACTTGAGACCCCCTGACAAAAGCTGGGGCCTGCAGAAGAATGATGGGACCTGGTCTGGCATGCTGGGACTCATCACACGTGAGGTGAGTTACTACATCTATTCAACTATATAAACTATTGACCAGTCTTTCATAAACTGAATGAAACTATCTATTAAAACATGGATCAGATTCAAATGATAAGTCAGTCTTCTGTTGAGTGCTTCTTCAAAGAACTGCTCCGTCCATTGTTTTCAGAAACTGCACTTACGCTTCCATCCAGTCTGTCATGCCAGTTTCTGCCAGTTAGATCCTGCCAGGGTAATTCATAAAACAGTTTACGAATTATTCATTCATGTATTCATTATTACAAAATAGTTAAAAATATGTCCATCATGTGTGGAACCTACACCTTGCAAAGATCATTTTTTAAGAGAATTCAGTGAACACTAAAGACAGCAATATGAAGATGAAGGCATGCAACTTCAGAAACGTTTCTCCATTATACCAATCACCCTTAACCCTTCCATATCGCGTATTGATATTATATGAAGCGGCTTGTCAGTGGCAAGCACTGAGTAACATACTGTGCTGCAGGGGCGTACTTAGAGATATGGGGGCCCGGGGGGCAAGGTTCTTTGCGGGGCCCCCCCTCCAGGAGAGGGGGGGGCCCCAAAAAGAACCTAGCACCCCCCCCCTCTTATTCTCAAAACTTATCTAATATCTCAGCCGAGATTGTCGGGGTGGTATATATATATACAAGTATATTTTAAAATATTAATAAAAAAGCTTTTAAATTGTTAAGGCTTTTTGGGGCCACCCTCAATTGGGGGCCCGGGGGGCAGTTTCAAACAACCCCTCCGCCCCCCCTCAAGTGCGCCATTCCTGTGCTGTTGTGTTCAAGAATTACGTAGAGTAGTTTGATTATAGGGCATACCTGATGAGGCTGTGGAGCTGCCGTGAGTGAATCAGTGTGGTTCCTGTCAATCACCTCCAAGTTGCCTAAAAGGAAAGGCTGTTGCTCAGTGGTCTCTCCCTGGTCTGTATCGTGGTAGTAACTGCCACACTCATTCATACATATGTGTTTACTATTGGAAATCTTCTTGACCATTGTGCCTGAAGTTTGATTTATTACTTGGTCCATTCCTAGCTTATAAGCGTTACAACCTATTCCCAAGCAAAACTCCAGCCTGCCCAACCAAATTGTAACACTTGTAACCGTGATATACTCAGAAGAATACACCTTTTTAGGTATGTCTTTCCTACAAAACATTGTAAACTGGGAACTGTTTACCTGGCATTTGTGTAAGTTATCTTCATTTGGAAGGTATGGCGTCGGTGATGTAAAGTCGCACCATAAAGAAGTTTAAGAGTGGGTAGAGATTAGACTTCTTGCGGGTATAACCTAGCAGGTATTCTGCTCTTCATGGATATAGTTAACTCAACAAAACTTTTCAGGAAGTCGAGTTCGCTCCTGGACTATTTTACCTGGATCACACCAGAAGCCAGTGGATGGAATACACTGCATATATGTTCATGGGTGCGTACTATGTTCTAGCTGCCCGTGGTCATCCTAAGCCGGACCCGTGGTGTTTCCTAGTGCCTCTTGCACCAGTAGTTTGGGCAGCTTTGTTAATAGCATTGTTGGCTGTGTGCTCAGTGATGCTGCTCCTGCCTTACTGTTTTCCTGCCCACACACAAGAACCAGGCAGTGTAGATGCCAACACCTTTAACTGTGTGCGCGTTCTCCTGCAAGAAGGTAACTAATTTAGCCTTTTGAAACTCTTAGTGATTTGACAGTAACTTATGGAAAGCAAATATAATTTAGGATATTTAACATAAAGACTATAGATGGTTCAATTATTTTATTGCACTTGAAACAATAGAAGTAGATGATTTCTTCTAGGCATAGAAAAAAAAAAAAACACTTTTTTGACATGGCTTTAAATCCCCTCAGTTTGATAAAGGTTAATTTCATCGAGTGCCTTTAAAATGTTCAGAAAAAAGGCTGTCATTTTTAAATACTTCAGGCCATCAACTACTATCGCAGTCTCTATTTTGTGTTACTGAATTGTTCTTTTTCGTAACAGATATAAAGAGTACTAAAATTCGGTGGTGGTGGGATCGTGTGATGCTGGGGGTGTGGATGTTAATGGTGCTGGTGCTGACACAGAGCTACGTCGGCAACCTCATGTCCCTCTTGGCAGTCAGATACATCGACGAACCCTATCAGAGACTTGATGACGTTCTTGACAACTCTGATGTTGGGATAATTATTGTTCTGAGCACATTGATCGTCCACAATCTTAAAGTGAGGAGTTCTTTGTGATGTTATTGGAAATCATGTACAGCAAACCCTCTCTATCCTGCATCATTTCGGGAGAAGCCCAATCCAATGAAGCTGATAATATGCAAAGTTTGATTGTCCTCCCCTGATACGGGATATCAATCAAAAATGGAAAATAAAGGGGTAAAATAGCGTAATCAAGCACTAAAAATGGAAACTATACCTATTTTACCCTAACTTGGCCCATATTCACAGCCGTTTCATAGCACTTTTTCATGATAAGTTCAACTGGGTGGCAAAATGCGACCCCAACATTGCTAACTGCATTCTGAGCCACCTCGCGTTCAAGAAGCGATTTGCTTTGATCTGGTAGGCTAGAGCTGTCTGGAAAGTCTGTGTTTTTTTTTCTATTTACCGAATGGGGGTATGCGGTATGTACGACTGTTCTCCCGAAGACCTTAAAATGTTCATTAATCCCTATATCTGATCTAGCAGGGTATGGTATGGCGAGGGTTTACCGTACCATTATTTGTCTAGTGCCAAAGAATTTTTTAGGTTGTCAACAAATGCTACCCATGTTATGTATAAACAGTTCAGTACTATATTTATAGTGTCTAATCACTCGTTAAGCATTTTTTGGTAACATAAAGTCATACCTTTAAGACCATTTGTCCCATAAGGACTCTATTGGCAAAGTGTTTATTTTTATTAGCGCTACAGTACTTGTAGAGCACAAATTAACTTACAGATTTATCATGTTTTGAACAGGTAATTGACCTCCCAGTCCTAACCACCTGTTATCTTCACAGTATGCCATACAAGTAATTATCTGGTAAAGCTTCAGAAGTAATTTTTGCTATGGAATCAATTGTTTTTCCTAATTTTCACCTCATTATGTAATCGAAAGCTTTCAGTACAGTTGAGGATTACTGACAACCTTCTGCATTTCAGACGACCAGGTCGGGTCCACTCCACAAGCTTGCGAACTTGATGGACACAGAAGGAATAGCTTACAAATCGTTCGCTGAATTACCCCAAAGCCTGGAGACCATTGTACGGGATGGCAGTCATGTCTTGTTTGATATGGAAATCATCTACAGTCACATGCTGCCAAGGAGCTTTTCTCTCACAGGTTATGTGGTTGTCATGTTTGCTGAAATTATGGTCATACTTTTCTAGCAATCTGTACTATAAAATATAGCACATCTGCACTAAATCTCATGTCAGTGGGGAGAGAGGCTTGGTCAATTAGAAAGGATTTTAAATATAAATCACTGGCCTGGTTTTTGACAAATGGCATCTTGTAAGTCTTTGAAAGGAAAGCTCCCTTCTTCTAATTAACAATAGCCCTGTCACTATATGATCAGTAAATATTTTAACAGGTACTTGTGATTTTTACATCTCCCGCAGCAGCTACCTCACAACTCCTCTAGGCATGCTGGCTTAGAAGAACAGCCCCTTTATGCTAAGGTTAAATCAGCTGTAAGTACTAAACAGTTTGTCAGTAACCAAATAATACAAAAAAACATTCGTCATGTATGTTTGTTCTTAAACGTCAGAAAGTGAAAATGCTTATTTACATCACAACCAAATAGGGCACGAGGAATGATTATGATATATACATACTGACGTGACGAACATAATACTTAAAACAGTTTTTTTTTCCTCTGTAGTGCTTATGCACTGGTGGAATCTGGCATATATAATAAATGGGCGAAGTTCTCACATCCCAATTCCAGCACCTGCAAGAACCCTCCGAGGATCGTCATTGTCATTTCCGACTTCTCACTCAGCAACCTATGGGTAGGTCCTGCCACTGACTTCTTAAATGACCTGGAAAAGCACTATTTTCTTTTTATTTTACTTCTTAATTTATATACGTGTTTGGAGACTTGTGTTAAATAACTGTATAATTATGAAGCTGCACATATACATGGTTATAATCTGGAATGCCTGAAAGTGATGGAGGGACTATTGCTGAGTGGTTAGTAAGATTGCTGAATGTGTATTTTGTGAGTGGTATGGTGCCGATTGACTGGGCAAGTGCCTGTGTTGTTCTGTTGTACAAGGGGTAGGGTGAAAGGTATGAATGTACTAGCATTAAGGGTATAGGTAAAGTGTATGATAGAGTGTTAATTAATAACAGACTTAGAGAGGGCACCGAGTGAGTGATTGGAGATGAGCAGTGTAGCTTTAGGAAAGGTAGCGGATGCTGTGAGAGGTGTTTGCTGTGAGATGTGTGTGAATAGTATTTGGCAAAAGGTAAGGATGTGCTTTAGACATTCAAGGATTTAGAGAGAGCGTATGATAAAAATGATACGCAGGATTTATGGACTGTTTTGAGATTGTGGGAGTGGTGCAGCGACAGGGATGTGTGATGTTGCCTTGGTCGTTAAACATTTTAATGGATGGTGTTGCAAGGGAGATGAATGTGGGAGTGTTAGGTGGAGGTTCGAGTCCGGTGAATGCTGATGGCAGAGAGTGGAATCTAAACAGCTGCTGTTTGTGGATGCTACACACTGGTGGCTGATTCGGGGGAGAGATTGATAGAGGAGTTTGGAAGAGTGTGTGAAAGGAGGAAATTGAGAGTAAATGAGAGTAAAGCGATGAAATGTATGAGGTTGGTAGATGGTAGGAGGGTGAATATAGTTTTGAATGGCGAGTTGCTTGAGGAGGTAGAGCGTTTTAAGTATTTACGGTTACTTGTTGCTGTGGATGGAAGAATAGATGTAGAAGTGAAGTTTAAAATGAATGAAGTAGGAAAGGTGTTGGTAGGAATGAAAAAAGTGTTTAGATGTCGTTTTCTTAGAATGAATGTAAAGAGAAGATTGTATGAGGGTGTCGTGATACTGACTGCATTATATGGGGCTGAAACATGGAATATGGGTCTAGCAGAGCGGAAAAGTGTGAATGTAATGGAGATGAGGTTTCTGAGAAATATATTTGAAGTGACACACATGGACCGAGCAAGGAATGACGAAGTGCGAAGGAGAACTGGAGTTATGTGGGAGATGGCTGATCGAGTTGAGCAGAGTGTTGCGATAGTTTGGGCATATGGAGAGAATGGGTGAAGAGCTTTTGGTGAAAAAGATAACTGGATCCGATGTGAGAGGTGTAAGGCAGAGAAAAAAAAAACATAAAGAGGATGGATGGACATTGTGAAGAGAATGGTAGATGCGAGAGACATGTCTGTAGAGCAAACAAGCGTGGCTTCGTGTGATAAGAATGACTGGAGAGAAATTGTGAATAAATAAATGGTGATGCAGCCCTGAATGGATGTTCTCCAGCATTTGGTCTGTCAATTGATTAGGTCAGGTGCGGGTAAGAGGATGGGCTCATTTTGATGTGGCAGGGGTAAACCAGCCCTGCTGTCAGGCCATGCTGCAGATGTTGCTGTTTGCACTGCACAGTTGACTCTCGTGCGGTATGGTGCAGTGAGGATCTGTCCGTTCTCTCCCTGGGGCTAAGATGTGAATATGTATACGTGCATGGATGAGTAAATTAGGAGTGTGTCGTTCTGTCTCAGCAACCCCCCTTTCTTTGGGAGAAGCAGCCTAGTTATATGGATAGATAGATAGATAGATTAATCTTGCTTGTAAATTTACGAAGAATGTCATTAATCATTTGCATAAAACATGTCACTGCATTCCCAGGCAGAATTATATTTATTGATGTTAATGGAATATTGTGGATTAGTTGATAACGGATAGGATTACCGCATTATGCATCATGTTGCTCATTTTCAGGGCATGTTCGTGGTGCTGGGGTGTGGGTGTGCAGTGGCCGTTGTGGTGCTGGTAATGGAGCAGATGTGTGGTCGGGCCTGGTGGGATGAGCAAGGCCAGACTGACACCCAAGACACACACACCACCAGAACCACCTCTAACCAAGCACGTCACTAATACTGACCACGACTTTCACATGAAATTCATACTTCACTTTAAGCGTTGAAAAAAAAAGGCACAGGTCATAAATATATTAGTTAATTATTAAGTACAGAGTGAAATAAATACAAATGACAAATCCTTGCAGTGTCATATCATCGTGTTTTTTTTTTTCCATGTATGTCTGAATTTAGCTCACATCATTTCTGCCAACAAATATAGGAGTAAATATTTGAAATAAGATAACTAGTTGCAAAGAGAATATAATCTATCCGACCACTAAATCATATCAGAGAATGAGTTGATACAGTAGATATGGAAATGTTTGTTGCCGATAACCCAAAGATAAAATCATTGAAAGTTTGGTCAAAGTGCATAAACCCATTGACTCTTGACTGAACAATATTCTGATACCAGCCCTAAATGAAATTTTTAGCGGCATGGGGTTCGCTTGACATATTTTCGAAGTTTTTGAAAAGCAGACAAACAACAATGATTATGCTTTTTAAAGTTATTTTGTGCATAACTTCTAATAACAATTATTACATAAGTTTTCTAAAATACTGGCTGCATATATGATGGCTCTGCAGATTTGCTAAAGTGGTAGCTGCAAATATTAACATGACACAAATTTCACTACTTGAAGAATTATTATGTTGATGGGAGCCAGTAAGAGGAGAAGAGTTGATGAGACGAAAAGTCTTTGACTCCACCCTATTGAGAAGAGCTGTATATGGGGAGCCTCCCCACACATGAGAGTTGTACTCTACACGGGCGAATAAAACCCGTGTATAAAGTCAACAACTGCGCAGGAGTAAAGAATGTACGGAGTTGGCTTAGCACACCTAATCTCTTCGAAGCAGATTTTACAAGAGATGCAATATATTTACAAGATAAGTCCCGAGTGAATGAAACCCCAAGCATGTTCAAGGATGATGCAGGATTCATTACCGAAGCATTCTGTTACCTTGGAGAAGATACACAGCCTTCACTAACTTTTTCATTACCGAAGTGCTCTGCTGAGAGTGGCGTGTACCTGCTGAGACAGGTGAGAATGGCAGTCCTTTAGTGAATATTTGTGCCGGAAGGGAGTTGGTGATAGCCAGTACCCTCTTCAGCACAAAATGATCCATAGGTGTACATGGCAAGTGTTGAGAAGGGTGAGTGGTGAAGTGCGTGAACGGAAGGCAATGATTGATTATGTGTGTGTGGATGAAAGGATGCAAAGGTGTGTAATGGATGCAAGAGCGTATAGAGGTTGGGGGTGGATTTTCTGACCACCGCGTGGTGGTGGCTCGAATCAATGTCCAACTGAAATGGAGAAATAGGAGGAGGGAAGGATGGGAGAAAGTAGTATATGCAAGGAGAGTGGAAAGGTTACAAAAGGATGAGAAAGAGACAGATTATAAGAGAGAAGTGGGTGAGCAATTAGGTAAATATGATTTAGAGCAGATAGGGGATGTGGAAGGTGTGTGGAAGATATTCACAGAAGAACTCTGTGCAGCATGTGAGGTGGTGTGTGGAGTAAAGAGAAGACAGAACGGAGTTTAAGGAACAGCATGGTGGAATGAAGAGGTGAGACAGGCTGTGGCACAAAAGACGGAAGCATATAAGCTGTGGCACAAAAGGAAGAAGCATATAATGAGTGGCTGAGAAACAGGGGTGTGGAAGAAGTTCAAAAATTGAAGAAAGAGTTATATGTAGAGAGGAAGAGAGAGGTGAAAAGATTAGTAAGAGACAGTAAAAAGAGAGTGGATGAGAAATTTGGAAGAATTTGAGTGTAAAGTGGAAGGAATGTAAGAAAATGTTCTGGAAAGAGGTAAAGAGAGTTAGACAGGGCGGCAATGAAGTCGGTCGGGGAGTGAAAGATAAAAATGGTAGATTTCTAGTGGCGATGGGAGAAAAAGTGAGCAGATGGAGAGGACACTCTAAGGAATTGCTGAACATAGAGAATGAAAGTAATGCGAGTATGTGGCTCGGGAATGGCTGGGAGAAGGAGGGATGTGAGAGAGAGAATGAAATCAGTAGCATGGAAGTTGTGGAAGAAATTGAAAATGGAGAAAGCCCCAGGAATTGATGAAGTGTGTAGTGAAATGCTGAGTCATGGGGGGGAGACAGTAGTAGAGTGAATGTGGAAGAAGTGCAGATTGGCCTGGGAGGAAGGTAGAGTCCCGGAGGATTGGAAGTCATATATAATTATTCCCTTGTACAAAGGGAAAGGGAAAAGAGAAGTGTATGGTAAACATAGGGGCATTTGTCTTCTTAGTGTAATAGGAAAAGTACATGGTAGGATACTTAGTGACAGAGTCAGGGAAATAACAGAGGAATTAGTTGGAAAAGAACAAAAGGGTTTTAGGAAGGGAAGATGTTGAGTAAATTAGATATTCAATCTTAGATCTTTAGTGGAAAAGTTTCTAGAGAAGGGAAATAAGTTGTATGTGGCCTTCATGAATTTGGAGAAAGCATATGACAGGGTGGATAGACAAGGATTGTGGAAAGTATTAAGAATATAATTATGGAGTAGATGGGAAGTTGTTGAATGCAGTGATAATTATGTATGAGGTGTTAAGGCTACAGTGCGTGTGTCTAGTGAACTGAGTTAATTTTTCTACTTGAAGGCTGAATTGAAACACGGGTGTATTATGTCTCCATGGTTGTTCAATCTGTATATGGATGGGGTTATAAAAGAGATACAAGGTAGGGCAGTGGATGTTGGAGTGGCCTTAATAAGAGAGGGCAGTGTTTGGAAACTCCCTGTACTGTTGTTTGCAGAAGATACTGTGTTGTTAAGTGAAGACGAAGGGGAGCTGCAAAGCTTGATGGATGAGTCTGGGAGAGTGTAAGAAACGGAATCTAAAGGTGAATGTTGGGAAGAGTAAACTTATGGTCTTTGAGAGAAGCAATGTCAGTGAACGTACAGTGAGGCTTGATGAGGACGAAATGGAAAATGTGAGTGCATTTGAGTATTTGGGTAGTGTGATGAATAAGGATGAAAGTTTGGAGGATGAAGTGCTTGAAAGAATACAACAAGGAAGAAAAGTTGCTGGTTCCTTGAAAGCAGTGATAAGAAACAGGGAAGTGAGCACAGAAGTGAAAAAGTTACCTGCAAGTATAGTGATACCAACTCTAACGTGTGGAAGTGAAGCTTAGACATCGTTGGAAGGACACAAGTCAAGAGTGAGAGCAGTGGAAATGGGTTATTTGAGAGGAGCATATGGAGTAACATGGAGAGAGACTGACAAATGAGGATGTGAAGGAGCGTTGTGGTGTGGATTTGGATGTGATAGGAAGCGTTAGGAGAAACACTTTGAGGTGGCTTGGCCATGTGGAGAGGATGGAGAGTGAGTGACTGACAATGAGAATGTATGTGAGGGAGCTGAAAGGGGGGGAGGAGAGGGAGGGGGAGGCCAAGGATGAGATGGAAGGATGGAGTGGAGAGGTGTATGAGAGAGGGAGATGTGAGCTGGGAGCAGGGCAGTGAAGTGGCAGGGGATGGGGCGACGTGGAGGCAATTTGTTTGTGGCCACCCTTTTCGGGATTAAGGCGTCTGGCAATATTTTGATAGATTATTATTATTATTATTATTATTATTATTATTATTACTATTATTATTATTTGTAATATTATACGTTTAATGCCAAGAATAGTATATATATAAAAAACCTTATTTAGACTATTGAACGAAAAAGTGAAGTGGTTTATATCTTTTTGCGTCATTAGCTTCGTGAGCTGTCATGGTGGTTTACAGTGGTGGTAGTGAGCGAAGACCCACCCTTCCTCTCTGCCTTCTCTGAGTCCTCCTTCAAAAACCACCTCCTGTCGTTGCACACAACAAGGCTGCTTGCCTTCACTCGCCTCCCTCTCCATCGCCTCCACACCCTCCACCACTTTCACAAGACTCTATCACGCACTAGCGCTCTACTTGCTGTTGTCGACGATGCATCATCAGTCCTTAGGTTGTATATATGTTCTATGGACATGAGCACTCATAAAAGGGTATATTCCTCAATATGATGCAATGGTTTCATTTTTATTAATTTCTTATTTGTTTATTGTCTACGTATTTATTATATCCATATATTTTTCGTCAACAGGACCAGAGTACTCACGTGGCTACCCCTTACAGATCCAGAATCTCGGCCATTACAAGTAGCATCGTGGACTACTGACCAAAATCTAAGTCTAGTCTACCCACCAAATATTTTTCCCAAGAAGTTTTTACGGTAAGCCCTTGTCTGGATTTCGTCACCTCCTTAAAAACATTGAATGAATATTATGATATAGTATTGTTAAATATTTTTCACGTGACGAGAGTCTGGATTCAGTCAGCTGATATAATGGACCACAATGTATATATAAATCATTTTACATAATTTGATTGCTAGAAAACAAACTACAGTGCCATTGAGCTTTTCATTGTAATAGCTTGATCAGCCGACATTTAGCTTCTGGAAGGCTTGCCCGCATTACTGTGGAGGGAGTCTGAGGCCCTGTCTGACTTCAGCCTCTTGCTGCAGGTTCCCCCACCGACCCCTTGTGATGGTGACAGCCGAGGAAATCCCTTCACAATCGGCGGTCATGGTAGACGACCCAACGAAGCCTGGTGGCAAGCGGCTTAATTTTACAGGTGGAGTGGTGGACATCATGGACATGCTCTCCACGGCTATGAACTTTACGTGAGTTGAAATGTGCACAGTAATTGGTAGCACACATTCTTGTTTATACTGCTATTTTCCAGGATGCCGTGAAAGACATTATAGTAAACATTTCTTATCGAATTATATTACCAGTCATACATTAACATTCTCCTTTGTTATTTATATTAGTATTGTATGGAAATTGTTTGCATCAGTAATATACAAGGAGATACTGTGGCGTACTGTTCAGAAAAAATCGCAAATGAGGTGTTCTGATAGTCTTTAAAACTACTTACGGTATGGCCGATAGTTCAACTTAACGATAGTATGCAACGAGAAGCTAATGATAAATCAGGTATTTTGCTGTACCAGATTTCAAAACTCTCTGACAGGTACACATACTTGAGACCCCCTGACAAAAGCTGGGGCCTGCAGAAGAATGATGGGACCTGGTCTGGTATGCTGGGACTCATCACACGTGAGGTGAGTTACTACATCTATTCAACTATATAAACTATTGACCAGTCTTTCATAAACTGAATGAAACTATCTATTAAAACATGGATCAGATTCAAATGATAAGTCAGTCTTCTGTTGAGTGCTTCTTCAAAGAACTGCTCCGTCCATTGTTTTCAGAAACTGCACTTACGCTTCCATCCAGTCTGTCATGCCAGTTTCTGCCAGTTAGATCCTGCCAGGGTAATTCATAAAACAGTTTACGAATTATTCATTCATGTATTCATTATTACAAAATAGTTAAAAATATGTCCATCATGTGTGGAACCTACACCTTGCAAAGATCATTTTTTAAGAGAATTCAGTGAACACTAAAGACAGCAATATGAAGATGAAGGCATGCAACTTCAGAAACATTTCTCCATTATACCAATCACTCTTAACCCTTCCATATCGCGTATTGATATTATATGAAGCGGCTTGTCAGTGGCAAGCACTGAGTAACATACTGTGCTGCAGGGGCGTACCTAGAGATATGGGGGCCCGGGGGGCAAGGTTCTTTGCGGGGCCCCCCCTCCAGGAGAGGGGGGGCCCCAAAAAGAACCTAGCACCCCCCCCCTCTTATTCTCAAAACTTATCTAATATCTCAGCCGGGATTGTCGGGATGGTAAATATATATACAAGTATATTTTAAAATATTAATAAAAAAGCTTTTAAATTGTTAAGGCTTTTTGGGGCCCCCCTCAGTTGGGGGCCCGGGGGGCAGTTTCAAACAACCCCTCCGCCCCCCCTCAAGTGCGCCATTCCTGTGCTGTTGTGTTCAAGAATTACGTAGAGTAGTTTGATTATAGGGCATACCTGAAGAGGCTGTGGAGCTGCCGTGAGTGAATCAGTGTGGTTCCTGTCAATCACCTCCAAGTTGCCTAAAAGGAAAGGCTGTTGCTCAGTGGTCTCTCCCTGGTCTGTATCGTGGTAGTAACTGCCACACTCATTCATACATATGTGTTTACTATTGGAAATCTTCTTGACCATTGTGCCTGAAGTTTGATTTATTACTTGGTCCATTCCTAGCTTATAAGCGTTACAACCTATTCCCAAGCAAAACTCCAGCCTGCCCAACCAAATTGCAACACTTGTAACCGTGATATACTCAGAATAATACACCTTTTTAGGTATGTCTTTCCTACAAAACATTGTAAACTGGGAACTGTTTTCCTGGCATTTGTGTAAGTTATCTTCATTTGGAAGGTATGGCGTCGGTGATGTAAAGTCGCACCATAAAGAAGTTTAAGAGTGGGTAGAGATTAGACTTCTTGCGGGTATAACCTAGCAGGTATTCTGCTCTTCATGGATATAGGTAACTCAACAAAACTTTTCAGGAAGTCGAGTTCGCTCCTGGACTATTTTACCTGGATCACACCAGAAGCCAGTGGATGGAATACACTGCATATATGTTCATGGGTGCGTACCATGTTCTAGCTGCCCGTGGTCATCCTAAGCCGGACCCGTGGTGTTTCCTAGTGCCTCTTGCACCAGTAGTTTGGGCAGCTTTGTTAATAGCATTGTTGGCTGTGTGCTCAGTGATGCTGCTCCTGCCTTACTGTTTTCCTGCCCACACACAAGAACCAGGCAGTGTAGATGCCAACACCTTTAACTGTGTGCGCGTTCTCCTGCAAGAAGGTAACTAATTTAGCCTTTTGAAACTCTTAGTGATTTGACAGTAACTTATGGAAAGCAAATATAATTTAGGATATTTAACATAAAGACTATAGATGGTTCAATTATTTTATTGCACTTGAAACAATTGAAGTAGATCATTTCTTCTAGGCATAGAAAAAAAAACACACACACACTTTTTTGACATGGCTTTAAATCCCCTCAGTTTGATAAAGGTTAATTTCATCGAGTGCCTTTAAAATGTTCAGAAAAAAGGCTGTCATTTTTAAATACTTCAGGCCATCAACTACTATCGCAGTCTCTATTTTGTGTTACTGAATTGTTCTTTTTCGTAACAGATATAAAGAGTACTAAAATTCGGTGGTGGTGGGATCGTGTGATGCTGGGGGTGTGGATGTTAATGGTGCTGGTGCTGACACAGAGCTACGTCGGCAACCTCATGTCCCTCTTGGCAGTCAGATACATCGACGAACCCTATCAGAGACTTGATGACGTTCTTGACAACTCTGATGTTGGGATAATTATTGTTCCGAGCACTTTGATCGTCCACAATCTTAAAGTGAGGAGTTCTTTGTGATGTTATTGGAAATCATGTACAGCAAACCCTCTCTATCCTGCATCAGTTCGGGAGAAGCCCAATCCAATGAAGCTGATAATATGCAAAGTTTGATTGTCCTCCCCTGATACGGGATATCAATCAAAAATGGAAAATAAAGGGGTAAAATAGCGTAATCAAGCACTAAAAATGGAAACTATACCGATTTTACCCTAACTTGGCCCATATTCACAGCCGTTTCACAGCACTTTTTCATGATAAGTTCAACTGGGTGGCAAAATGCGACCCCAACATTGCTAACTGCATTCTGAGCCACCTCGCGTTCAAGAAGCGATTTGCTTTGATCTGGTAGGCTACAGCTGTCTGGAAAGTCTGTGTTTTTTTTTCTATTTACCGAATGGGGGTATGCGGTATGTACGACTGTTCTCCCGAAGACCTTAAAATGTTCATTAATCCCTATATCTGATCTAGCAGGGTATGGTATGGCGAGGGTTTACCGTACCATTATTTGTCTAGTGCCAAAGAATTTTTTAGGTTGTCAACAAATGCTACCCATGTTATGTATAAAGTGTTCAGTACTATATTTATAGTGTCTAATCACTCGTTAAGCATTTTTTGGTAACATAAAGTCATACCTTTAAGACCATTTGTCCCATAAGGACTCTATTGGCAAAGTGTTTATTTTTATTAGCCCTACAGTACTTGTAGAGCACAAATTAACTTACAGATTTATCATGTTTTGAACAGGTAATTGACCTCCCAGTCCTAACCACCTGTTATCTTCACAGTATGCCATACAAGTAATTATCTGGTAAAGCTTCAGAAGTACTTTTTGCTATGGAATCAATTGTTTTTCCTAATTTTCACCTCATTATATAATCGAAAGCTTTCAGTACAGTTGAGGATTACTGACAACCTTCTGCATTTCAGACGACCAGGTCGGGTCCACTCCACAAGCTTGCGAACTTGATGGACACAGAACGAATAGCTTACAAATCGTTCGCTGAATTACCCCAAAACCTGGAGACCATTGTACGGGATGGCAGTCATGTCTTGTTTGATATGGAAATCATCTACAGTCACATGCTGCCAAGGAGCTTTTCTCTCACAGGTTATGTGGTTGTCATGTTTGCTGAAATTATGGTCATACTTTTCTAGCAATCTGTACTATAAAATATAGCACATCTGCACTAAATCTCATGTCAGTGGGGAGAGAGGCTTGGTCAATTAGAAAGGATTTTAAATATAAATCACTGGCCTGGTTTTTGACAAATGGCATCTTGTAAGTCTTTGCAAGGAAAGCTCCCTTCTTCTAATTAACAATAGCCCTGTCACTATATGATCAGTAAATATTTTAACAGGTACTTGTGATTTTTACATCTCCCGCAGCAGCTACCTCACAACTCCTCTAGGCATGCTGGCTCAGAAGAACAGCCCCTTTATGCTAAGGTTAAATCAGCTGTAAGTACTAAACAGTTTGTCAGTAACCAAATAATACAAAAAAACATTCGTCATGTATGTTTGTTCTTAAACATCAGAAAGTGAAAATGCTTATTTACATCACAACCAAATAGGGCACGAGGAATGATTATGGTATATACATACTGATGTGACGAACATAATACTTAAAACAGTTTTTTTTTTCCTCTGTAGTGCTTATGCACTAGTGGAATCTGGCATATATAATAAATGGGCGAAGTTCTCACATCCCAATTCCAGCACCTGCAAGAACCCTCCGAGGATCGTCATTGTCATTTCCGACTTCTCACTCAGCAACCTATGGGTAGGTCCTGCCACTGACTTCTTAAATGACCTGGAAAAGCACTATTTTCTTTTTATTTTACTTCTTAATTCATATACGTGTTTGGAGACTTGTGTTAAATAACTGTATAATTATGAAGCTGCACATATACATGGCTATAATCTGGAATGCCTGAAAGTGGTGGAGGGACTATTGCTGAGTGGTTAGTAAGATTGCTGAATGTGTATTTTGTGAGTGGTATGGTGCCGATTGACTGGGCAAGTGCCTGTGTTGTTCTGTTGTACAAGGGGTAGGGTGAAAGGTATGAATGTACTAGCATTAAGGGTATAGGTAAGGTGTATGATAGAGTGTTAATTAATAACAGACTTAGAGAGGGCACCGAGTGAGTGATTGGAGATGAGCAGTGTAGCTTTAGGAAAGGTAGCGGATGCTGTGAGAGGTGTTTGCTGTGAGATGTGTGTGAAAAGTATTTGGCAAAAGGTAAGGATGTGCTTTAGACATTCAAGGATTTAGAGAGAGCGTATGATAGAAATGATACGCAGGATTTATGGACTGTTTTGAGATTGTGGGAGTGGTGCAGCGACAGGGATGTGTGATGTTGCCTTGGTCGTTAAACATTTTAATGGATGGTGTTGCAAGGGAGATGAATGTGGGAGTGTTAGGTGGAGGTTCGAGTCCGGTGAATGCTGATGGCAGAGAGTGGAATCTAAAACAGCTGCTGTTTGTGGATGCTACACACTGGTGGCTGATTCGGGGGAGAGATTGGTAGAGGAGTTTGGAAGAGTGTGTGAAAGGAGGAAATTGAGAGTAAATGAGAGTAAAGCGATAAAATGTATGAGGTTGGTAGATGGTAGGAGGGTGAATATAGTTTTGAATGGCGAGTTGCTTGAGGAGGTAGAGCGTTTTAAGTATTTACGGTTACTTGTTGCTGTGGATGGAAGAATAGATGTAGAAGTGAAGTTTAAAATGAATGAAGTAGGAAAGGTGTTGGTAGGAATGAAAAAAGTGTTTAGATGTCGTTTTCTTAGAATGAATGTAAAGAGAAGATTGTATGAGGGTGTCGTGATACTGACTGCATTATATGGGGCTGAAACATGGAATATGGGTCTAGCAGAGAGGAAAAGTGTGAATGTAATGGAGATGAGGTTTCTGAGAAATATATTTGAAGTGACACACATGGACCGAGCAAGGAATGACGAAGTGCGAAGGAGAACTGGAGTTATGTGGGAGATGGCTGATCGAGTTGAGCAGAGTGTTGCGATAGTTTGGGCATATGGAGAGAATGGGTGAAGAGCTTTTGGTGAAAAAGATAACTGGATCCGATGTGAGAGGTGTAAGGCAGAGAGAAAAAAAAACATAAAGAGGATGGATGGACAGTGTGAAGAGAATGGTAGATGCGAGAGACATGTCTGTAGAGCAAACAAGCGTGGCTTCGTGTGATAAGAATGACTGGAGAGAAATTGTGAATAAATAAATGGTGATGCAGCCCTGAATGGATGTTCTCCAGCATTTGGTCTGTCAATTGATTAGGTCAGGTGCGGGTAAGAGGATGGGCTCATTTTGATGTGGCAGGGGTAAACCAGCCCTGCTGTCAGGCCATGCTGCAGATGTTGCTGTTTGCACTGCACAGTTGACTCTCGTGCGGTATGGTGCAGTGAGGATCTGTCCGTTCTCTCCCTGGGGCTAAGATGTGAATATGTATACGTGCATGGATGAGTAAATTAGGAGTGTGTCGTTCTGTCTCAGCAACCCCCCTTTCTTTGGGAGAAGCAGCCTAGGTATATGGATAGATAGATAGATAGATTAATCTTGCTTGTAAATTTACGAAGAATGTCATTAATCATTTGCATAAAACATGTCACTGCATTCCCAGGCAGAATTATATTTATTGATGTTAATGGAATATTGTGGATTAGTTGATAAGGGATAGGATTACCGCATTATGCATCATGTTGCTCATTTTCAGGGCATGTTCGTGGTGCTGGGGTGTGGGTGTGCAGTGGCCGTTGTGGTGCTGGTAATGGAGCAGATGTGTGGTCGGGCCTGGTGGGATGAGCAAGGCCAGACTGACACCCAAGACACACACACCACCACAACCACCTCTAACCAAGCACGTCACTAATACTGACCACGACCTTCACGTGAAATTCATACTTCACTTTAAGCGTTAAAAAAAAAAAGGCACAGGTCATAAATATATTAGTTAATTATTAAGTACAGAGTGAAATAAATACAAATGACAAATCCTTGCAGTGTCATATCATCGTGTTTTTTTTTTTTCCATGTATGTCTGAATTTAGCTCACATAATTTCTGCCAACAAATATAGGAGTAAATATTTGAAATAAGATAACTAGTTGCAAAGAGAATATAATCTATCCAACCACTAAATCATATCAGAGAATGAGTTGATACAGTAGATATGGAAATGTTTGTTGCCGATAACCCAAAGATAAAATCATTGAAAGTTTGGTCAAAGTGCATAAACCCATTGACTCTTGACTGAACAATATTCTGGTACTAGCCCTAAATGAAATTTTTAGCGGCATGGGGTTCACTTGACATATTTTCGAAGTTTTTGAAAAGCAGACAAACAACAATGATTATGCTTTTTAAAGTTATTTTGTGCATAACTTCTAATAACAATTATTACATAAGTTTTCTAAAATACTGGCTGCATATATGATGGCTCTGCAGATTTGCTAAAGTGGTAGCTGCAAATATTAACATGACACAAATTTCACTACTTGAAGAATTATTATGTTGATGGGAGCCAGTAAGAGGAGGAGAGTTGATGAGACGAAAAGTCTTTGACTCCACCCTATTGAGAAGAGCTGTATATGGGGAGCCTCCCCACACATGAGAGTTGTACTCTACACGGGCGAATAAAACCCGTGTATAAAGTCAACAACTGCGCAGGAGTAAAGAATGTACGGAGTTGGCTTAGCACACCTAATCTCTTGGAAGCAGATTTTACAAGAGATGCAATATATTTCCAAGATAAGTCCCGAGTGAATGAAACCCCAAGCATGTTCAAGGATGATGCAGGATTCATTACCGAAGCATTCTGTTACCTTGGAGAAGATACACAGCCTTCACTAACTTTTTCATTACCGAAGTGCTCTGCTGAGAGTGGCGTGTACCTGCTGAGACAGGTGAGAATGGCAGTCCTTTAGTGAACATTTGTGCCGGGAGGGAGTTGGTGATAGCCAGTACCCTCTTCAGCACAAAATGATCCATAGGTGTACATGGCAAGTGTTGAGAAGGGTGAGTGGTGAAGTGCGTGAACGGAAGGCAATGATTGATTATGTGTGTGTGGATGAAAGGATGCAAAGGTGTGTAATGGATGCAAGAGCGTATAGAGGTTGGGGGTGGACTTTCTGACCACCGCGTGGTGGTGGCTCGAATCAATGTCCAACTGAAATGGAGAAATAGGAGGAGGGAAGGATGGGAGAAAGTAGTATATGCAAGGAGAGTGGAAAGGTTACAAAAGGATGAGAAAGAGACAGATTATAAGAGAGAAGTGGGTGAGCAATTAGGTAAATATGATTTAGAGCAGATGGGGGATGTGGAAGGTGTGTGGAAGATATTCACAGAAG
This sequence comes from Coenobita brevimanus, assembly GCF_032717465.1. NCBI lineage: Eukaryota > Metazoa > Arthropoda > Malacostraca > Decapoda > Coenobitidae > Coenobita > Coenobita brevimanus. The sequence goes on from NC_136969.1 coordinate 8,976,659, forward strand.
AACTCTGTGCAGCATGTGAGGTGGTGTGTGGAGTAAAGAGAAGACAGAACGGAGTTTAAGGAACAGCATGGTGGAATGAAGAGGTGAGACAGGCTGTGGCACAAAAGACGGAAGCATATAAGCTGTGGCACAAAAGGAAGAAGCATATAATGAGTGGCTGAGAAACAGGGGTGTGGAAGAAGTTCAAAAATTGAAGAAAGAGTTATATGTAGAGAGGAAGAGAGAGGTGAAAAGATTAGTAAGAGACAGTAAAAAGAGAGTGGATGAGAAATTTGGAAGAATTTGAGTGTAAAGTGGAAGGAATGTAAGAAAATGTTCTGGAAAGAGGTAAAGAGAGTTAGACAGGGCGGCAATGAAGTCGGTCGGGGAGTGAAAGATAAAAATGGTAGATTTCTAGTGGCGATGGGAGAAAAAGTGAGCAGATGGAGAGGACACTCTAAGGAATTGCTGAACATAGAGAATGAAAGTAATGCGAGTATGTGGCTCGGGAATGGCTGGGAGAAGGAGGGATGTGAGAGAGAGAATGAAATCAGTAGCATGGAAGTTGTGGAAGAAATTGAAAATGGAGAAAGCCCCAGGAATTGATGAAGTGTGTAGTGAAATGCTGAGTCATGGGGGGGAGACAGTAGTAGAGTGAATGTGGAAGAAGTGTAGATTGGCCTGGGAGGAAGGTAGAGTCCCGGAGGATTGGAAGTCATATATAATTATTCCCTTGTACAAAGGGAAAGGGAAAAGAGAAGTGTATGGTAAACATAGGGGCATTTGTCTTCTTAGTGTAATAGGAAAAGTACATGGTAGGATACTTAGTGACAGAGTCAGGGAAATAACAGAGGAATTAGTTGGAAAAGAACAAAAGGGTTTTAGGAAGGGAAGATGTTGAGTAAATTAGATATTCAATCTTAGATCTTTAGTGGAAAAGTTTCTAGAGAAGGGAAATAAGTTGTATGTGGCCTTCATGAATTTGGAGAAAGCATATGACAGGGTGGATAGACAAGGATTGTGGAAAGTATTAAGAATATAATTATGGAGTAGATGGGAAGTTGTTGAATGCAGTGATAATTATGTATGAGGTGTTAAGGCTACAGTGCGTGTGTCTAGTGAACTGAGTTAATTTTTCTACTTGAAGGCTGAATTGGAACACGGGTGTATTATGTCTCCATGGTTGTTCAATCTGTATATGGATGGGGTTATAAAAGAGATACAAGGTAGGGCAGTGGATGTTGGAGTGGCCTTAATAAGAGAGGGCAGTGTTTGGAAACTCCCTGTACTGTTGTTTGCAGAAGATACTGTGTTGTTAAGTGAAGACGAAGGGGAGCTGCAAAGCTTGATGGATGAGTCTGGGAGAGTGTAAGAAACGGAATCTAAAGGTGAATGTTGGGAAGAGTAAACTTATGGTCTTTGAGAGAAGCAATGTCAGTGAACGTACAGTGAGGCTTGATGAGGACGAAATGGAAAATGTGAGTGCATTTGAGTATTTGGGTAGTGTGATGAATAAGGATGAAAGTTTGGAGGATGAAGTGCTTGAAAGGATACAACAAGGAAGAAAAGTTGCTGGTTCCTTGAAAGCAGTGATAAGAAACAGGGAAGTGAGCACAGAAGTGAAAAAGTTACCTGCAAGTATAGTGATACCAACTCTAACGTGTGGAAGTGAAGCTTAGACATCGTTGGAAGGACACAAGTCAAGAGTGAGAGCAGTGGAAATGGGTTATTTGAGAGGAGCTTATATAGTAACATGGAGAGAGACTGACAAATGAGGATGTGAAGGAGTGTTGTGGTGTGGATTTGGATGTGATAGGAAGCGTTAGGAGAAACACTTTGAGGTGACTTGGCCATGTGGAGAGGATGGAGAGTGAGTGACTGACAAAGAGAATGTATGTGAGGGAGCTGAAGGGGGGGGAGGAGAGGGAGGGGGAGGCCAAGGATGAGATGGAAGGATGGAGTGGAGAGGTGTATGAGAGAGGGAGATGTGAGCTGGGAGCAGGGCAGTGAAGTGGCAGGGGATGGGGCGACGTGGAGGCAATTTGTTTGTGGCCACCCTTTTCGGGATGAAGGCGTCTGGCAATATTTTGATAGATTATTATTATTATTATTATTATTATTATTATTATTATTTTTAATATTATACGTTTAATGCCAAGAATAGTACATATATAAAAAACTTATTTAGACTATTGAACGAAAAGTGAAGTGGTTTATATCTTTTTGCGTCATTAGCTTCGTGAGCTGTCATGGTGGGTTACGGTGGTGGTAGTGAGCGAAGACCCACCCTTCCTCTCTGCCTTCTCTGAGTCCTCCTTCAAAAACCACCTCCTGTCGTTGCACACAAGGCTGCTTGCCTTCACTCGCCTCCCTCTCCATCGCCTCGACACCCTCCACCACTTTCACAAGACTCTATCACGCACCAACGCTCTACTTGCTGTTGTCGACGATGCATCATCAGTCCTTAGGTTGTATATATGTTCTATGGACATGAGCACTCATAAAAGGGTATATTCCTCAATATGATGCAATGGTTTCATTTTTATTAATTTCTTATTTGTTTATTGTTTACGTATTTATTATATCCATATATTTTTCGTCAACAGGACCAGAGTACTCACGTGGCTACCCCTTACAGATCCAGAATCTCGGCCATTACAAGTAGCATCGTGGACTACTGACCAAAATCTAAGTCTAGTCTACCCACCAAATCTTTTTCCCAAGAAGTTTTTACGGTAAGCCCTTGTCTGGATTTCGTCACCTCCTTAAAAACATTGAATGAATATTATGATATAGTATTGTTAAATATTTTTCACGTGACGAGAGTCTGGATTCAGTCAGCTGATATAATGGACCACAATGTATATATAAATCATTTTACATAATTTGATTGCTAGAAAACAAACTACAGTGCCATTGAGCTTTTCATTGTAATAGCTTGATCAGCCGACATTTAGCTTCTGGAAGGCTTGCCCGCATTAGTGTGGAGGGAGTCTGAGGCCGAGTCTGACTTCAGCCTCTTGCTGCAGGTTCCCCCACCGACCCCTTGTGATGGTGACAGCCGAGGAAATCCCTTCACAATCGGCGGTCATGGTAGACGACCCAACGAAACCTGGTGGCAAGCGGCTTAATTTTACAGGTGGAGTGGTGGACATCATGGACATGCTCTCCACGGCTATGAACTTTACGTGAGTTGAAATGTGCACAGTAATTGGTAGCACACATTCTTGTTTATACTGCTATTTTCCAGGATGCCGTGAAAGACATTATAGTAAACATTTCTTATCGAATTATATTACCAGTCATACATTAACATTCTCCTTTGTTATTTATATTAGTATTGTATGGAAATTGTTTGCATCAGTAATATACAAGGAGATACTGTGGCGTACTGTTCAGAAAAAATCGCAAATGAGGTGTTCTGATAGTCTTTAAAACTACTTACGGTATGGCCGATAGTTCAACTTAACGATAGTATGCAACGAGAAGCTAATGATAAATCAGGTATTTTGCTGTACCAGATTTCAAAACTCTCTGACAGGTACACATACTTGAGACCCCCTGACAAAAGCTGGGGCCTGCAGAAGAATGATGGGACCTGGTCTGGCATGCTGGGACTCATGACACGTGAGGTGAGTTACTACATCTATTCAACTATATAAACTATTGACCAGTCTTTCATAAACTGAATGAAACTATCTATTAAAACATGGATCAGATTCAAATGATAAGTCAGTCTTCTGTTGAGTGCTTCTTCAAAGAACTGCTCCGTCCATTGTTTTCAGAAACTGCACTTACGCTTCCATCCAGTCTGTCATGCCAGTTTCTGCCAGTTAGATCCTGCCAGGGTAATTCATAAAACAGTTTACGAATTATTCATTCATGTATTCATTATTACAAAATAGTTAAAAATATGTCCATCATGTGTGGAACCTACACCTTGCAAAGATCATTTTTTAAGAGAATTCAGTGAACACTAAAGACAGCAATATGAAGATGAAGGCATGCAACTTCAGAAACGTTTCTCCATTATACCAATCACCCTTAACCCTTCCATATCGCGTATTGATATTATATGAAGCGGCTTGTCAGTGGCAAGCACTGAGTAACATACTGTGCTGCAGGGGCGTACCTAGAGATATGGGGGCCCGGGGGGCAAGGTTCTTTGCGGGGCCCCCCCTCCAGGAGAGGGGGGGCCCCAAAAAGAACCTAGCACCCCCCCCTCTTATTCTCAAAACTTATCTAATATCTCAGCCGGGATTGTCGGGATGGTAAATATATATACAAGTATATTTTAAAATATTAATAAAAAAGCTTTTAAATTGTAAAGGCTTTTTGGGGCCCCCCTCAATTGGGGGCCCGGGGGGCAGTTTCAAACAACCCCTCCGCCCCCCCTCAAGTGCGCCATTCCTGTGCTGTTGTGTTCAAGAATTACGTAGAGTAGTTTGATTATAGGGCATACCTGATGAGGCTGTGGAGCTGCCGTGAGTGAATCAGTGTGGTTCCTATCAATCACCTCCAAGTTGCCTAAAAGGAAAGGCTGTTGCTCAGTGGTCTCTCCCTGGTCTGTATCGTGGTAGTAACTGCCACACTCATTCATACATATGTGTTTACCATTGGAAATCTTCTTGACCATTGTGCCTGAAGTTTGATTTATTACTTGGTCCATTCCTAGCTTATAAGCGTTACAACCTATTCCCAAGCAAAACTCCAGCCTGCCCAACCAAATTGTAACACTTGTAACCGTGATATACTCATAAGAATACACCTTTTTAGGTATGTCTTTCCTACAAAACATTGTAAACTGGAAACTGTTTACCTGGCATTTGTGTAAGTTATCTTCATTTGGAAGGTATGGCGTCGGTGATGTAAAGTCGCACCATAAAGAAGTTTAAGAGTGGGTAGAGATTAGACTTCTTGCGGGTATAACCTAGCAGGTATTCTGCTCTTCATGGATACAGTTAACTCAACAAAACTTTTCAGGAAGTCGAGTTCGCTCCTGGACTATTTTACCTGGATCACACCAGAAGCCAGTGGATGGAATACACTGCATATATGTTCATGGGTGTGTACTATGTTCTAGCTGCCCGTGGTCATCCTAAGCCGGACCCGTGGTGTTTCCTAGTGCCTCTTGCACCAGTAGTTTGGGCAGCTTTGTTAATAGCATTGTTGGCTGTGTGCTCAGTGATGCTGCTCCTGCCTTACTGTTTTCCTGCCCACACACAAGAACCAGGCAGTGTAGATGCCAACACCTTTAACTGTGTGCGCGTTCTCCTGCAAGAAGGTAACTAATTTAGCCTTTTGAAACTCTTAGTGATTTGACAGTAACTTATGGAAAGCAAATATAATTTAGGATATTTAACATAAAGACTATAGATGGTTCAATTATTTTATTTCACTTGAAACAATTGAAGTAGATCATTTCTTCTAGGCATAGAAAAAAACACACACACACTTTTTTGACATAGCTTTAAATCCCCTCAGTTTGATAAAGGTTAATTTCATCGAGTGCCTTTAAAATGTTCAGAAAAAAGGCTGTCATTTTTAAATACTGCAGGCCATCAACTACTATCGCAGTCTCTATTTTGTGTTACTGAATTGTTCTTTTTCGTAACAGATATAAAGAGTACTAAAATTCGGTGGTGGTGGGATCGTGTGATGCTGGGGGTGTGGATGTTAATGGTGCTGGTGCTGACACAGAGCTACGTCGGCAACCTCATGTCCCTCTTGGCAGTCAGATACATCGACGAACCCTATCAGAGACTTGATGACGTTCTTGACAACTCTGATGTTGGGATAATTATTGTTCCGAGCACTTTGATCGTCCACAATCTTAAAGTGAGGAGTTCTTTGTGATGTTATTGGAAATCATGTACAGCAAACCCTCTCTATCCTGCATCAGTTCGGGAGAAGCCCAATCCAATGAAGCTGATAATATGCAAAGTTTGATTGTCCTCCTGATACGGGATATCAATCAAAAATGGAAAATAAAGGGGTAAAATAGCGTAATCAAGCACTAAAAATGGAAACTATACCGATTTTACCCTAACTTGGCCCATATTCACAGCCGTTTCATAGCACTTTTTCATGATAAGTTCAACTGGGTGGCAAAATGCGACCCCAACATTGCTAACTGCATTCTGAGCCACCTCGCGTTCAAGAAGCGATTTGCTTTGATCTGGTAGGCTACAGCTGTCTGGAAAGTCTGTGTTTTTTTTTCTATTTACCGAATGGGGGTATGCGGTATGTACGACTGTTCTCCCGAAGACCTTAAAATGTTCATTAATCCCTATATCTGATCTAGCAGGGTATGGTATGGCGAGGGTTTACCGTACCATTATTTGTCTAGTGCCAAAGAATTTTTTAGGTTGTCAACAAATGCTACCCATGTTATGTATAAAGTGTTCAGTACTATATTTATAGTGTCTAATCACTCGTTAAGCATTTTTTGGTAACATAAAGTCATACCTTTAAGACCATTTGTCCCATAAGGACTCTATTGGCAAAGTGTTTATTTTTATTAGCCCTACAGTACTTGTAGAGCACAAATTAACTTACAGATTTATCATGTTTTGAACAGGTAATTGACCTCCCAGTCCTAACCACCTGTTATCTTCACAGTATGCCATACAAGTAATTATCTGGTAAAGCTTCAGAAGTACTTTTTGCTATGGAATCAATTGTTTTTCCTAATTTTCACCTCATTATGTAATCGAAAGCTTTCAGTACAGTTGAGGATTACTGACAACCTTCTGCATTTCAGACGACCAGGTCGGGTCCACTCCACAAGCTTGCGAACTTGATGGACACAGAACGAATAGCTTACAAATCGTTCGCTGAATTACCCCAAAACCTGGAGACCATTGTACGGGATGGCAGTCATGTCTTGTTTGATATGGAAATTATCTACAGTCACATGCTGCCAAGGAGCTTTTCTCTCACAGGTTATGTGGTTGTCATGTTTGCTGAAATTATGGTCATACTTTTCTAGCAATCTGTACTATAAAATATAGCACATCTGCACTAAATCTCATGTCAGTGGGGAGAGAGGCTTGGTCAATTAGAAAGGATTTTAAATATAAATCACTGGCCTGGTTTTTGACAAATGGCATCTTGTAAGTCTTTGCAAGGAAAGCTCCCTTCTTCTAATTAACAATAGCCCTGTCACTATATGATCAGTAAATATTTTAACAGGTACTTGTGATTTTTACATCTCCCGCAGCAGCTACCTCACAACTCCTCTAGGCATGCTGGCTCAGAAGAACAGCCCCTTTATGCTAAGGTTAAATCAGCTGTAAGTACTAAACAGTTTGTCAGTAACCAAATAATACAAAAAAACATTCGTCATGTATGTTTGTTCTTAAACGTCAGAAAGTGAAAATGCTTATTTACATCACAACCAAATAGGGCACGAGGAATGATTATGGTATATACATACTGATGTGACGAACATAATACTTAAAACAGTTTTTTTTTTCCTCTGTAGTGCTTATGCACTAGTGGAATCTGGCATATATAATAAATGGGCGAAGTTCTCACATCCCAATTCCAGCACCTGCAAGAACCCTCCGAGGATCGTCATTGTCATTTCCGACTTCTCACTCAGCAACCTATGGGTAGGTCCTGCCACTGACTTCTTAAATGACCTGGAAAAGCACTATTTTCTTTTTATTTTACTTCTTAATTTATATACGTGTTTGGAGACTTGTGTTAAATAACTGTATAATTATAAAGCTGCACATATACATGGTTATAATCTGGAATGCCTGAAAGTGGTGGAGGGACTATTGCTGAGTGGTTAGTAAGATTGCTCAATGTGTATTTTGTGAGTGGTATGGTGCCGATTGACTGGGCAAGTGCCTGTGTTGTTCTGTTGTACAAGGGGTAGGGTGATAGGTATGAATGTACTAGCATTAAGGGTATAGGTAAGGTGTATGATAGAGTGTTAATTAATAACAGACTTAGAGAGGGCACCGAGTGAGTGATTGGAGATGAGCAGTGTAGCTTTAGGAAAGGTAGCGGATGCTGTGAGAGATGTTTGCTGTGAGATGTGTGTGAAAAGTATTTGGCAAAAGGTAAGGATGTGCTTTAGACATTCAAGGATTAAGAGAGAGCGTATGATAGAAATGATACGCAGGATTTATGGACTGTTTTGAGATTGTGGGAGTGGTGCAGCGACAGGGATGTGTGATGTTGCCTTGGTCGTTAAACATTTTAATGGATGGTGTTGCAAGGGAGATGAATGTGGGAGTGTTAGGTGGAGGTTCGAGTCCGGTGAATGCTGATGGCAGAGAGTGGAATCTAAAACAGCTGCTGTTTGTGGATGCTACTGCACTGGTGGCTGATTCGGGGGAGAGATTGGTAGAGGAGTTTGGAAGAGTGTGTGAAAGGAGGAAATTGAGAGTAAATGAGAGTAAAGCGATGAAATGTATGAGGTTGGCAGATGGTAGGAGGGTGAATATAGTTTTGAATGGCGAGTTGCTTGAGGAGGTAGAGCGTTTTAAGTATTTACGGTTACTTGTTGCTGTGGATGGAAGAATAGATGTAGAAGTGAAGTTTAAAATGAATGAAGTAGGAAAGGTGTTGGTAGGAATGAAAAAAGTGTTTAGATGTCGTTTTCTTAGAATGAATGTAAAGAGAAGATTGTATGAGGGTGTCCTGATACTGACTGCATTATATGGGGCTGAAACATGGAATATGGGTCTAGCAGAGAGGAAAAGTGTGAATGTAATGGAGATGAGGTTTCTGAGAAATATATTTGAAGTGACACACATGGACCGAGCAAGGAATGACGAAGTGCGAAGGAGAACTGGAGTTATGTGGGAGATGGCTGATCGAGTTGAGCAGAGTGTTGCGATAGTTTGGGCATATGGAGAGAATGGGTGAAGAGCTTTTGGTGAAAAAGATAACTGGATCCGATGTGAGAGGTGTAAGGCAGAGAGAAAAAAAAACATAAAGAGGATGGATGGACAGTGTGAAGAGAATGGTAGATGCGAGAGACATGTCTGTAGAGCAAACAAGCGTGGCTTCGTGTGATAAGAATGACTGGAGAGAAATTGTGAATAAATAAATGGTGATGCAGCCCTGAATGGATGTTCTCCAGCATTTGGTCTGTCAATTGATTAGGTCAGGTGCGGGTAAGGGGATGGGCCCATTTTGATGTGGCAGGGGTAAACCAGCCCTGCTGTCAGGCCATGCTGCAGATGTTGCTGTTTGCACTGCACAGTTGACTCTCGTGCGGTATGGTGCAGTGAGGATCTGTCCGTTCTCTCCCTGGGGCTAAGATGTGAATATGTATACGTGCATGGATGAGTAAATTAGGAGTGTGTCGTTCTGTCTCAGCAACCCCCCTTTCTTTGGGAGAAGCAGCCTAGGTATATGGATAGATAGATAGATAGATTAATCTTGCTTGTAAATTTACGAAGAATGTCATTAATCATTTGCATAAAACATGTCACTGCATTCCCAGGCAGAATTATATTTATTGATGTTAATGGAATATTGTGGATTAGTTGATAAAGGATAAGATTACCGCATTATGCATCATGTTGCTCATTTTCAGGGCATGTTCGTGGTGCTGGGGTGTGGGTGTGCAGTGGCCGTTGTGGTGCTGGTAATGGAGCAGATGTGTGGTCGGGCCTGGTGGGATGAGCAAGGCCAGACTGACACCCAAGATACACACACCACCACAACTACCTCTAACCAAGCACGTCACTAATACTGACCACGACCTTCACATGAAATTCATACTTCACTTTAAGCGTTGAAAAAAAAAGGCACAGGTCATAAATATATTAGTTAATTATTAAGTACACAGTGAAATAAATACAAATGACAAATCCTTGCAGTGTCATATCATCGTGTTTTTTTTTTCCATGTATGTCTGAATTTAGCTCACATCATTTCTGCCAACATATATAGGAGTAAATATTTGAAATAAGATAACTAGTTGCAAAGAGAATATAATCTATCCGACCACTAAATCATATCAGAGAATGAGTTGATACAGTAGATATGGAAATGTTTGTTGCCGATAACCCAGAGATAAAATCATTGAAAGTTTGGTCAAAGTGCATAAACCCATTGACTCTTGACTGAACAATATTCTGGTACTAGCCCTAAATGAAATTTTTAGCGGTATGGGGTTCACTTGACATATTTTCGAAGTTTTTGAAAAGCAGACAAACAACAATGATTATGCTTTTTAAAGTTATTTTGTGCATAACTTCTAATAACAATTATTACATAAGTTTTCTAAAATATTGGCTGCATATATGATGGCTTTGCAGATTTGCTAAAGTGGTAGCTGCAAATATTAACATGACACAAATTTCACTACTTGAAGAATTATTATGTTGATGGGAGCCAGTAAGAGGAGGAGAGTTGATGAGACGAAAAGTCTTTGACTCCACCCTATTGAGAAGAGCTGTATATGGGGAGCCTCCACACACATGAGAGTTGTACTCTACACGGGCGAATAAAACCCGTGTATAAAGTCAACAACTGCGCAGGAGTAAAGAATGTACGGAGTTGGCTTAGCACACCTAATCTCTTGGAAGCAGATTTTACAAGAGATGCAATATATTTCCAAGATAAGTCCCGAGTGAATGAAACCCCAAGCATGTTCAAGGATGATGCAGGATTCATTACCGAAGCGTTCTGTTACCTTGGAGGAGATACACAGCCTTCATTAACCCTTTCATTACCGAAGTGCTCTGTTACTGTGGAGGAGGTACACAGCTACAGTAACAGAGCACTTCGGTAATGAAAGGGTTAAAAATTAGCTGGTACTCCTGTGGATGACTGTCAGGTTGACTCTTAAACTGCAGTATATTGCATACAGCAGCAGACACGAAGATTTCCTAAAATGGAATTATGGTTGTCCCTCAATGATCACATTGACGTTTATGTGAAAACGGTTTTAACAGTATTGTTATCACCCAAAAATTATTTTTATTGTCATCAGTGCAGTAAGGTTCCATAATTTGTTCAATAATTTTCAGAACATGGGAGTACAGCAGTCATACCGATCAACTTCCCTGACAGAACGCAGGAGCTTTATTGGATGTGGGTGGGGGGCCTGTCAGCTCGTGTCATAGCTAGAGTAACCGGGTGTCGCATCACCACTGCCTGCAGGTAGCTCAATCGCTGGAAGTAGGAGGTCCACGTTGCAAACAGGACACGTACAAGCAGACCTAAAAAAGAAAAAGAATGCAAAATCATTCATAAGCTTATCAAAACCTATCATCATATAGCACTCCACCCTTATGCGTTAAGCATATTTGATGTGAAATGCAGTTTAGTACATTCAGAATTTCAGTATAATAGTGGATATTAAGAGTATCCTAATCTAAATTACTACTGAGTTTCACACAATAGTGAACTGATGCACGCTTTGGTTGGAATATTTTTCCTATGCATGGTTTGCTTTGCAAATTACTATAATTTTGAAATAACCCGCCAAACAGAGCTAATCAGGCAGGCTGTTACCGAGACATGGACCTCATTATGCAATTGAGCAGTACTGCATAGAAAAAGTAGTTCTTCATTATACTTTGTAGAAAAATAATGTACCCACGGTAGGAACAATCAAGTAGAAGGCAATAGAAAGATATCAAAATGTAAGGGACAAACTTTCCCTCCTCTTAACCCTAGAACACTTTCATGGGGTTGAGGTGACCCCCTCCCCCAGGAGGTGATAATCAGATCATTAGGAGATAAGGGGCCCAGGGTGCTGGGTCTCCCAGTACCTTCATGCCACTACAACCGCTCTTGAAAGGAGGTAGTGTTGTGGGTCAAATTTTACACGTTGCCCTCATCCGATTTTCGACTTTTCTTTAACATTTTCTAGTAGAATTGGTCATTCTAAGAATCTTTTCTTCTATGGCATTTCTCTCGCAAATTGATAATAAACGAGTTACACGCGACTTCCGCCAATCACAATCACAGATAGGTGGTATTATTTCGTACTTACACCCACCTCACTGACAACAAAAGTGGCTAACTCACCTTATACTTTACGCAATTCTAAGCATATTTTCTTCTATGACACTTCCGTCTTAAATCAACCGTTGATGAGTTATGCAATTTATTACACTTATTATTTTCTATTGGAGAGATTTTCCCTGCCGTGGTCGGACAGTTGTGTGTGTTCGTTGGTGCGTGTTATGTGTGTGGGTGGATAAAGCGCATGCGTAGCACATGAATCAGCCAATCATAAAGTAGAATTTCAAATGCCCCATGCTAGGGCTCGCAAGTTTTAAAAGTCAGTTCGTCTCCAACCATAGACTGGGAAGCCTGGAAAATTTATTACTTCACTGCTATTTCACAGTTCTACCAGGAAGAAGATAAAACTGTTGACTTTGTGTGATCGCATGGTGTTTTACCTTCAACAGGAACAAAGTACCCAAATCAAGGCAAAAGTTTCATTTTACGTGAGGATCAGAAAGTGTTGCACTGCCGCCTGTCACCATTTGCTGTTACAGCTACAGACGACTCTTCAGATGCGGACGAGGAACTGTAATCTGCTAGGTAAATGCATTATTTCTTATTTACACCCGGTTAGGTTAGGTTAGATGAGGTTTGGTTAATGTCATGGGGGGTCTGGGGGGCGAAGCCCCCCAGTTAGGAAGCACGGTCTGGGTCGGAGGGTCTGGGGGGCGAAGCCCCCCAGTTAGGAAACACTAACTCCCTAAAAAGCTTAAAATTATTTTCTTCCGAAGGATTTTAGTGTTTTTTGTTTGATTTTGATAACAGTTACAGTAGGAAATCACTTGCTTTTGCGTTTTTCCCCCACCCAACACCCCGGGTTCCCACAAGTCCCCCAGTATTCTTGGGGGGAGGGGGAAGAACTCCCCCCCCAAAAAAAAAATACGTTTCACGTGATAATAGGTGTCCAACCTGAGTGTTTTCTGTTGTTTTTGGTGTGATTTGCGTTGATTTGGACCGGTCCTTTCCACCGAAAGTCGCTAGTGGCGTTCAACAAAAACTAGCGACTTGCGATAGAAACGAAGGTCAAAATCGATCGAATCATACCAAAAACAACAGGAAACACTCAGGTTGGATGAAAAATTCGGATAAGGGCAACGTGTAAAAATTGACCGTGTTGTGCAGCTCGCTTGTATTTGTATGCTGAAAAGTATGCTTGGGGTTGGCTCAACCCCACGTTAGTGTTTATACAGTAGGTGTTAGTTTTTTGGGGGAAATAATTGACAGGAATATTATTTTGAGATTAGTACATCTGTACACCAGTACATACACTGTACACACCTATGTACACTTGTACTTATTAGTTCAAGTACAGGATATATGGTTTAACATAAGATTATAGTCTTCATTTTGCATATGGAAGATTATTCGTTTGTCAAAGAAAAAAATATAATAATCCGTAAGAATTCTTTTGTAATCAATGGCTATAGCCTTGGTGATCAATAATAGTTAGTTGTTGTTCATTTACAGGGGTAAATATAGGTAAAAAAAAATATCCATCACACACTAGTCATTCTTTGACTAAAAAAAAAAAAAAAAAAAAAAAAAAATTCCCTCCCACACACTTCCTAGTGCTGCCCCAAGGATGTGGGTATGTTAGCAGAGGCTCCCATTACCAGGGTGTTTCTTTGCCTACAACCATGCCCGTAGCTGCAGTCGTCTCCGTATAGCACTGGCCTTCAGCCTAATCATTAGTTAATCTTAATATTTTTACATTTTTTTTTTTTTTTAGTTATCCACCTTAGTGTTAAGATTCTGTTTCGGGTCATTGGTTTTTCACTCAGATTGAAGTACAAAGGCCATATTTTCTATGTATGCCAAGGAATTGAATAAATTCTAATTCTGACTATTTTTTAAATTTTTCGAAAATGGGGTTCAGTCAACCCCACGGTAGTGTTTGTGTAAGTCGGATCGGGGGTTAGTGTTCCAGGGTTAATATAGAACTGATTCCTTTCTCTCAGTTGATATGAATCTATTTAGAATCACCAGGAAGAAGTGTTTTGATCAGTCAGATTAACAGACTTTAACAATTTAGAAAATTGTCCTTTGAATAAGATAATTATATTTCATTCTTCTTTGGAAAAATTTGTAGCATTTCTGTAACAGTAATTTAACACATCTGTCGTACAATGCTTCACCTTTTAATCAGCCCACTTACATTCATGAAAACATATTCTTTTGATTTCTTGCAAGGTTGGCTTCATGTATGTCATGGTTAGTTAAGGAACCCATGTGTGTCTTATATTTTAGTTCCATTTGGTTTGCCAGCTTCTTAATTCTGATGTTAATTTTGATATGACGCGCTTTAGACTTATGTGCAAGTTTTCTCAAGCAGATGAAATATAAACCAAAGAGACTGCAGCGTGACTTTCATTCAACTGTAACATCACACTACCTTCTTTCCCAACTTCTTACCATTTAGATTATCGTACACCAAGGGAGAAGCATCTCATTATGAAACAGACAGGTTTATTAAATAATGTTTGCATCTGCACTTTCTTTGCATCTTCTTACCACAAAATACTTGTTAAAATAAGTAGAGCAAAATATGGTGAGTTTGTGAGTTTTGAACCCTATTTGTCTAATCAGCTTTACAACAATTCATTGCTTAGTACACCATGGGTATCTTGTTGATAATTTTGTCTATTATTTTCCAAAGATAGCATATCCTTAAAATACAGGTACAAAACAAAACAGAAATACTATTTATAGACAGCAGTTCTTCTCTGGAAGTTTGTGGTGGTGTGATGGCTGCTGCTGCAGGGAGACTGGGGCTTAGTCTGGGTGTTACCTGTCTTCTTGTACACGCCCACCTGCTTCATGCCTCAGGCAAGTTGACCCTAGTTGTAATTAAATGGACTTGACAATATTAATAGTTTTAGCATTTTGATCTTAGCTTACCTCATTGTGTATCATCAAAATACTAGTCACATTTCGACTGTATGTAATTATTTACAGTCATCTGATACAAATAAATTTACTCCTTGTAGCCTCTAATCCATTTAAAAAAATGTTCTTGAGTTGTCTCAAAAATGAAAGATAAGAAAAATTTTAGTGTAAGAGAAGTGCGTCGTTTTAGGCAATACCATTTTTATAACGTTTCCTTTTCCATACCTAAGCTGCATAATTAACTAATTTAATGCCTAATTAAGCATAATATACACACCCTAACGTGGGCAATTTTAACCATATGTACTTCTTTCAGAATTCTGTTGCACAACATTTCAGTGGATAAAAGAGAATGTTATGTGTTGCGAATACACCAGTATAGACAATTCTACATATTACAAAGTTATTCCTTAATATTCTCATGGGAAACTGATGCATTTCAGTGTATTTTTCTTGGGGTCAGAGGAACTCAGTGTTAGGGCTCGCGCATCACGGCCACAGGGTTGGCAGTTCCAGTACGTACCATGGTACCGTATTTCTGGCGAGGGATGTAGCGGTCTCTACAAAGATCTCTCCTTGCCCTTCAGACACATTTGCTCAGGGGATTCACCCTCTGGCTACTATCTAACACTTGCATCTAACATTTGACAACCCTTTTCATGTTCAAGATCAGTTAATAATACCAGTTAAACATCTTTCCCTCCCCTCTCACTACACCAGCCAGTGTTTACCTTCCCCTCCCCTCTCACTGCACCACCAAGTAAACACCCCCCTCCCCGCTTACCACATCAGTCAGTGAACACATCCCCCTCCACTCTCACTATCCCATGGCAATTTACCTACTCCAAGAGATCAACTAGACAGATCAACTAAAACAAATAGATCAACTGGGTTACTGGGGACATGTCCACATATTTTCATGATAATGCTTCCATTAGTGTTATATAATTCCCTGGAGGGACAGACATAGACAAGTGTGACTACATATCACTACCCTCAATGTTAGAAGATACTGTCAATGAGAATATAATGTTGCTACACGTGTATACTATGGTCAGTAACGTTACTCCATAGGCAGTGGGTTATGGAAAAGAAAAAAAAAAAGACTTCCAAAATTTATTAATATCTATTCTTACACAAAGGGTAAAAGTGATACCAATGAGTATACACTGCGGTGAGTGATACTGGAAGCAACTCTTATACTTTGCCATTTATATAATTCTATATGTAATTCTAAATTATTTATGAATTTATTTAATTGATTAGTATGCACTGCTTTCCTTATCAAACTTAAAATGAAGAGCTTTGTCAGCAACGGTGATGTGTGTGGTCAGTGATGGTATTGTGGTGTGTGTCTTAAGTGGCCACCTGACCTTTTCGGCCCCACCTGGCTCCACCACACACCGGCTCCATCATCAGCACCACCACAGCCAATGTGAACCCAAACCTAAGCACCGTAAACAAGCCTTGAAAATGGATAACGCGGGATGTAGGGTAGTAATCCTTGCACTGATGGACTTAACTAATAATGCCCCTTACAGTATACATGCGTAGTCAGTTCTTACGACGTCACACATACGTCTATAAAAGACCTACTGAAACAATTATTTGTTTCGAACTGATCTTGAGACCACGGTAGGGACTGAATTATTTTCTACTATCCCATAGTCTTGTATAGCCTTGACGTTTAATCTACCCTTACACTCAGATAACGTCAGAATAGACTTTTTCTCGGAGGACGATCTGGATATTCATAACCTTTGTCCAAAACTCGTCTGTCTCTCCGTCACCCACAGACAACTGCCCAAACACATCAGCACAGGCTACTTCGATGTACCAGATATGAAGTCAAGTTCACTATGATCTCACCATATACAATGGAAAGATGGGAGTCGGGGTATTGTCCAATGTACGCAGCTACATTCATAATTACATGGGCGCGTCCACGCGTGTGCTTGAACATGTGCTGGCAACATGTATGCAACACAATAATTAACACGCTGCAAACATGTTGGGAACAGCAGCGTCCGGATTATGTTGGAAACATCATGATGAAGTCCCAGCTGCCTGGTATAGACACTCATATCCCAACGCCTCTGCTGCCAGTGTTCGAAGCTGCAATGAAACGTGTTTGCACACATCTCCAAATGTTGCTGCATACATGTACCCAAACATGTTGCCAACCTTGCTGTCAACATATGTTCGAGGGCACGTGTGGACATGCCCTAACAGGCAGGTTTTACTGTGGTCTTTTAATTTTATACGAAATACCTACCTACATAATTAAATGTGACACAGTACATATTTACATACGAGATATTAAAAGATGCTCATTACTTGATAGCATACACCCAAGATTTTCACTATTTTACTCCAGTGAAGTATTTTAATATTTATTCTTTAACTTTACTCACTGCCGTAGTGAAAGGGTTAATGAAAGCTATGTTTAGCCCTCGTGTTCAAAAATCTCTTGTGAACCGAATATAATCGTCTGGGTGTAATGATAAAATGCAATATCAGATTGCGGGGGATAAAAGGTACAGTGAGGTAAATCTACCTTATCTTCAGTAATGAAGGAAGTTACTCTCATGGCTTACCCAAAGACTGGTGAGTGAGAGAATGGTGTTGACGGTGATAATCCTGGGTGGGTTCTTGCACATGCTGGAGTTGGGTTCTGAGTACTTCATCCATCTATCGTACTTCCATGATTCCACCAACGTGTACTATCTAACCACAAGAAGAGACACATATATATCTGTATGTGAAGAATAACTCGCTGAGAAAAATGAAAGATGAAATACCGAGCTATCTCAGTGTGTATGTATGTATATGTGTAAGTTTATCATATACCCAAAGTCCTCCTGTGAAACTGACCATATTGTAGATATTTGTTACGTTTTTGTTTGCATTTTTAAAAAGCATTATAGTGCAACAAAATTTTATCTGTAGTACATTATTGCGTCTTTTACTAAACTTGGACACTTACAACAACTTATTTATTCTTGGTAAAAAGGGGCTGTTGTTCTGAGTCACCATGGCCAGAGGGGTGGTTGCATACACGCTGCGTGATAGGTAAAAATCACAACGACCTGGAAAAAGAATTACTAGGAATTATTAATACATAAGCCTTCATATATTATTAGAAAACTACTGAAGTGTTCCTTTTACGGACTTACAAGATGCTTCTTACTTTGAAATGCCAGACAGTGTTTTACATTTGTTTAACAATCGCTTTTAATTAATTTCCACCTTGCCTCTTGTCAACAGTCATATGTCCCTGAAATCCTCATTTCTGTTATATGCATCAGTGTCAGTGTCTTTCTTTGCTGACTGACATTATTAATTACAAGTGGAAATTGTAACAAGAGGAGTCGTAACATCTTGACTGCTCCAGCACTACTCATAGTTTATTTTAATAAAAGCACCATTTAGAGGTAAACGCTTTTATTTTCTCCATCTCTATGGTCCTTTAATTAACCAGTTTGTCAGGCGTAGTAGCCCTGATAACATTTAATTTATTCTAACTGATGACAGACGACTGGGAAGGGAAAGGGAGTTCTTAAAACTTCCCCTGGTGAAATATTCAATCCGTAGTGAGTATCTTCCTTAATGAGCCATCTAAGCTCAAAAGAATAATTCTGTTAACTTAAATAACCTGACTATTTTACTCAGTAAAGAAAAGTCTTAGTAAAAGCCAGTTTATATTTCATGACTAACGTGACATGACCAGTTCAACAGCAGCTTTTGTGTGTGTGTGTGTGTGTGTGTGTGTGTGTGTGTGTGTGTGTGTTCCTGCTATTTTAGAATGACAGCAATTAAATATTAATATGTTGCTGGTTTGGTACTTCTATGATACACTGATACATTCTAAAATACAGATAACTAAAAATTAAACATACATATTTTCTGTAACTTTAGTAACCATATTACAACCGGTGAGAGAAAAGCTTTTGGGCAGCAAGTTGATATAGTTGAGATGCAGGTCAAAGATGACGTGACTGGCAGCGCTCACGACCGTCTCCATACTGTTTTGTAATTCGACGAACGTGTTATAAGTGACCCGTTTGGTCCCCATCAGTTACCCCTGTTCATGAAGTGGACCTGACGTGGCAGTCTGAAAACAATAAGCTTATCAAATGTTGTCTACTTTCCGGTATATGTTTATGGGATTTGAAAACACGATTTTTTAGTAATTCGACAAAAAGAATAAAAAGAAAAGGTGTGTGTAAATGTCTTGCAGAACATTTTGGTTATATATCAAACATAAGAAAAAAAAAAGTTTTCAATAGACAGAAATTGCCTTAACCTTTGGGCAGCGTGTTACTGTGATAATAATTTCATAAATAATTTAACCATCATTTCAGGCAAAACTTTTATGAATATTTTTTTACGCCACAATTAACTAACAACATATCAATTAAAGTATCGCATTATAGACAACCAGTTAGATACTCTTTATTTTTTAACATCCTGAAGAAACAATCACTCACTTCAATATATTTATTAATCAAAGTGTTTGGAACAACAATTATCCCAACATCAGACATGTCAAAGACGTCCTTAGGTCTCTGGTAGGGTTGATCTTCCCAAGGAGGGACATGAGGTTGCCGACGTAGCCCTGTGTCAGCGCCACCATCATCAGCACCCACACCCCCAACATCACACGCTTCCACCACCACAGACTCTTAGTTCTCTTTATATCTGGAAAACATAATTTAGTCAAGCAAATGATATGGATCATGAAAATATTTGACGGCCTGTTTCTGGCAGCTTCGGTGAAATAAAAGTAGTGGTTACAGTAAGCTGCCATTAGCGAGATGAAATTAAGCATAATCAAACACAAGACAGTGGTTGAGCATCATGAAACTACAGTATGTGGGCGAAACAACTGGCTCTTTTCGTTTTCACACAGAGAGAAATTCTCTAGTGCAGAAGCTAAGAAGCCTGGATGATGACTCCATTAACTCAGCCTTTCCGACTTAATCTAATCTCTCAGAGTCCCTCCAAAGTCAGTCTAAAATTACTCAGTGTAAACTACTACATGGCAAACACTTGTTACCTTCTCGCAAAAGAACTCGCACACAGTTGAAGGTGTTGGTATCTGTCATGCGTTGTTCTTGCATATAAGTGGGAAGGCAGAAAGACAGACGCACCATCACAACGCACACGGCCAACAGTGCTGTCAGCACAGACACTCAAACCCCTGGTCTATGAGGCAGCAGGAAGCCCCACGGGTCCACCTCAGGTCGACCATGGGCAGCGAGAATTAGATAATTTCCCTCAAACACAAATAGAGAGTAGTCTATCCACTGGCTTCTGGTTATATGAAAGAAAAATGGTCCCGGAGTAAACTCTACTTCCTGAAATGAGTTTTTGTAAAATATAATGAAGAACAGTAGAACAATGAATGTCGGGATATATTCAATAAAAGATTGGCCTTTACCACTTGATACTCTGATGAGTAATTCGTGACAAGGCTCACAAGTCGTTTTCTTGACTCAATATATTAATTGTATTGAACACGACTTATTATTTCAAGAGAAATATTCAGCGAGCTAAATATCTGAAACGGAAACTGACAAAAAAGAAAAAAGAAAAAAAAAAAAGAAAAAAAAAAGATGCATGTTCAAATGATGTATATGCGAAACATAAGGATCGAAATTTATGTAAGGGAAAATACAACTACTGTTCAATGCTGAAAGGTGTAGGAGGATAATTAAACGCTGGAATCTACCTAAGATACGGCTGCTTGTTTTTAAAAAAATATATATGCAGTAACATAAATTGCAAGTCAAGAGAAACTGGTTTTAAAGGCAACAAACAGAAAAAATGCGTAGCGAGCGAAAAACAATGTTAACAAGAAATGATCAAAATTTACAGGTGAGAAAGACGCTATTACGAGCCCAAAGCCAAAGAGTATTCGGTGCACAGATGCTATTAATACTCTAACCTGGACCAAAAGTGCCTTTTCATTTTAAGAAATTTGCTGCAATAAGAGATGAACACTAGAAAAGGACGCTAGTGATACAACATTCTTACAAAAAGGAGGGAAATGGTAACATTGTCTTCTTCAGCCATCGAGCTTCGTAGTACAACCTGCAAAAGGACGAAAATCTGAGCCAAGATGAGGTAAACGAACTATGGAACTGACATCACGTGTAATGAGTTCCAACATGCCTGTCCATGTCCCATCGCTTTGCAGTAAGCCCCAAGTCCTGTCAGGGGATCTCACGTACGTGTATCTGTCAAAGGGACGTGATTTAAGCACCTATGATGATTTAAATCTTTTCCATAGCAAAATATAAGTCGAGAGGGTACGTTCATATTCATATTTTATTTTTGCTAACCTGGGCAAGTTGTGGAATCAACCAGCGTTTACTTATCAAACCCAAATATTTCCAGTCAAACAGAGTGTATTAAAGCAAATGTGAATTAACAGCTCTAGTGAAGTTCATGATCGCGGACAGCATCTCCATAACGTTCCCCGCTGGCCCCCCGATGGTGGGTCGTTTGCTCTCTGGTGCAGTGGGGTCATCAACTGTAAATGCCAGCTGTGCCACTAACTCCTCTGTTGTCACTAGCACTTGTGGCCGGTGCCGGAACCTGCGGCAAGATGGTGTACGGTATAGTGTTGACTAGTAATGTCACTTGGATTAAGTATATACTCTCAGGCAGTGCAATTTTCATTCTGACAGCATAACTGTATGTTTATGTATTATACACAAAACAGAAACTGGACTTAATATGCTTTTGTTTTCCAGTATCAGTTGTGCAAGTTTTTTCTGTTAAAGAAAACAACCACGGTGATCGTCATGTTGTTGCGTAATGTTGGCATAACCTACGGCCTTTCAGATCGTTCAGAGTGATTAATGTTCAGGCTCAGGTAAGTTAATTTAGATTCAAGAAAGCTGTATAAATACAATTAGGTACTGTAAGTTACAGTCTATACTTTTTTTACTCTAACTTGTCCTTAAACTCTCATCTGCTCATCTTGAACGCAGAGTTATAAAAACAGATCAAAACTCGAATATGATGCTAGCCATGAAGAGGTGTTATGGGAATTATGTAGAGCTGTAGTATTGTCTTTTTTTTTTTTTTTTTTTTTTTGGCAGAATTATGTGAAATAAGCTGCAAAAGGACGAAACACGTGTCATAGTTACGGTAAAAAATATATATATATTTACTGTTCATTCACGCACACTTCAGTACATACAGACCATTTATGTCGCTCACCTTGGTTCAGTGTCATTTAGGTCCAGATACACGAATTCAGGTAAAATTAGTCCCATTCTAGTAACTTCATCCAGTCAGAATATTTATATATTTCTCGTCTCTTCCCCTGTAGGAATCATGTGATCTTGCACCATCTCTTATTTAGTGTGCGAGTCGGTAATTTGCGGGAATGCTGTAATAATAATTTTACAAATTACCATACAAGATCTCTCATGTATGCAGGTTAGTTTCTCTTGTGTTTAGCAATATCTTACAGCAGATTGTCGACACACAAAATTTACCGTAAGAACTTCTGGGGGAAAAGATCTGGTGGATGGGTGAAAGTTAGACTTTGATCGATAGTCCATGATGCCACTTGTAGTGGTAGGGATTCTGGGTCGGTGAACGGCAGCCATGAGAACACTTTGGTTCTGTTGATGAAAAAAAACAAAAAAAAAAACAATCCGTCCATTAATGAAAACTCAGAATTATCGACTATTTATGTTGTGTTCTTGTACGGTTGCAATAAATAGGATCACAAGGTCAGGTATTTATGAAGATGTTAAATTATAATGTGAAAAACTTGAACGACTCTGACCATTTCACTGCGTTTTAAAATTCATTGTTTATAGCCTAGATATTTACAATGGAGCAGTATTTATGCCGGCAACTATATACTGATAATTCTTGTTACCTGAAGACTGTTAAGGTATAGTCCACAACAGAAACGAGAGACGTGGTTCGTGAGAGAGTCCTGTGAAGGTGGGGAAGGGTCTGGAATTGGAGGAGAGGGATGGGAGTGAATACGAGCAGCTTTGTTTTCTGGACCAGCAGGAGGTGGGTCTTGAAGGAGGACTCAGCGAAGCCGGCGAGGAAGGCTGGGTCATCGCTCACCCCCACCATCGTCACGCACCACAACGCATCACCAAGCTAATGGTGCCAACATGAATAAAATTACGAAAGTAATAGTACCAACATAAGTTATATATATCACAAAGCTAATGGCGCTGACATAAAAAATATCACGAGCCTAACGGAGCCAACACGAATAATATCACAAAACTAATCGTGTCCAACATAAATATCAGGAACATAATGCCATCAAGAATATTATCACGAAACTAATGGTGCCGACATGAATAATCGTGTGAGAACGAAAGGACACTAATGCTCCCCCTAACTACGATTTACACCCATCGAATTTTCTGTACAATTCTGGCTTTCGCTTAAGTCACTGATGTGTCCTTGTCCTAAGTTCCTGTCGGTGGTCCAGAAACTGAAACAGGGATCTCTCGGTTGTGGGCCAAGTATACTTCTCATTACACAATGCTAACTCGTACGAATACTTAATGAACTACACTGTTTTATGTCCGGTTCCTTCAGCCTGATGACGTCTTTCTGTATTTCATGCCGGCTACAGCAGGAAAAGGGGAACAGAAATAATATTATTGAGTCGTGTGTGTTTATGCATGAAAATTTTCAAAGAATTATGAGTTATTGTCTCCAGAGACCAGTTTCTTCACCCTAATTCATCAACATGCCGTGGCCACATACCTGTCGAGCTGTGGCTATACTCTGTCAAAGCTGTTCGTATGTCATGGTGGTGTTTTGTTCACTAGTATTCACCTCAAACACTCCGACTCCACAAGGAGCATGTAAGTATGCTAGGTCCTGAAAGAGAACACATAATGATAAATCTTTCCTATTCTTCTGAATTGAAGCAACAATAAGGATAACAAGAGCATTAAATTAAACATATTAGCCGCAAGTATTACAATTTTGATTAACTTTGGGCAGAATTTGGCTTATCTAGTTCATTCAGTTACACATAAGGTTAAAGCCGAAAATGTGAATTACTTGTATCGTACAATAAAGTAAGAACTGACCTAATGTTTAACTTGACCCTATTAGGCTCCTCTGTTGCAGCTCTAAGCAGTTTTTCCATTACAGTTGTGCTTACTTACTTGTATCATGGAGATCGCGTATGAGGAGCCATCTGTCAGCAGTAGAAGAGAAAATTGAGAACACCGCTCTATGGCCAACATGTCATCCAGTGGTAAGCGGCTGTCCATTCATGATATGGTTGTGTCTGACAAGTACGATGGTGGACACAGCGAAAAGCATGGAATGAATCATGTTCAGTCAATCAGTGATTGGTAATTGGCGATGTTAGGTTGCATAGTTAATGTTCGTTTTATATTATACCTCAGTTAAATCAAAACTCGACGAGTAGCTGTGTAGTTATGGTTAAGCAA
This sequence comes from Coenobita brevimanus, assembly GCF_032717465.1. NCBI lineage: Eukaryota > Metazoa > Arthropoda > Malacostraca > Decapoda > Coenobitidae > Coenobita > Coenobita brevimanus. The sequence goes on from NC_136969.1 coordinate 9,000,982, forward strand.
ACCTTCAAGGGATCATCGCTCAGTAGTGTTATAGTCGCTTGAAACATCCGATAACCCATCATTAATTAGAATTATGTGTACGTCTGTTTTGTTATCGTAAAAGGTAAGGAACTGAAACAAATACAACGAAATTACTTGGTGATATATGGTGATGCACATTTAATGGCTTACATCAAAATGAAACAAACCTTTTTTTTCCCCCTCTCACTTTCCTGTTACTGCAGTCTACGTGCCTGTGATGTGATGTAGGCGTGCATTGAACCAGGACCAGGAGACCTGATGCCGAGCCACAGTATCCCCGAGCAGCCGACATAATGCCACCTCCACCACCACCGAAACACGTCACGAGCACTATTGCACACCTTCGCCACCACCACACGTCATGACCACCACAGCATACCTCGGCCACCACCACACGTCACGACCACTACGTAGTGCCTCCACCACTGCCGAAATATGTTACGACCACAGTGGCAGGTCTCCTCCACCACCATATCTATTTCTTAAACATACCTCCACCATAACACTCCTTAGGTCATTAAGAAACTGTAAATCTGCTCCTCCTCGTAACTCAAGGGATATATTTTGCATTAGGAATAACAGACATAATTCAGCACTCTTCTTTCTTTATCCGTTCTTTGAAAAAAGAACATGACCATAATTTTTCTCTCATTACTTACAGATTCGTTTTTCAGAAAGAAGAGATAGGGGAAGTTAGTTTTTTTTTTTTTTTTTTTTCAAAATACATCTGTATCTAAAACCACAATATTATCATACGAAACTCAGATTTCCCTCATCTTTCAAGCACTGTCACCAACACATACGTTAGACTGTCTGATAACCTTCATGACATGATATTCAAAGGAAAATGGACTTTATTCAGCGTTGCATTTTTATTATGATATTCATTACACATTAATATATATACCAATGCATGTCAATCGTATACCAATATGTAACAAAAAAAACACGTATTTATTTCGTAAATTTAGTTTACGTCATAATAATTTTCTTCTGGGTAATCTTTTAATAACAAGCACGTGAGGGAGCCTGGTTAAATATTTTAGCCAAGTACAAAAAATAGTTTATCGTATGACGAAGAAGCAAAAGCAAGTCTGAAGCCTGTAATGCCAATAGTCCGAGAAGGAAAAAACCTAATACAAGAAAGTTCGATATGACACATGAAATACAGATTGTACTTAACTTTCCTAACCTATGACAACAGCAACATATAATATCGTTCTGAAAGAGACGGACAATAGTTTTTCAATATAAATTAATGCTTATATACCACTTGAAAATATAATACCATATACTTACCAATTACGTGGTATCTTGAAAATCTTAACGTAATGGTGGCTTTGGGATGTAAATGCTCACTTAATTAAGAGCTCATATAACTAAGAGCACAAATGAGATCTCAGATCTCTTATCTCGCTTCAGTCAGCTGTTTGCTCGGCTCAGCTTCTTATAAGAAAAACAATATTAGGCACAGATATCGCACTTTTCTGCTTTTGCCCATTTATAAGGGAGACGCAGAAGAATTTACATTAAAGGGACCTTTATCGTTTCCTTGGCTCTTGCTAGTTTTTCTCTACGAACGATAACGAAACTATGGCATGTGATCTGTTGGCAATTCATAATCTTGATACATAGAACCAGTTCACTCGGCTGTCATATATAATGAGCCTGTCTGGGTAGCATTTGTTTGGTTTCGCAGGGAATCATTCAAAACTGAAGGAGTTTGCAAAGTTACTTTGAATGAAGGTGATTATGAGTACTTCATCTTTGCGTTTACGTGAAACTCAGTAATACCTGTATAGACCAGGGTATTTAGTATACCCACTCTGATAATGGATATCTGTTTCCATTGCTCTGAGATTCATTTCAGGTAATTATAACTCATCATTGTGCAATGCTATGGGATGGAACGCTTTAATAAGGCTGTAAATTGCTTTCCAATGTTTCCCTTTACTAGGTCGGCCAGTTCGAAGCCTATTCTCAACGTGTCCCTCCTGCTTCCACCGCCTGAGCCACTTGCAGACAGTGGTGACGCTGGACCCGGTTACCCAAGCAATGGCACGAGCTGACAGGCCCCGCACCCACAACCAGATGGAAGTGCTGCGTTCTGTCAGGGTGGTTGGGCGTGATGGCAGTGTTGTTTCCATGTTCTTTCTAAGAGAGTTATTTAGCAATCAAATATAAAATAAAACTTCATCCTCCTGGTTACTTTGCATCAAGTGTAGGACGTACATTTTATAGTTTTGTTGATCCCCTTCGCCGGAGCGACTTACTTTTACTGCATTCCTCTTACTACTGGATTATTTTCATTCATTATATTGGTAAACCGTTTGATGAAGGCTATTTATGAAATTCATTCAATTCGAGAAACCTCTTCTGAGTTAAATACTTTCTGAATGTAAGGGAAAATATATAAAAGTCTTGAACTGTTTTTGGATATTGGGAAGCAAGTTTGGATACTGGTAGTAAATTTCGGGAATTGACCCTACTCTGCAGTTTTTCGAATCCATAATATATTTGCTGTACTGAGGTCCATTCATGAAAAATAAAAGAACGAAAGTCTGCCATATAGATCGCAACATCAAGCCTGCCTAGGATGGACTGTGCCTAGAACTTCATTGGTTCTCTGCTTCATATCCTGAAGAAGACCCACGAAGCAGCCTAGTAATATCTCCACCCCATGGAAGGTGTGGGAAACTGTAACAGGTTAACGAAGAATGAGCAAAAAAACAGCAGTAGGTTATTTAAACTACAATAGTGGATGGAAATTGGTCACGAAACACCAGTAACAAGTCCTTATACAAATCTTTAAGCAGGAACAACAAGTCTCTAAGTAACCGAAAAAACTAAGCGACAGAAATAAACCTCAGAGCAACAGATTCTAATTTCTAAGTAAGAGAAAGAACCTCAAAGCAACAGAAACAAATATCTAAGCAACAAAAATAAATCTCTAAGTAAGAGAAACAAACCTCCAAGCAACAGAAAAAAATCGAACTAACAGAAATCAACCCAGAGCAACAGAAACAAACCTCTAAGTAACAGAAACAAATATCTAATCAAGAGAAAGGTTGGTACTTAGAGACAGGTTAGCTGGCATGACCGGCCTGCGTTATCACACAGGCTCTGTGTTACGGGTTATGAAGGAAAAATGGTCCATGGGTACCACAAACATCACATACTCTTTACAGAAATGAACTATCCCCACCAACTGCCTAAGTAAGGAAAGTATGTCTAAGGAACAATAAAAACTAATAAAAACTATAACAAGTCGTTATAAAACAAACAGTTTATTCAATAACAAACAAATTTTAAACAAGAAAAGTAAGTCTAAATCTAAAAAAGATTGTGTTCCCCCAAAATGAAGCGTGTGAAAACAAAAATGGGTCTTGAAATAATTAGAACAAGTCTGAAATCAACAGAAAAATGCCCTGGACTAATCTTAAAAGATACAGATGCCATTGCCGGGAAATATTTTTGCTAATATCCAGTTGACCGAGAGGTATTTGGTGTGCTTTCATGCTGTCTGAAATTTAGTGATTTGTAAACACCAAAAAAGTCGAATGTTAAGTTAATAAAAGATACTAATTACCTTCGCGCAAAGATGTTTCGTTCGGTCAGAGAGGTTCATTGTGGCTATCGCTGTGCTTTCATGTTCGATGTCTGAAACTTATGTATCAGAAAATATTAAAATGTTGGAAACTATCTTGATTTATAGCTGTCAGTATATGGTAGTGAAGGATTAATAAACATCTCCCCGATAAAGATACATTGCTTGGTCAATGGGGGTACAACATGACTAACAGGAACGCGTTATATCATGAGTAATAGCAACACGGTACCATATGACTAATAACAACACGGTATTATGTCACTAACAGCAATACGGTACAATATCACTTATAGGAACACTTTACAGTATTATATCACCGACAGCAACACGGTGCTATTTCACTAACATAAGCACTGAACCGTATCTCAAACAACACTGCACAATATGACTAACATGGTACCATATGACTAAATGCAACACAGTGCCACATGACTCACGATCAAAATGTAGGGGAAGGTGAGGCTGGAATGTGATCTCCAACAGCCTGGAGCAACAGCTAAGCTCTGAGTGCTGACCGGCCTCCTGGGGCCCTTATATATACAGTGAACACCTTTCCCTCCTCTCTCACTACACATGCCAGTGAGTACCTTACCCTCCCCTCTCACTGCACCACCCAGTAAACCCCCCTCCGCTCTCACCATATCAATCAGCTAACACATCTCCCTCCTCTCTCACTATTCTATGACAATTTACCTACTCCAAGAGATCAACTAGACAGATCAACTAAAATAAATAGATCAGCTGGGTCACTAGGGACATGCCCACATATTTTCATGATGAGCCTCTCATTAGTGTTATATAATGCCCTGGAGACACAGACAGACAAGTGTGACTACACAGCCCTACCCTCGATGGAAGAAGATACTGTCAAGCAGCATAATTATAATGTTGCTGCATGTATATACTTAGGTCACTAACTTTACTCCATAGGCAATGGATTAAAAAAAAAAAAGACAAAATTTATTAATATATATATTCTTACACAAACGGTAAAAGTGATACCCATGGGAATACACCGCGGTGAGTGTCTCTGAAAGCAACTCTTATACCTTGCCATTTGTATAATTTTATATATTACTCTAAATTTTTTTTTGAATTCATTCAATTTGATTTGCTTTCCTTAAAATGAAGTAAGTAATTCATGTTAAGAGCATTGTCAGCAACGGTGCTGTGTGTGGTCAGTGACGGTGATAGTGGTGTGTGTCTTAAGTGGCCACCTGGCCCTTTTGGCCCCACCTGGCTCCACCACACACCAGCTCCATCACCAGCACCACTACAGCCACTGTGAACCCAAACCCAAGCACCGCAAACATGCCCTGAAAATGGATAACGCATGATGTAGGGCAGTAATCCTTTCATAGATCGACTAAACTAATAATACCCCTTTTACGTGCGTAGTAAGTTCATACGACGTCACACAATATATGTCTATAAAAGACCCATTAAAACAATTATTTACTTCCAACTGATCTTTAGGCCACAGTAGAGACTGAATTATTTTCTACTGTACCGTGGTCTTGTATAGCCTAGACGTTTAATCTAATCTTACACTCAGATAATATCTGTGTAGACTAGTTCTCGGAGGATGATGTGGAGACTCATAAGCTATGTCCATAACTCGTGTGTCTCTCCATCATCCACCGACAACTGCCCTGCCTTAACACATCAACACAGGCTACTTCAATATACCAGATATGAAGTTCACTATGATCCCACCATATACAATGGGAAGATTGGCGGTGCGGTAGTGTCCAATGTATACGTAGCTAGATTCGTAATTACAAAAGGCAGGTTTTATTCTGGTCTTTTATTTTTATCCGAAATACCTACCTGCATAATTAAATGTGACACAATACATACTTACCTAAGAGATATAGAAAGATGCTCATTACTCGATTACATACACCCAAGTTTTTCACCAGTATACTCCAATGAAGTATTTTGTTACTTATTTTTTTTAGTCTGACTCACTCTCGTAGTAAAAGGGTTAATAAAAACTATGTTCAGCCTCCCAGATAAAAAAAAAATCTCATGAATCAAATAAAATCGTCTGGGTGTAATGATAAAATGTAATATCAGATTGAGGAGGATAATAGGTACAGTGAGGCAACTCCTATTTCCAGTGATGAAGGAAGTTACTACCATGGCTTACCCAAAGACTGGTGAGTGAGAGAATGGTGGTGACGGTGATGATCCTGGGTGGGTTCTTGCACCTGCTGGAATTGTGTTCTGAGTACTTCATCCATCTATCGTACTGCCCTGATTCCACCAACGTGTACGATCTAACCACAAGAAGAGACACTTATATGTCTGTATGTGAAGAATAACTCGCTAAGAAAAATGAAAAGTGAAATACTGAGCTCTCGTCTGTTAGTCTAAGACATCTCATGGTATGCATGTGTGTATGTTTGTAAATTTATCATATTCCCAAAGCCCTCCTGTGAAAGGGACCTATATATTTATAATTGTTGAATTTTTTATTTGTATTTTTTAAAAGAATTATACTTTAACAAAATTTTACCTGTAGTACATTGTTGCTTATTTCACCAAACAGGGACACTTACAACTTATTTATCCTCGGTAAAAAGAGGCTGTTCTTCTGAGTCACCATGGCCAGAGGAGTGGTTGCGTAGACGCTCCGTGAAAGGTAAAAATCACAACGACCTGCAAAAAGAATACTAAATATTATTAATACATAAGGCCTCATATATTATTAGAAAACTACTGAAGTATTCCTTTTTCGGACTTACAAGATGCTTCTTATTTTGAAATGCCAGGCAGTGTTTTACATTTGCCGAAAAATCGTTTTTATTTACCCCCTTGCCTCTTGTCAACAGTCGTTTGTCCCTGAAATCCTCATTTCTGTTATATGCATCAGTGTCAGTGTCTTTCTTTGCTGACTGACATTATTAATTACAAGTGAAAATTGTAACAAGAGGAGTCGTAACATCTTGACTGCTCCAGCACTACTCGTATAGTTTATTTTAATAAAAGCACCATTTAGAGGTAAACGCTTTTATTTTCTCCGTCTATATGGTCCTTTAATATTAACCAGTTTGTCAGGCGTAGTAGCCCTGATAACATTTAATTTATTCTAACTGATGACAAACGACTGGGAAGTGAAAGGGAGTTCTCAAAACTTCCCCTGGTGAAATATTCAATCCGTTGTGAGTTTCTTCCTTAATGATCCATGTAAGCTCAAAAGAATAATTCTGTTAACATAAATAACCTGACTATTTTACTCAGTAAAAAAAAGTCTTAGTAAAAGCCAGTTTATATTTCATGGCTAACGTGACATAACCAGTTCAATAGCAGGTTGTGTGTGTGTGTGTGTGTGTGTGTGTGTGTGTGTGTGTGTGTGTGTGTGTGTGCTATTTTAGAATGACAAATATTAAGTATTAATATGTTGTTGGCTTGGTACTGCTATGATACACTGGTATATTCTAAAATACAGATAACTAAAAATATAGTGAACATACATAATTTCAGTAACTTTAACAATCATATTACTACCTGTGAGAGAAAAGCTTTTGGGCAGCAAGTTGATATAGTTGAGATACACGTCAAAGATGACGTGAGTGGCAGCGCGCACGACGGTCTCCATGCTCTTTTGTAATTCGACGAACATGTTGTAAGTGACCCGTTTTGTTCCCATCAGTTTCCCCAATTCGTGAAGTGGACCTGACGTGGCAGTCTGTCGAGAATACGACTATCAAATATTGTCTACTTTACGGTATATGTTATGGGATTTGGAAACAAGAGGTCTTAGTCATTCGAAAAAGAAAATGTATGTGTAAATGTCTGGCCTAAAATTTTCGTTATAAATCTAACATACGAAAATTACCGATGACCCATGAGTTAATGACTAAAAATAGCATCAGGAACTTAATTACCTATCCAAATCATTGATCCCACTCATAAATTAATTTGCTGCTTTTCAGTGTTTGAGAAATTGTACATGGCAAAAAAAAAAAAAGAATGTTATTAATAGACAGAAATTGTCGTAGACTTTGGGCAGCGCGTTACTATGATAAAAATTTCATGAATAGTTTAAACATCACTAGAAGCAAAACTGTTATGAATATTTTTTGACGCCATAATTAACTAACAGCATACCAATTAAAGTATCGCATTATAGACAGCCAGTTATATACTCTTTATTTTTTATCATCCTGAAGAACAACCACTCACTTCAATATATTTAATGATCAAAGTGTTTGGAACAACAATTATCCCAACATCAGAGTTGTCAAGGACGTCCTCAAGTCTCTGATAGGGTTGGTCTATGTATCTGACTGCCAGGAGGGACATGAGGTTGCCGACGTAGCTCTGTGTCAGCACCACCATCATCAGCATCCACACCCCCAGCATCACACGATCCCACCACCACTGACTATTAGTTCTCTTTATATCTGGAAGAATTAGATATGGATCACCAAAATATTTGATGACCTGTTTCTGGCAAATTTGGTGAAATAAAAGTAGTGGTTACAGTAAGCTGCCATTATCGAGATGAAACTAGGCATCATCTAACACAAGACAGTGGTTGAGCATCATGAAACTATGTGGGCGAAACAACTGGCTGTTTTCGTAATCTCAAAGAAAGAAATTGACTAGTCCAGAAGCTAACAGGCCTGGATGATGACTCCATTAACGCAGCCTTTCCGACTTAATCATATCTCTCAGAGTCCCTTCAAAGTCAGTCTAAAATTACTCAATGTTAAACCACAACATGGCAGATACTAGTTACCTTCTTGCAAAAGAACTCTCACACATTTGAAGGTGTTGGTATCTGCCATGTGTAGTTCTTGCATGTAAGTGGGAAGGCAGTAGGACAGAAGCAGCATCACAACGCATACTGACAACAATGCTGTCAGCACAGCCACCCAAACCTTTGGTCTAAGAGGTAGCAGGAAGCCCCACGGGTTCACCTCAGGTCGACCACGGGCAGCGAGAATTACATAATATCCCATAAACACAAATGGAGAGTAGTCTATCCACTGGCTTCTGGTTATATCGAAGAAAAATGGTCCCGGGGTAAACTCCACTTCCTGAAAAGTGTTTTTCTAAAATATAATGAAGAACAGCAGAACAATGTATGTCGGTATATATTCCATAAAAGATTGGTCTTTACAACTTGATACTATGATGAGTAATTCGTGAAACGACTCACAAATCGTTTTCTTGACTCAATATATTTTCTGTATTGATCACGACTTGTTATTTCGAGAGAAATTGTCAGCGAACTAAATATGTGAAAGGAAAACTGCCATTTTTTTTTTTTTTTTTTTTTCAGATGATGCGTATGCGAAACATGAGGATCGAAATTTATGTATGGGAAAATACAACTACTGTACATTGCGGAAAGATGTAGAAGGATAATTAAACTTTAGAATCTACCTAAGATACGGCTGCTTCTTGATAAAAAAAAAAAATAATGCAATAACATAAATTGTAAGTCAACAGAAATTGGTTTTAATGAGAACAAGTAGAAAAAAGCAGTAGCGAGTTAAGAATAATGTTTAAAAGAAATGTTCACATTTTATAGATAAGAAAGACGCTATTACGTGCCTAAAGCCAAAGAGTATTCGGTGCACATATGCTATATATACTCTAGTTCTAACCTGGACCAAAATTGCCATTCTATATCGAGAAGTTTACTGCAATAAGAGATTAGCACTAGATTAGGACGCTAGTGATAAAGCAGTCTTCTGAAAAGGAGGGAAGGGTTAACACTATCTTTTTTTGCCATCGAGCTTCGTAGTACAACCTGCAAAAGGATGAAAATCAGAGCCAAGTTGAGGTAACCGAAGTATACAACTGACCTCACGTGTAATGAGTCCCATCATGCCTGTCCAAGTCCCATCGCTTTGCAGTAAGCCCCAAGTCCTGTCAGGAGATCTCACGTAGGTGTATCTGTCAGAAGGACGTGATTTAAGCTCCTTTTATGATTTTGTAACCTTTTCCATAGCAAGAAATACGTCGAGAGGGTACGTTCACATTCATATTTCATTTTTGTTAACTTGGGCAAGTTGTGCAATCAACCAGCGTCTATTTGTCAAACCCTAATATTTCCAGTCAAACAACCAGGTTATGTATCAAGGCAAATGTGGATTAATAGCTCACGTGAAGTTCATGGTCGTGGACAGCATCTCCATAACGTTCCCCGCTGGCCCCCCGAAGGTGAGTCGTTTGCCCTCTGGCGCCGTGGGGTCATCTACTGTAAATGCCACCTGTGCCACAAACTCCTCCGCTGTCACTAGCACGTGTGGCCGGTGCGGGAACCTGTGACAAGATGGTGTACGGTATAGTGTTGACTAGTGTTGTCACTTGGATCAATTATATACTTTCCGGCCATGCATTTTTCATTCTGACAGCATGATTATATGTTTGTGTATTACACAAAAAACAGAACCTGGACATTATAAGCTTTTGTTTTCCAGTATCTATTGTGCTAACTTTGTTCAGTTAAAGAAAACAACCACGGTGATCGTCCATGTTGTTGCGTAATGGTGGCATAACCTAAGGCCATTCAGATCGTTCAGAGTGATTAATGTTCAGGCTCAGGTAAGTTAATTTAGATTCGAGAAAGCTGTTTAGATACAATTAGGTAAGTTATTATCTCTACTTATTTTGCTCTAACTTGTCCTAGAACTCTCATATGCTCATCTTGAATCCTGCGTTATAAAAAAAGATCAACACTCGAATATGATGCTAGTCATGAAGAGATGTTATGGGAAGGATGTAGAGCTGTAGTATTGTCTTTTTCTACCACTGACCAATGTGAAAAAAGATGCAAAAGGTAGAAAAACTGATCATAATTACGGTAAAAAAAAAAAAAGAGTTATTGTATATTCAAGCACACTTCAGTCCATCAAGGTCATTTATGTCGCTCACGTTGGTTCAGTGTCAATTAGGTCCAGATACACGAATTCAGGTAATATTAGTCCCATTCTAGTAATTTCGTCCAGTCAGAATATTTATTTACATATTTCTCGTCTCTTCTCTTGTAGGAATCATGACATCTTACACCATCTCTTACGTAGTGTGCAAGTTGGTTATTTGCGGGAATGCATTAATAATAACAATATATGTTACCATGCAAGATCTCTCATGTATCCAGCTCAGTGTGTCATTGCTTAGCAATATCTTACAGGAACGTTGTCGACACAAAATTTACCGCAAGAATTTCTTGGGGAAAAGATCTGGTGGATGGATGAAAGTTAGACGTTCATCGATAGTCCATGATGCTACTTGTAATGGCCGAGATTCTGGGTCGGTGAACGGCAGCCATGAGAACACTTTGGTTCTGTTGATGAAAAAACAATCCGTCCATTAATTAAAACTCAGAATTATCGACTATTTATTTTGTGTTCTTGTACGGTTGCAACAAATAGGATAACAAGGTCAGTTATTCATGACGATGTTAATTAATAATGTGAAAAACTTGAAAGACTCTGACCATTTCACTTGGTTTCAAAGTTCATTGTTTACAGTCTCAGTAATTAAAATGGAGCAGTAATTACGTTGGCAAATGTCTTTGGATAATATTCGTTACCTGAAGACTGGCAAGGTATCGTCAACAACAGCAACGAGAGAAGTGGTTCGTGAGAGAGTCCTGTGAAGGTGGGGAAGGGTCTGGAGTTGGTGGAGCGGGATGCGAGTGAATACGAGCAGCTTTGTTTTCTGTACCAACAGGAGGTGGCTCTTGAAGGAGGACTCAGCGAAGGCGGCGAGGAAGGCTGGGTCATCGCTCACCACAACCATCGTCACGCACCACAACTCATCACACAGCTAATGGTACCAACATGAATAATATCACAAAACTAATAGTACCAACATAAATTTTTCACAAACCTAATGATGCTGACATAAAAAATATCACGAACCTAACGGAGCAAACACGAATAATATCATAAAAGTAATCGTGCCCAACATAAATATCAGGAACCTAATGCCAAGAAGAACATTATCACGAAACTAATGGTGCCGACATGAGTAATCATCTGACAACGAAAGGACCGTAATACCCCCGCTGAGTACGATTTACACCCAAGGAATATTCTGTACAGTCCTGGCTTTTGGCAGGTGTGTCCTCGCCCTAAGTTCTCGTCGGTGGTTCAGGAACTGAAACAGGGATCTCTCGGTTGTGGGTCAAGTATACTTCCGATTACACAGTGCTAACACATAGGAGTGCTTAATGAACTAAACTGTTTTATGTCTGGTTCCTTCAGCCTGATGACGTTTTTTCTGTTTTTCATGCCGGCTAAAGCCGGATAAAGGGAACCGAAAGACGTCTATAGGAATAATATAATTCAGTCGTGTGTTTTCATCTGTGAATATTTTCAAAGAATTATGAATTATAGTCTCCAGACATCAATTTCTTCACCCTAATTCATTTACATGCCGTGGCCACATACCTGTCGAGCTTTAGCTATACTCTGTGAGAGCTGTTCGTATGTCACGGTGGTGTTTTGTTCACTAGTATTCACCTCAAACACTCCGACTCCCCAAGGAGCATGTAAGTGTGCTAGGTCCTGAAAGAGATCGCTTAATGATAAATCTTTCCTATTTTTCACAATTGAAGCAACAATAAGGAAAACTAAAGCAATAAATTAAACATATTAGCCGCAAGTATTACAATTTTGATTAACTTTGGGCAGAATTTGGCTTATCTAGTTCATTCAGTTGCACATGAGGTTAAAGCCAAAAATGTGAATTACTTGTATCGTACAGTAAAGTAAGAACTGACCTAATGTTTAACTTGACCCTATCAGGCTCTTCTGTTGCAGCTCTAAATAGTTTTTACATAATTGTTTTGCTTACTTACTTGCGTCATGGAGATCGCCCATGGGGAGCCATATGTTAGCAGTAGGACAGAAAAGTGAGAACACCGCTCTGCAGCCAACATGTCATCCAGTGATAGGCGGCTGTCCATTGATGCTATGGTCATGTCTGACAAATACGAGGGTGGATAAGAGCACACTTGTACAGTATTGTTTTTAGTACTAGTGCTGGAGTATTTATTTGGCAATATGCACCAAAATCAACCCTTCATCTACCAATGTCTTCTCTCTGCTACCTAAAACTGCCGGTAGCCAAAATATTATACTAAAAGTAACACAGTGAAAAGGACGGAGAGATTCATGTTCAGTCAATCAGTGAATACAAATTGGCGAGGTTCGGTTGCATAGTTTATTTTCGTTTTATATTATAGTTCAGTTAAATTAAAAACTCTAACTACGAATAGCTGTGTCGTTATGGCTAAGCAAACCTTCAAAAGATCATAGCTCCCCAGGGCTGCAGTGGCTTGAAATATCCGATAACCCATCATTAATCGGAATTCTGTGTGCCTCTTTTTTTCCTATCGTAAAAGAGGAGCAAATGAAATAATTAAATACAACGAAATAACTTGGTGATGTTTGGTGATGCACATATAATAGCCTAGATCAAAATGAAACAAGCCTACCACTTTCTCTTTACTGCAGTCTACGTGCCTGTGATGTGATGTAGGCGGGCATGGATCAGGAGACAAGTGACCCCCAGGCCGAGCCACAGAATCCCCGCAGCAGCCGACATCATGCCACCCCCACCACCACTGAAACACGTCGCTACCACCACCGCACACCTCCGCTACCACCACACGTCACGACCACCACCGCACACCTCCGCAACCACCACAGGTCACGACCACTACAGCACACCTCTGCCACCACCACACTTCACGACAGCTACGTAATGCCTCCACCACTGTCAAAAATATGTTACGACCACTATGACATGCCTCCGCCTTTCTAAACAAACCTCAACCATAACACTCCTTAGGCCATTAAGAAACTGTAAATCTGCTCCTCCTCGTAACTAAAGGTATATATTTTGCATTGGGAATAAGAGACATAATTCAGCACTCTTCTTTCTTTATCCGTTCTTTGAAAAAAAAGAAAAAAGAAAAAAAGATTTTCATAATTTTTCTCTCATAACTTAAAGATTTGTTTTTCAGAAAAAAACACGAGATAGGGGAAAAATTTTAATATAAGCTACAAAAGGTAATCCCAGTTAGGAGATAGAGTTGATCATAAGCTAGTGAAGTTAAATCCTGATCAACAAACCAGAAATCAAAATCAATCTGTGGTTAACGCATGTTCATCCTTATATTTTCCGCGCTGATGTACATTTCCTGGACGAGGAGTGTTACCTAGTTTCTTCCACAAGTACAGTACCTGTGTATCTAAAACCACAATATTATCATACGAAACTCAGATTTCCCTCATCTTTCAAACACTGTTACCAAGACATACGTCAGACTGTCTGATAACCTTCATGACATGATATTCAAAGGAAAGTGGACTTTATTCAGCGTTGCATTTTTATTATTCATTACACATTAATTTATATACCAATGTATGTTACTCATATACCATTATGTAACAAAAATACTTACACTATTTAGAAATACGTATTAATTCCATTAATTTCGTTTACATCACATCATTTTCGTCAGTGGAAACCTTTAAAATAATTATGATGGAGATGAGGGAGCGTTGTTAAACATTCTAGCCAAGTGCAAAAAATACTTGATCACCTTACGAAAAAGCACAAGCAAGTCTGAAGCCTATAATACCAATTTTCCGAGGAGGGAAACGCCTAATACAAGAACGTTTGGTATGACATGAAATACAGATTGTTCATAACTTTCGTAACCTAGGACAACATACATTATCGTTCTGAAAGAGACAGACAATAGTTTTTCAGTATAAAATAAGACTTAACTGCCTATTGAAAGTATTATGCCATGTACTTACTAAATACGCGGTATTTTGAAAATCTCAACATAATGGTAGCTTTGGGATGTAAATGCTCATTTAGTTGAGAGCTCATTTAACTGAGAGCACAAATGAGATCTCACATCTCTTACCTCACTTCAGTCAGCTGTTTTCTCTGCTCAGCTTTGGCTAACAAAAACAATATTTAGCACTTTTCTGTTTTTGCCCGTTTATAAGGGAGACGCAGGTGAATTTTCATGAAAGGGAACTTTATCTTTTCCTTGGCTCTTGCTAGATTTTTTCTACGAACGATAACGAAACTATGGCACGTTATGTGTTGGCAGTTCATAATCTTGATACATAGAACCAGTTCACTCGGCTGTCATATATCAAGAGCCTGTCTGTGTGGCATCTGATTGGTTGCAGAGAATGTTTCAAAACTGAAGGAGTTTGCAAAGTTACTTTGAATGAAGTTGATTATGAGTACTTCAACTTTGCGTTTACGTGAAACTCAGTAATATCTGTACAGATCTGGATATTTAGTATACCCATAATGATAATGGATATCTGTTTGTATTGCTCTGAGATTCATTTCAGATAAGTATAACTTAGGGTGCAATGCAATGAGAAGGAACGCTTTAATACGGCTGTAAATTGCTTTGCAATGTTTCCTTTTACTAGGTCGACCGGTGCTACGCCTGTTCTCAACGTGTCCCTCCTGCTTCCACCGCCTGAGCCACCTGCAGACAGTTGTGACGCTGGACCCGGTTACACAAGCTATGGCACGAGCTGACAGGCCCCCCATCCACAACAAGATGAAGTTGCTGCGTTCTGTCAGGGTGGTTGGGCGTGAGGGCAGCTGTGTTTCCATGTTCTGTCTAAGAGAGATATTTAGCAATCAAATATAAAATAGAACTTTGTCCTCCTGGTTACTTTGCATCAAGTGAAGGACGTACAATTTGTAGTTCCTTTTGTTTAAGCCCTTCGCCTTAGGGACTTTCACTACAGTACACTAGGGTTTCTACTGGATTATTTTTATTCATTATATATGTACATTGTTTGATGAAGGCTATTGATAAACCTCATTCAGTTCGAGAAACCTCTTCTGAGTTAAATACCTTCTGACTGTAGGGGAAAACATATAAAAGTCTCGACGTGTCTCTGGATATTTGGAGGCATGTTTGGATACTGGCAGTAAATTTTGTGTATAGACACTGCCCTGCAGTTTTTCGAATCCATAATATATTTGCTGTAATGAGGTGTATCCACACACACAAAAAAGAAAGAAAGAATGAAAAAAAGTATGCCATATAGACCATAACTTGAAGCCTGCCTAGGATGGATTGTGCCTAGATCTTCACTGGTTCTCTGCTTGATATCCCGAAAAAGACCCACGAAGCAACCTAGTAATCTCTCCACCCCATGAGAAGTGTGGGAAAGTATAACAGGTTGATGAAGAATGAGCAAGAAGGAGCAGTTGGTTATAAACAACAATACTGGAGCAAAAATGGTCAAGAAACAACAGTAACAAGTCCTTATACAGGTCTTTAAGCAACAAAAACACTTCTTTAAGTAACCGAAAAAAAACTAACCAACGGAAACAAACATCAGAGCAACAGAATTAAATTTCTAAGAGAGACAAACCTCAAAGCAACAGAAACAAATCTCTAAGCAACAGAAACAAATCTCTATGTAACAGAAACAAACCGCCAAGCAACAGAAAAAAAATCTAAACAACAGGATAAACCCAGAGCAACAGAAACAAACCTCCAAGCAACAGGAACAAATATCTAAGCAGGAGACAGGTTGGTACTTAGAGACAAGTTAGCTGGCACGACTGGGCTGCTTTATCACACACTTTCAGGCTCTGTGTTCCGGGTTATGAAGGAAAAATGGTCCACGGGTACCACAACAATCATTTACTCTTTGGAGAAATGAACTGTCCCCACCAACTGCCTAAGCAGGAAAAATATGTCTGAAGAACAATAAAAACTAAAAAAAAAAAAAGTCCTTATTAAACAAACAGGTTATTCAACAACAAACAATGTTGAAACAAGAAAAGTAAGTGTAAAGCAATAAAAGATTGTTCTCCCCAAAATGAAGCGTGTGAAAACAAAAATGGGTCTTAAAACAATTAAAACAAGTCCGAAAGGGACATAAAAATGCCCTAAACCAGTCTTAAAACAAAAAATACCGTTGCCACTAGTCAGGAATTTTTTTTTGCTAATTTCCTGTTGACCAAGAGATATTTAGTGAGAAATGAGTTTAAAAATACACATTTGGAAACTAAACTTTAAAACGATACAGCTGTATATTGTCGCATAGGTTATTCATACACGCCGACAACTTCATGAGCAACAACAAAGTGTGTAAGTATGTAGTGATAAGTTGCCATGACTGACAACAGCAGAGTGCACAAATCTGACAACAACACAGTGCCACATGACTCACGGTAAAGGTATAGAGTCAAATGTGGCCAAAATAGTGCTCTTACAGCCCGGAACAGGAGATGAACACTGAAGGTTGCGTGTCTCCTGCAGCCCTTTTATAACCACTGGCACCCAGTCTATACCGACCCCTTCCCTCACACCACACCAATCAGTGAACACCTCCCTCTCCCCTCTTATCACATCAATCACTGAACACCTCCACCTCCCCTCATACCACATTAATGAACATCTCCCCCTCCCCTCACACCACACCACTCAGTGCACATCCGTTTCATCAGTCTCTTTCACCAGATTATTAAAATGCAGACAGAGTCGTAGATACTGCTCCCCGTACCCCCCGGCCGGGGTTGGCCCGGCTTTAAGCGGGGCCCCCTACCAGGGGCCCCCTTAGGGGGCCCCACCAAACGGTAAACAGGAAGGGCGGAAGTTATGTTTGTGTGCACGTTGTCTTCACGACTTTGAAATATAGCAAAAAAAAAAAAAAAAAAATCGTACTCGAATTTTTCAAAATCGTCGAAAATGAGTTGAATGACTCCCACCTTGGCGGCCAGCAGCGACCAATGCTTGTCATGTGGTTGCCGGTTGGCATTTGGCTTTTTTGAGCAACATTTGGCCATCACATATTCATGGAAAACTATCAACCACATTTTGGCAATATTCTGGCATTATTTCATTCAAAATCAGCCAGTACTGACCAGATGGTTGAAGCGCAAAAGTGTTTCTGCTGATAGCAATTTGGCATCACTTTTGCTAAAACATCTCAGTTCTCTCGTGACATTCGTCTCTAGTGCTAAGTGGGTGGCGTAACCTTTACTAATATCGCTTTTTTTTTCTTTTTTTCTTTTAAGAAAATAAGTGATTATAGGTGTCTCAGGTGACTGAAAGTTTGCAGCAATGTCCATTGATAATTTAGACGAGGATAGTGGGATGTAGTTATGTAAATATAGCAATGTAGGCTACAGAGAAACTTAACCATGGCTTCTTTTTATGGACGGCGCATAAGTTCTGCCACAACAGAACATTTTGTGGTAAATAATAACTGTGTGAAATGGAGTAGTCCTGAAAGACTCCTGATAAAATTTCCATAATAATCACCCACACCCTGATACTGATGAAAGTGGCATTAGTGAAAACATAGTGCCCACCACTCAGCATTACATAAACAGCCATACATACAGGTGACTCAGCTAGAGTGAAAGGGACCGGTAAAAGTTCAGCCACGATAAAAAGTTCCTGGGGATGATTATGACCAGTGCCTAATGGGTGGCATGACCTTTCTGACTTTTTTTTTCTAAGAGTTAATTTTTCTTCTCTTATAATATTGACTGTGTCTCTGACATTATGTTTATGGTGTTCACATGTACAGCACTATATAATGAATAGTTTATTCAATTCTTTATTGTGTCACAAATTGCATTCAAAGTTTGGTGCTATATATTACAATCTATCTATCTATTGCCAGACGCTTTAATCCCATGCGAGTTGGCCACAAACAAATCGCCTCCATATCGCCCTGTCCCTCGCCATTTCACTGCCCTGCTCCCAGCTCACCCCCCCCCCTCTCATATACCTCTCTACTCCATTCTTCCATCTCATCCTTGGTCTCCCCCTCCCTCTCTACCCCTCCACCTCACCAACGTACACCCTCCTCGTCAGTCTTTCACTCTCCATCCTCTCCACATGACCAAACCGCCTAGGTGTGTTCCTCCAAACGCTTCCTCTCACATCCACATCCACACCACAACGTTCCTTCACTTCCTCATTTGTCAGTCTGTCTCTGCATGTGACTCCACATGCTCCTCTCAAATAGCTTATTTCCACTGCTCTCACTCTTGACTTGTGTCCCTCCAGCAAGGTTCAAGCTTCACGTCCATACATTAGAGTTGGTATCACAATACTGTCATGTTGTAACTTTTTCACTTCCATGCTCACTTCCCTGTTTCTTATCACTGCTTTCAAGCAACCAGCAACCTTTCTTCCTTGTTGTACCCTTTCAAACACTTCACCCTCCAATCTTCCATCCTTACTCATCACACTACCCAAGTACTTAGACATACATTTTCCATTTCCTCCTCATCCAACCTCACTGTACATTCACTGACTTAACTTCTCTCGAAGACCATAACTTTACTCTTCCCTACATTCATCTTTAGATTCCGTTTCTTACACACTCTCCCAAACTCATCCATCAAGCCTTGCAGCTCCCCTTCGTCTTCACTTAACAACACAGTACCATCTGCAAACAACAGTATAGGGAGTTTCCAAACACTGCCCTCTCTCATTAGGGCCACTCCAACATCCACTACCCTACCTTGTATCTCTTTTATAACCCCATCCATATACAGATGAACAACCATGGAGACATGACACATCCCTGTTTGAGCCCAACCTTCAAATAGAAAAAATCACTTAGTTCACTATCCACACGCACTCCAGCCTTAGCACCCTCATACATACTCTTCACAGCATTCAACAACTCCCCATCTACTCAATATATCCTTAATACTTTCCACAATCCATGTCTATCCACCATGTCATATGCCTTCTCCAAATCTATGAAGGTCGTATACAACTTCTTTCACTGTTTTTTACGGAATGAACATTTGTCTGCATCTTTTTTCTTCACAGCCGATATTATACTTATTTACCTTGTCGTAATACTGCATTGTGGAAGCTTTTATGTGTGTATTTGCTTAAAATTTCGTGAAGAAAATCATGCGTGATTCTAAGAAAATCCCCAAAATACCATCTACCATGGCCCTTCCAGATGAAGGACTGGCTCCACCTTGGCTCCCGCCCCCCATGAATGAAGTCTCAGTTACGCCACTGTATAGAATACCTAGGTGTTATATCTGCCTAAGCTTCAGGGCAAAGAAAAAATTAAACAATCTGTACACTACACATTTCCTAGGCGTTCTGTAGATTACAGAGTTCGTTTTAGGCAATGTATGAAACGAGCAAACTGCAGCAAACAACTAAGCTCCTCACCACTATTAGCCGAGTGTTAGTTGTTTGTTCTAAACTTTCAGTTAAATAGAACTTAAATAGGAAACCTAACCTAACCAAACCTAACCTAACCCAGCCAAACCTAACCTAATCTCAGTGTTAGTTGTTTGTTCAAAACATTCAGTTAAATATAACTTAAATAGAAAACCTAGCCTAACCAAATCTAACCTTAGCTAACTCAACCTAACCTAACCTAATCTCTGTTCTATCTGTCCTAACCTAATCTAACCTAACTTGTTATTAACTGCCGCGTAACGAGATGGTATCGTACAATATTTGATCTGGCACAGGATTATTCATTATCCCCACCAAGGAGATAATGTTTTCGTCGTCGTTTATTTATTTATTTATTTGTTAACAGTTTAACTCGAAAAATTATGGACAGATTTTGATGATATTTTCAGGAGAGCCACGCAAAGTCTCTCTACTTCGACAAATTGGTGAACAAATTTGCTGACGCAAAATCTCGGAAAAAGTACTTCCGATGAAGTTTGTCGAGACGTTATGTGAAACCTGTGGCAGTTGTACTGTCAATGTTATATTATGGATAGCTGTATTGCTTCTGTATTATAAAATAAATGCCATAGGTATATTTTTTATTATTATTATTCTCTCTCTCTCTCTCTCTCTCTCTCTCTCTCTCTAATTTTATCTTCTCTTCCTCCTTCCTCCTTCCTTTCTCGACATTTCTATACTTCCTTTCCTTTAACAATCGTCCAATTCTCCATCTCGTCTTATCATCATATTTATTCGTTCCCGGCAGCTGTCATTTGCGAATTGTCTTGGTTATGTGTGTGTGTGTGTTTGTGTTTGTGTGTGTGTGTGTGTGTGTGTGTGTGTGTGTGTGTGGTGTGTGTGTGTGTGAGATACTGTCTTTGTTTACCTGTTTGCTTGTTTCTATGTTTCTTCTTCTTTCCTTCTGTATGAATGTTCACACCTATGTTACTATAGCCCATTCAAGATAGTCTGGGTAAATTTATGGACACTTGTATGGCAACATAGTCAATTTGCCTGCTGATTGGCTGTCACTCGTTAATTCATCACCGATACTTTCGGCTTTATTTTGGTATTTTATATGTTGCATTTCTTTATAGCT
Organism: Coenobita brevimanus; assembly: GCF_032717465.1. Taxonomy (NCBI): domain Eukaryota; kingdom Metazoa; phylum Arthropoda; class Malacostraca; order Decapoda; family Coenobitidae; genus Coenobita; species Coenobita brevimanus. The sequence goes on from NC_136969.1 coordinate 9,021,928, forward strand.
ATATAGCATTGGCATATAAAGAAGCAATCAATATACCCAGCTAATGATGTTGCCATATAGGTGTCGATGCGTTTACCCAGACGATATTGAACTTGCTTTGCATCAGGAGAACTGTCCTAGAAGATGTACAGATTCATCGTTTTATTACGGGGGCCCCGAGTAAAGGTTTCGGGGAGGCGGGGGGAGCCACAACACCTTGCTACCACGAAGGAGAAAAGATATGGAGCATTAACTCTTATGGGCGAAAACGAGACCCGTTTAATGAGCTGGCTTGGTCAACAGATGGCATTGTGGTCGCCGGTGTGTCGTCTGATTGTTTACATAAGTTGACAGGCAGGATGCGATGGGGAATGGCGGTACAAATAAACATGGCTACAAACGCTGGACACTGTTGCGTTGTTTGTGGGAAAAACCGACGAACTGGACACTAACCTACGGTTTCATTTCTTCCCAGAGGACAGAAAGAGGTGAGTAAAACAGATGTGACAAACTATTATGCACAAATAAGTATATTGCGGTCATAAATGTAGGTGCAAATTGGGAAGACACATCAGCTGAAACTGGTCCTCGGCACGTACGTCTAAGATAAAAATCTGTAGGGAATACTATGCTTCATTACACATATGATAAAGGATACGTTGGACATCGATATGGGACAAGTGAACTTGCTGAAGTAATACCGCTACGTTCGCAACGTAGGATATAATTTACCGGCCCTCACTCGATCAATATTTATTGACAATATTCATATTTTTTTTCCGTATTAATGATCCTGTGATAATGACAGTGAAGATATGCCCCATCCATTATTAAAGGCTGTTACTCATATACCGATAACGGGAAATTACTTCTACATGCAGGTAGGAACCATGTAATGATATACAAAATTTCCTAAACCACATGAGGTACTGTACAGTTGGCCGCACTCCCGATTTCCCTGAACTTCACCCATAGTCAACGATGTGGCACCGCTGTATTTGTTTGGATCTTTGGACATGTAGAGCAGCAGTATGAAGCGCTGGGACCTCGCAATAGTGAACTGGCACAGACAGTGAGTAACGGAATTCTCCTCTCAGCGTGTGTGCATTGTCGAACCTATGTATCAGTTAAATAGTGATAAGGAATAGGATATAACTGGACCCTGTATCGGGTGTCTAGTTTGGTGGGGAGGAAAGGTGGCTAGTGGTGGAGGGGTGGGAATGGACGGGGGAGGGTCGGGCTCTCCTGTTTCGTGATGAGCCGTATGCTGAGTCGTAAGCTGGAACCCAATACTTTACAGGAAACGAGCGAGACGACAAACATTCACATGGTTAGGGGCACACACACACGGCATGCTTTCACCTTTGTATGGAGAGCTAAATAATACATGTATTACTTGGATAAAACGCTACATAGTGATACATAAAACACAGCAGACCTCAGTTTGTTAAGTGTTAGACTTATCATGTGATGTGGCGTATGGCTGGTGCGGGGGAGGTGGAGGCTGATTTCATGAGGCCACTTGGCTTGACCCGTCACCACAATTATACTATTTTAGTCAATAACAATGAAAATGACTATTGAACACCAACTATTCCTGATGTTATTATACGGAATGTAGACACGTTCATAAATAAAAACTTGTGTAGTTTTATAATCACGTTAGTATGCCTACATCGTAGTTGCACTGTGTGCATACCCAACATAATACCTTCATAGGTGATAGCATGGTGCCAAAATGCTGCTCCCTGTTATGTCTACCAGGAATACCATCATATGACTTATGCTGTGGCAGTATATTCATCTTGGTCAGCACCTTCTGTGTGCCACCTGAATTTTGCAATGAAACAGCAGGATATGTTTCCGTAGTTATTCTCCATTCTTAATTGATTCCAATATAGTGATGTGCGACTCTTACATTTGTGGTGGTTTATTTGGTGGTGTATTACATAACCAGATTCATACGATAGTTGCTGGTGAACCTTCTTCCCGAAACCCTTTGCCAAGCTACCGAGAGTGGGAGAACCTACCCCTCCCCCCTCCTCCCTTCACCCCACCTCTAGCCATACCTCCTCCTCACCAAACTAGACACCCGATACAGGGTCCAGTTATATCCTAATGCTTATCGCTATTCAACTGACACATAGGTTCGATAATGCACAGACGCTGAAAGGAAAATTCCATTACTCACTGTCCGTGCCACGTCACTACATATTACGAGGTCCCAGCACTTCATACTGCTACGTGTCCAAAGATCCAAACAAATACAGTGGTGCCACATCGCTGACTATGGGTGAAGTTCAGGGAACGCGGGAGTGCGGCCAACTGTACTTACACGAGAGAGAGAGAGAGAGAGAGAGAGAGAGAGAGAGAGAGAGAGAGAGAGAGAGAGAGAGGATATCCAGAGAAAAAGACGCACGAAATAGCCATCCACAGGGAAAAGGAAACACGAGATTGCCCAAGCTCATGGGGTATTTCGTGTTTCCTGTTTCCCTGTGGATATTTTCATATTTATGAAATGCGTGTTATTGACTTATTCAGAGATAGATATACTGTACACAGATAGATAGATGCAGATACAGACAGATAGATAGTTGATGAACAGAGAGATAGGCATCTAACAGGTAGGTAAAACTGTACAGTAGATGTATCTATTTATTAATATACACATGTATTCCATTACGTGCATTATTGGACAACTTGATCTGACTCAAGTTCTTTGGTTTCCTGTACGGTACATTAACGTTGACAAACCAACATATTTTAACATGTTTTATATGACCATTATCTTGTACACCGGTTATATTCGTCTTCCAGTGTAAATGTCATTACCTTTTGCATGCATAATGGTATTGTAAAAACTGCCATTTATGTCACACACTTGGTAATTGTCCTGCATGTTTGTATTGTAGTAGTTTAGGCATTTGCAAATTGTATTATTGTTTGAAGGCTATATAATGGTTATGAATTACTTAAAAACTTTCCCATATGTTGCTTGTTTTCATGGTATATTCTCGAAACTGTTATGTAATATGACATACATTTATCTCCAGCTTCATAAACATTTAAGATACACTGTTTTTTTTTTAATGGTATGTTTCAAAAAGGGGGAGGGGGGGTATTCTTTTGCCAACATATCCACAGGTATATGGTAGATGAACGTGCGTCTGAAAACAATGGACTTTTTTTTTTTTTTTCTTAAATCACTATGATACTTATGATTCACAGAGCAAAAACAACAAACGGCTATGAGTTTCTGTTTCCCGTCTGAATGTTTTCGGGATAATAATGTAAGCTAACATGTATGTGGCTAGCTGTCCTACCCATTACCCAATAAATCCACTATAATATTCTTGTTTGTATTATTAATACATCCATTATATTCCGAGCCGCAGACTTTTATCACTGGAAAGAATCTTTGTGTCAAAATACAATATTTGGTACACTGTTCGCCGTTCATCACCAACATGGTATCAGTGGTGAAGGATGCTCATGTACCATATAATTATCTATTGATAAAATTAGTTTCACATGGTAGGCGTGTATAGTCCCGATTCATAATCTAACCACAGTCTACCCTAAAACCGTTTTCTTTTATTCCCGTTCTCCCTTAACTGGCTTGTGCACTAGATGACGAGAAGGTTAGGGTCTAAGTCTACTATGGTCCTTTCGCAGCAAGAAGTCCGTTCAGGGTGTGGCAGAAGTTGGACTTTCCCCGAGTGCGACGGTGCCAATTTGACCACCAATTATCGGATTATCACTACCTACTCCCATCCCACCTGTTTCTCCCCCTCTCTCTCTCTCTCTCTCTCTCTCTCTCTCTCTCTCTCTCTCTCAATATATATATATATAAAAATATATGTATGTATATATATATAAAAAAATATGTATTTATTTATATATATATATATATATATATATATATATATATATATATATATTTTTTCAACTTTTTTACACAGCACCTATGAGGTAAACATCTAGGCGCATTTTATTTTTAAGAGGTTTCCCCTGTAGGCCTCTTCCTCTCTCTGACCCTGGGTCCCTCGCTGACCTCGGCGTGGCAACATGGGAAAAAAGCCCTGCCGCGTGTCATAGAATTCATTCAAATCGTTGTTATAATTCTAAAAATTGATACTCAGTGGACTATATAGCTTCCTTTATTATATACAGAATATAAAAAACAATTTCAAATAGCACATAGATAGGAAATAAGAGAGAGAGAGGCATGTACTACGGTTGATTTGGCAGCATCGCTAGAGGTGATTCACCAGGTGGGCCCCACCCTGAACGGACTTCTTGCGGTGAAAGGACCATAATACCAAGTCGGATAACTTCCATCTAAAACAGGTCCAAGCTGGCGCAGGGGGCAGAGCATCGGAGTGACATCAGCTGGCATGAAACCCAAGTTCAGTTGATGCCTGACTGTGGTGGTGAGTGGATGGATGCTGCACTCTCCAGATCATGACACATTTTCAGTCCGAAGTGAGGGAAGGGACTGAACTATGTGAGGGAATGTATGGGGGTGTGATGGAAGGCGTAGAGGTTTGAGGGAACCTACTGCTACATTATACGGTTAAACGAGTCCGCACTTCTTCCCCTTCTTTGTTTTCCCTTATTATAAATGTTTAATTTGAGTCTGCACTTTTATACATTTTCTGTTACTTTAGCAAAGTGATGTCACACACAAGCCACGCCTCCCTGCTCCCTGAGGGAAAGTGAACCGACTTGGTATTAGTAGACTTAGGTTAGAGTCTCGCAGTTTTAACGTTGAGTCGTTACTCCGTATCTTTTCTCCTCCATACCTTGCTACAGCTGTGACTGCAGAACAGAATCGGTAATCATGTTTCTTTTGCGCCATTTAAATGTAAGGCTGGTGAAGAAAAGGTGATCTAAGATATCTCACAAGCACAATTCCTTCAGTGGCTGTAATCATACCATAAAATGGTCATTTTTCATAGTAATTCTTTAGTAGTGTAAAGCTATCATATATGTAGCCAGTATTTTAGAAAGCTTATGTGATAACTATTTGTAAGAGATATGTACAAAATAATAGAATAAGCACAAACATGCATTGTTTCATGCCCAGGAAGGATGGATATAGTTCGCCTGAGAGAAACATTAGCATTCAAAAACTTCAGATATGTCAAGTGACTCTGATACTGCTAAGAATTTAATTTAAGCTCATACCAGGCAATTTTGTTCAGTCAAGAGCTAGTGGGTTATGCACTTTCACCGAACTATCAGTAATTTTATCTTTGGGTCATTGGCATCAAATATTTTCATATCAGTCTTCTCATTTCTGTTTTGTAGTTTAATGGTCAGACAGATTATACTCCTCTTGCAACTACTTATCATATTCAGGAAGTGTATGCGACAGACCACTGACTTTACTTCAAAATTTTAAATAAATTTTCTTACAGAAATATTGAGAGATGAATGCAGGCATCCATGAAAAAATATTAGTGAATGACCCTGTTAGGTTCTATCATGCTTTAAATTAATATCATTATGTATTTATTAATTAACCAATAAATTTGGTTCTTCTGCTTTGTTACAAATTTGGAAGCTTAAAGTGAAGAAGTGAAGTATGAATTTCATGTGAAGCTCGTAGTCAGTACTGATGGAGTGCGTGGTCATTGGTGGTGATGGTTGTGGTGAAGGTAGTGTATCTTGGGTGTCTGTCTGGTCCTGCTCTTCCCACCTGGCTCCACCACATATCTGCTCCATGACCAGCACCACCACAGCCACTGTACACCCACACCCCAACATCACAAACATGCCCTGAAAATGGGCAACAGGACACATACTGTAATACCGTAGTCCTCTTCTTTATCAACTAACGGACAATATTCTGTTAACATCAATAAACTAAATCCTACCTAGGGATTAAGTGACACGCTTAACCCCTTAACCGCGGGGCATCACTTTCGTGACGCTCGGGTGCAATGGATCATACCACAAGGCGTCACTTTTGTGATTCTGTGTTATTTTGAATTCTCCTGGGCTTACAAGTGGTGGCTTGTATCATCTATCAGTACTGCCAATGTCCAACAATAGTCAGTGCTCCTAATGTCATCTGTACTCCCATCCATTGTTGACAATTTAGCCATTTTTCCCCATTCTTGACTCCCCTCCCTACCTTCCCTCCATTACCCTCTCCTCTCGCCTGCCCGGCTGCGTTGCGCCAAGCAGCGTGTCTGGGCTGGGGGGTGTTGGGGAAGGGGAACTTTGCACTGGTGGGAACAAACTTTCGTATCACAGGGTGTCCTTTTGGGGATGCCATCTGGGGATGAGGTACCCCACTCCCATCAGATCGCGCTCGGTCCCCTCACTCCCTGGTAGACGGTTTCCCTTGGCTCCTGGTGCCAATTTATGTTCACCAATGTACATAAGGTTACAATGAAAGGTATTGAGCAAGTTTCGGTGCTGTATAGTAGTTGTCAGTATACAGCACATGATTCCCACCATAATACCTTTCAAGCAACACTTTTACTGCACAGCCTGAGAAGCCAAGGGGGTGTGTTCTGTCCAGATCGACAGTGCTGGCTGAATAGATGATGAAGTCAAGCATATACCCCATCTTACAGTCGCACAGTACAAAGAACTTGATTCCAAAGCGATGACATTTGTTTGGAATGTACTGTACAAACCTAAGACGTCCTCTGAACAAAACCAAGGATTCGTCTATGACAACCTTCTGAAATGGGTGGAAGAATGACATAAACTTTTCCTCCATTCTGCTCAGAATCTCCCGGATCTTCCAGAGTGGATCAGTCTGGGAAGGTACATCGTTGCTGGCGAAGTGCAGGTTTCTCATGATGTTCCAGAAACGATCTCTGGCCATGTACATCTTGAAGGTGGGTGAGGGTAGTAAGGGGTCCATGGAACAGTAATCTTCCAACTCATGCTTCTTTGAATGTGGCATGTGAAGCATGAGGGCGAAGAACACATACAGCTCCAGCACTCCCAGCACGGTCCACTGTTGCATCTTCGCTGCACCTGCACCACTTGCAGCATGTTGTGACTCGTACCTGTTTGTCTCATCACATACGTGCTGCATGACTTCGTCATCGAGGAAGGCCAAAAGGAAGTCCACACACTTAGCATCCTAGTCAAGAGTGAAGGCAGGCTGTATCCCTGAGGAACTCTCGTCAAAATGTTCAGGGACGAAATTGGAACCTTCCGTCCACACGAAGGCGTCCAGGATTCCCAGTCGTGGCCGTGTAGGTTGGGTGAGGGTGGAGGGTGGCTGTAAGGCAGACTGGGCTATCAAGGTCACTCTCACTGACCCTAGGTTGCCGTGTAGCACTAGCAGCCCTTACTTACAGTATGTGTCCTGTTGCCCATTTTCAGGGCATGTTTGTGGTGTTGGGGTGTGGATGTACAGTGGCTGTGGTGGTGCTGGTCATGGAGCAGGTGGGAAGAGCAGGACCAGACGAACACCCAAGATACACTACCTTCACCACAACCATCACCACCAATGACCACACACTCCATCAGTACTGACTACGAGCTTCACATGAAATTCATACTTCACTTCTTCACTTTAAGCTTCCAAATTTGTAACAATGCAGAAGAACCAAATTTATTGGTTAATTAATAAACACATAATGATATTAATTTAAAGCATGATAGAACCTAACAGGGTCATTCACTAATATTTTTTCATGGATGTCCGCATTCACCTCTCAATATTTCTGTAAGTAAATTTATTTAAAATTTTGAAGTAAAGTCAGTGGTCTGTCGCGTACACTTCCTGAGTATGATAAGTAGTTGCAAGAGGAATATAATCTGTCTGGCCATTAAACTACAAAACAGAAATGAGAAGACTGATATGAAAATATTTGATGCCAATGACCCAAAGATAAATCACTGATAGTTTGGTGAAAGTGCATAACCCACTAGCTCTTGACTGAACAAAATTGCCTGGTATGAGCTTAAATTAAATTCTTAGCAGTATCAGAGTCACTTGACATATCTGAAGTTTTTTAATGCTAATGTTTCTCTCAGGCGAACTACATCCGTCCTTCCTGGGCATGAAACAACGCATGTTTGTGCTTATTCTATTATTTTGTACATATCTCTTACAAACAGTTATGACATAAGCTTTCTAAAATACTAGCTACATATATGATAGCTTTACACTACTAAAGAATTACTATGAAAAATGACCATTTTATGGTATGATTACAGCCACTGAAGGAATTGTGCCTGTGAGATTTCTTAGATCACCGTTTCTTCACCAGCCTTAAATTTAAATGGCGCAAAAGAAACATGATTGCCGATTCTGTTCTGCAGTCACAGCCGTAGCAAGGCATGGAGGAGAAAAGATACGGAGTAACGACTCAACGTTAAAACTGCGAGACTCTAACCTAAGTCTACTAATACCAAGTCGGTTCACTTTCCCTCAGGGAGCAGGGAGGCGTGGCTTGTGTGTGACGTCAGTTTGCTTAAGTAACAGAAAAAGTATAAAAGGGCAGACTCAAATTAAACATTTATAATAAGGGAAAACGAAGAAGGGGAAGAAGTGCAGACTCAATTAACCGCATAATGTAGCAGTAGGTTCCCTCAAACCTCTACGCCTTCCATCACACCCCCATACGTTCCCTCACATAGTTCAGTCCCTTCCCTCACTTCGGACTGAAAATGTGTCATGATCTGGAGAGTGCAGCATCCATCCACTCACCACCACAGTCAGGCATCAACTGAACTTGGGTTTCATGCCAGCTGATGTCACTCCGATGCTCTGCCCCCAGTGCCTGCTTGGACCTGTTTTAGATGGAAGTGATCCGACTTGGTATTATGGTCCTTTCACCGCAAGAAGTCCGTTCAGGGTGGGGCCCACTTGGTGAATCACCTCTAGCGATGCTGCCAAATCAACCGTAGTACATGCCTCTCTCTCTCTTATTTCCTATCTATGTGCTATTTGAAATTGTTTTTTATATTCTGTATATAATAAAGGAAGCTATATAGTACACTGAGTATCAATTTTTTGAATTATAACAACGATTTGAATGAATTCTATGACACGCGGCAGGGCTTTTTTCCCATGTTGCCACACCGAGGTCAGCGAGGGACCCAGGGTCAGAGAGAGGATTAGGCCTACAGGGGAAACCTCTTAAAAATAAAACGCGCCTAGATGTTTACCTCATAGGTGCTGTGGAAAAAAGTTGAAAATATATATATATATATATACTGGGAGAGAGAGAGAGAGGGGGGCAGAAACAGGTGGGATGGGAGTAGGTAGTGATAATCCGATAATTGGTGGTCAAATTGGCAACGTCGCACTCGGGGAAAGTCTAACTTCTGCCACACCCTGAACGGACTTCTTGCTGCGAAAGGACCATAGTAGACTTAGACCCTAACCTTCTCGCCATCTAGTGCACAAGCCAGTTAAGGGAGAACGGGAACAAAAGAAAACGGTTTTAGGGTAGACTATGGTTAGATTATGAATCGGGACTATACACGCCTACCATGTGAAACTAATTTTATCAATAGATAATTATATGGTACATGAGCATCCTTCACCACCGATACCATGTTGGTGATGAACGGCGAACAGTGTACCAAATACTGTATTTTGACACAAAGATTCTTTCCAAGGATAAAAGTCTGCGGCTCGGAATATAATGGATGTATTGATAATACAAACAAGAATATTATAGTGGATTTTTTGGGTACTGGGTAGGACAGCTAACCACATACATGTTAGCTTACATTATTATCCCGAAAACATTCAGACGGGAAAAAGAAACCCATAGACGTTTGTTGTTTTTGGTCTGTTAATCATAAGTATCATGGTGATTTAATTAAAAGAAAAAAAAAGTCCATTGTTTTCAGACGCACGTTCGCCTACCACATACCTGCGGATATGTTGGCAAAAGAATACCCCCCCTCCCCCTGTTTGAAACATACCATTAAAAAAAAAAAAAAAAGTGTATCTTACATGTTTATGAAGCTGGAGATAAATGTATGTCATATTACATAACAGTTTCGAGAATATGCCATGAAAACAAGCAACATATGGGAAAGTTTTTAAGTAATTCATAACCATTATATAGCCTTCAAACAATAGTACAATTTGCAAATGCCTAAACTACTACAATACAAACATGCAGGACAATTACCAAGTGTGTGACATAAATGGCAGTTTTTACAATACCATTATGCATGCAAAAGGTAATGACATTTACACTGGAAGACGAATATAACCGGTGTACAAGATAATGGTCATATAAAACATGTTAAAATATGTTGGTTTGTCAACGTTAATGTACCGTACAGGAAACCAAAGAACTTGAGTCAGATCAAGTTGTCCAATAATGCACGTAATGGAATACATATGTATATTAATAAATAGATACATCTACTGTACAGTTTTACCTACCTGTTAGATGCCTATCTCTCTGTTCATCAACTATCTGTCTGTCTGTATCTGCATCTATCTATCTGTGTACAGTATATCTATCTCTGAATAAATCAATAACACGCATTTCATAAATATGCTAATATCCACAGGGAAAAAGGAAACACGAAATATCCCATGAGCTTGGGCAATCTCGTGTTTCCTTTTCCCTGTGGATGGCTATTTCGTGCTTCTTTTTCTCTGGATATCCTCTCTCTCTCTCTCTCTCTCTCTCTCTCTCTCTCTCTCTCTCGTGTAAGTACAGTTGGCCGCACTCCCGCGTTCCCCGAACTTCACCCATAGTCAGCGATGTGGCACCACTGTATTTGTTTGGATCTTTGGACACGTAGCAGTATGAAGTGCTGGGACCTCGTAATATGTAGTGACGTGGCACGGACAGTGAGTAATGGAATTTTCCTTTCAGCGTCTGTGCATTATCGAACCTACAGTATGTGTCAGTTGAATAGCGATAAGCATTAGGATATAACTGGACCCTGTATCGGGTGTCTAGTTTGGTGAGGAGGAGGTATGGCTAGAGGTGGGATGAAGGGAGGAGGGGGGAGGGGTAGGCTCTCCCACCCCTCGGTAGCTTGGCAAAGGGTTTCGGGAAGAAGGTTCACCAGCAACTATCGTATGAATCTGTTTATGTAATACACCACCAAATAAACCACCACAAATGTAAGAGTCGCACATCACTAAATTGGAATCAATTAAGAATGGAGAATAACTACGGAAACATATCCTGCTGTTTCATTACAAAATTCAGGTGGCACACAGAAGATGCTGACCAAGATGAATATACTGCCACAGCATAAGTCATATGATGGTATTCCTGGTAGACATAACAGGGAGCAGCATTTTGGCACCATGCTATCACCTATGAAGGTATTCTGTTGGGTATGCACACAGTGCAACTACGATGTAGGCATACTAACGTGCTTATAAAACTACACAAGTTTTTATTTATGAACGTGTTTACATTCCGTATAGTAACATCAGGAATAGTTGGTTTTCAATAGTCATTTTCATTGTTATTGACTAAAATAGTGTAATTGTGGTGACGGGTCAAGCCAAGTGGCCTCATAAAATCAGCCTCCACCTCCCCCGCACCAGCCATACGCCACATCACATGATAAGTCTAACACTTAACAAACTGAGGTCTGCTGTGTTTTATGTATCACTATGTAGCGTTTTATCCAAGTAAAACATATATTATTTAGCTCTCCATACAAAGGTGAAAGCATGCCGTGTGTGTGTGCCCCTAACCATGTGAATGTTTGTCGTCTCGCTCGTTTCCTGTAAAGTATTGGGTTCCAGCTTACGACTCAGCATACGGCTCAGCACGAAACAGGAGAGCCCGACCCTCCCCCGTCCATTCCCACCCCTCCCCCACTAGCCACCTTTCCTCCCCACCAAACTAGACACCCGATACAGGGTCCAGTTATATCCTAATCCTTATCACTATTTAACTGATACATAGGTTCGACAATGCACACACGCTGAGAGGAGAATTCCGTTACTCACTGTCTGTGCCAGTTCACTATTGCGAGGTCCCAGCGCTTCATACTGCTGCTCTACGTGTCCAAAGATCCAAACAAATACAGCGGTGCCACATCGTTGACTATGGGTGAAGTTCAGGGAAATCGGGAGTGCGGCCAACTGTACAGTACCTCATGTGGTTTAGGAAAATTTGTATTTCATTACATGGTTCCTACCTGCATGTAGAAGTAATTTCCCGTTATCGGTATATGAGTAACAGCCTTTAATAATGGATGGGGCATATCTTCACTGTCATTATCACAGGATCATTAATACGGAAAAATATATGAATATTGTCAATAAATATTGATCGAGTGAGGGCCGGTAAATTATATCCTACGTTGCGAATGTAGCGGTATTACTTCAGCAAGTTCACTTGTCCCATATCAATGTCCAACGTATCCTTTATCATATGTGTAATGAAGCATAGTATTCCCTACAGATTTTTATCTTAGACGTACGTGCCGAGGACCAGTTTCAGCTGATGTGTCTTCCCAATTTGCACCTACATTTATGACCGCAATATACTTATTTGTGCATAATAGTTTGTCACATCTGTTTTACTCACCTCTTTCTGTCATCTGGGAAGAAATGAAACCGTAGGTTAGTTCCAGTTCGTCGGTGTTTCCCACAAACAACTCAACAGTGTCCAGCGTTTGTAGCCATGTTTATTTGTACCGCCATTCCCCATCGCATCCTGCCTGTCAACTTATGTAAACAATCAGACGACACACCGGCGACCACAATGCCATCTGTTGACCAAGCCAGCTCATTAAACGGGTCTCGTTTTCGCCCATAAGAGTTAATGCTCCGTATCTTTTCTCCTTCGTGGTAGCAAGGTGTTGTGGCTCCCCCCGCCTTCCCGAAACCTATACTCGGGGCCCCCCCTAATAAAACTATGAATCTGTACATCTTCTAGGACAGTTCTCCTGATGCAAAGCAAGTTCAATATCGTCTGGGTAAACGCATGGACACCTATATGGCAACATCATTAGCTGGGTATATTGATTGCTTCTTTATATGCCAATGCTATATAGCTATAAAGAAATGCAACATATAAAATACCAAAATAAAGCCGAAAGTATCGGTGATGAATTAACGAGTGACAGCCAATCAGCAGGCAAATTGACGATGTTGCCATACAAGTGTCCATAAATTTACCCAGACTATCTTGAATGGGCTATAGTAACATAGGTGTGAACATACATACAGAAGGAAAGAAGAAGAAACATAGAAACAAGCAAACAGGTAAACAAAGACAGTATCACACACACACACACACACACACACACACACACACACACACACACACACACACACACAAACACATAACCAAGACAATTCGCAAAAGACAGCTGCCGGGAACGAATAAATATGATGATAAGACGAGATGGAGAATTGGACGATTGTTAAAGGAGAGGAAGTATAGAAATGTCGAGAAAGGAAGGAGGAAGGAGGAAGAGAAGATAAAATGAGAGAGAGAGAGAGAGAGAGAGAGAGAGAGAGAGAGAGAGAGAGAGAGAGAGAGAGAGAATAATAATAATAATAAAAAATATACCTATGGCATTTATTTTATAATACAGAAGCAATACAGCTAACCATAATATAACATTCACAGTACAACTGCCACAGGTTTCACATAACGTCTCGACAAACTTCATCGGAAGTACTTTTTCCGAGATTTTGCGTCAGCAAATTTGTTCACCAATTTGTCGAAATAGAGAGACTTTGCGTGGCTCTCCTGAAAATATCATCAAATTCTGTCCATAATTTTTCGAGTTAAACTGTTAACAAATAAATAAATAAATAAACGACGACGAAAACATTATCTCCTTGGTGGGGATAATGAATAATCCTGTGCCAGATCAAATATTGTACGATACGATCTCGTTACGCGGCAGTTAATAACAAGTTAGGTTAAATTAGGTTAGGACAGATAGAACAGAGATTAGGTTAGGTTAGGTTGAGTTAACTAAGGTTAGATTTGGTTAGGCTAGGTTTTCTATTTAAGTTCTATTTAACTGAATGTTTTGAACAAACAACTAACATTGAGATTAGGTTAGGTTAGGCTGGGTTAGGTTAGGTTTGGTTAGGTTAGGTTTCCTATTTAAGTTCTATTTAACTGAAAGTTTAGAACAAACAACTAGCACTCGGCTGATAGTGGTGAGGAGCTTAGTTGTTTGCTGCAGTTTGCTCGTTTCATACATTGCCTAAAACGAACTCTGTAATCTACAGAACGCCTAGGAAATGTGTAGTGTACAGATTGTTTAATTTTTTCTTTGCCCTGAAGCTTAGGCAGATATAACACCTAGGTATTCTATACAGTGGCGTAACTGAGACTTCATTCATGGGGGAGCGGGAGCCAAGGTGGAGCCAGTCCTTCATCTGGAAGGGCCATGGTAGATGGTATTTTGGGGATTTTCTTAGAATCACGCATGATTTTCTACACGAAATTTTAAGCAAATACACACATAAAAGCTTCCACAATGCAGTATTACGGCAAGGTAAATAAGTATAATATCGGCTGTGAAGAAAAAAGATGCAGGCAAATGTACATTCCGTAAAAAACAGTGAAAGAAGTTGTATACGACCTTCATAGATTTGGAGAAGGCATATGACATGGTGGATAGACAAGGATTGTGGAAAGTATTAAGGATATATTGAGTAGATGGGGAGTTGTTGAATGCTGTGAAGAGTATGTATGAGGGTGCTAAGGCTGGAGTGCGTGTGGATAGTGAACTAAGTGATTTTTTCTATTTGAAGGTTGGGCTCAAACAGGGATGTGTCATGTCTCCATGGTTGTTCATCTGTATATGGATGGGGTTATAAAAGAGATACAAGGTAGGGTAGTGGATGTTGGAGTGGCCCTAATGAGAGAGGGCAGTGTTTGGAAACTCCCTATACTGTTGTTTGCAGATGGTACTGTGTTGTTAAGTGAAGACGAAGGGGAGCTGCAAGGCTTGATGGATGAGTTTGGGAGAGTGTGTAAGAAACGGAATCTAAAGGTGAATGTAGGGAAGAGTAAAGTTATGGTCTTCGAGAGAAGTGAAGTCAGTGAATGTACAGTGAGGTTGGATGAGGAGGAAATGGAAAATGTATGTCTAAGTACTTGAGTAGTGTGATGAGTAAGGATGGAAGATTGGAGGGTGAAGTGTTTGAAAGGGTACAGCAAGGAAGAAAGGTTCCTGGTTGCTTGAAAGCAGTGATAAGAAACAGGAAAGTGAGCATGGAAGTGAAAAAGTTACAACATGACAGTATTGTGATACCAACTCTAAGGTATGGACGTGAAGCTTGAACCTTGCTGGAGGGACACAAGCCACATTTGACTCTATACCTTTACCGTGAGTCATGTGGCACTGTATTGTTGTCAGATTTGTGCACTCTGCTGTTGTCAGTCATGGCAACTTATCCCTACACACTTACACACTTTGTTGTTGCTCATGAAGTTGTCGGCGTGTATGAATAACCTATGCGACAATATACAGCTTTATCGTTTTAAAGTTTAGTTTCCAAATGTGTATTTTGTTATATAGCCTATGATTTCATCATCCTTTGTATAATTCTAACGTACAATATGCTGCATGTTTGATCTCGATTCGCCTCGTGTCTTCCGTAGTGCGTGTTCTACCTCACTCCCCCCCTCCTCCCTTATTGTAGAGTAAGTCGTTCTTTCTGTTGTTCAGAGCAGGAGTGTCAACTCTTTGTCCCCTATTGCTTCATTTGCGCGTCCTTCTTACAAGTTGTATCAAGCTCTGCCGGCCCCTGTATAATGAGAGCAGTGGAAATAAGCTATTTGAGAGGAGCATGTGTAGTCACATGGAGAGACAGACTGACAAATGAGGAAGTGAAGGAACGTTGTGGTGTGGATGTGGATGTGAGAGGAAGCGTTTGGAGGAACACACCTAGGCGGTTTGGTCATGTGGAGAGGATGGAGAGTGAAAGACTGACGAGGAGGGTGTATGTTGGTGAGGTGGAGGGGTAGAGAGGGAGGGGGAGACCAAGGATGAGATGGAAGAATGGAGTAGAGAGGTATATGAGAGGGGGGGGGGTGAGCTGGGAGCAGGGCAGTGAAATGGCGAGGGACAGGGCGACATGGAGGCGATTTGTTTGTGGCCAACTCGTATGGGATTAAAGCGTCTGGCAATAGATAGATAGATTGTAAAATATAGCACCAAACTTTGAATGCAATTTGTGACACACTAAAGAATTGAATAAACTATTCATTATATAGTGCTGTACATGTAAACACCATAAACATAATGTCAGAGACACAGTCAGTATTATAAGAGAAGAAAAATTAACTCTTAAAAAAAAAAAAGTCAGAAAGGTGATGCCATCCATTAGGCACTGGTCATAATCATCCCCAGGAACTTTTTATCGTGGCTGAACTTTTACCGGTCCCTTTCACTCTAGCTGAGTCACCTGTATGTATGGCTGTTTATGTAATGCTGAGTGGTGGGCACTATGTTTTCACTAATGTCACTTTCATCAGTATCAGGGTGTGGGTGATTATCATGGAAATTTTATCAGGAGTCTTTCAGGACTACTCCATTTCACACAGTTATTATTTACCACAAAATGTTCTGTTGTGGCAGAACTTATGCGCCGTCCATAAAAAGAAGCCATGGTTAAGTTTCTCTGTAGCCTACATTGCTATATTTACATAACTACATCCCAATATCCTCGTCTAAATTGTCACTGGACATTGCTGCAAACTTTCAGTCACCTGAGACACCTATAATCACTTATTTTCTTAAAAAAAAAGAAAAGAAAAGAAAAGCGATATTAGTAAAGGTTACGCCACCCACTTGGCACTAGAGACGAATGTCACGAGAGAACTGAGATGTTTTAGCAAAAGTGATGCCAAATTGCTATCAGCAGAAACACTTTTGCGCTTCAACCATCTGGTCAGTACTGGCTGATTTTGAATGAAATAATGCCAGAATATTGCCAAAATGTGGTTGACAGTTTTCCATGAAAATGTGATGGCCAAATGTTGCTCAAAAAAGCCAAATGCCAACCAGCAACCACATGACAAGCATTGGTCGCTGCTGGCCGCCAAGGTGGGAGTCATTCAACTCATTTTCGACGATTTCGAAAAATTCGAGTACGATTTTTTGTTGTTGTTGCTATATTTCAAAGTCGTGAAGACAACGTGTTCACAAACATAACTTCCGCCCTTCCTGTTTACCGTTTGGTGGGGCCCCCTGGTCCCTCTTAAAGCCGGGCCAACCCCGGCCGGGGGGTACGGGGAGCAGTATCTACGACTCTGTCTGCATTTTAATAATCTGGTGAAAGAGACTGATGAAACGGATGTGCACTGAGTGGTGTGGTGTGAGGGAAGGGGGAGATGTTCATTAATGTGGTATGAGGGGAGGTGGAGGTGTTCAGTGATTGATGTGATAAGAGGGGAGAGGGAGGTGTTCACTGATTGGTGTGGTGTGAGGGAAGGGGTCGGTATAGACTGGGTGCCAGTGGTTATAAAAGGGCTGCAGGAGACACGCAACCCTCAGTGTTCATCTCCTGTTCCGGGCTGTAAGAGCACTATTTTGGCCACATTTGACTCTATACCTTTACCGTGAGTCATGTGGCACTGTGTTGTTGTTAGATTTGTGCACTCTGCTGTTGTCAGTCATGGCAACTTATCCCTACACACTTACACACTTTGTTGTTGCTCATGAAGTTGTCGGCGTGTATGAATAACCTATGCGACAATATACAGCTGTATCGTTTTAAAGTTTAGTTTCCAAATGTGTATTTTGTTACATAGCCTATGATTTCATCATCCTTTGTATAATTGTAACGTACAGTATGCTGCATGTTTGATCACGATTCGCCTCGTGGCTTCCATAGTGCGTGTTCTACCTCACTCCCCCCCTCCTCCCTTATTGTAGAGTAAGTCGTTCTTTCTGTTGTTCAGAGCAGGAGTGTCAACTCTTTGTCCCCTATTGCTTCATTTGCGCGTCCTTCTTACAAGTTGTATCAAGCTCTGCCGGCCCCTATATAATGAGCTCAGTCTCTGCATTAATTGCCACTTAGATCTACTCCTCATTTTGTTCACATCTCTGTCCTCCCCTGTACAGTTGTTATTATTGTGAGTGCTCAGGAAGTCTCCAACCATCTAGCAGCTGTGTAATTTGAGTATAAGTGTTATTACATTTTTTCTTGTACTGTATAGCATAACGTGTTAATTCGTAGGCCTAGTGAGGTTTTTGTGATTGGTGTAGAGTTTTTGCTGACAGCCAGTAGTAATAATATTTTGTATCTGTAATAATATATATTGCATTAACTGAGCATTATCCGGTTTTCTCATTTTATCAGGGCTGACTTAGATAAATTTACTCTTGCTAATTTCGTGTTAATAGAGGCTTTTGCAGTTAACCATATATTTAACCTGTTTTTTGCCATCACATTATCCTTATGAGTCCTCAATGTTTAGTTGTTAGTTTGAGCATTAAACTTTAACTTGTAATTTTACCTAACTCTTTAGTTTTGAACCTGGAACTTTACAGGACAGTAGTGATTTTAGTCTCTGTTCCGTAACATAAATTTGGCGACCTCTTATCAGGATATTCAGGATATTATCATAAGGATATTGCTTGATATTTTGTGACTGTGATTTATTCATGATGTCTACTATTACTACGCATGATGAAGCCAAAGATTTCTTGTCAAATGTGCAAACAGTGTGTGATGTAGAAAACAGAACAAAGAATGAACTTCAGCTTGTTGCTCAACAATTGGGAATTGCTGTTCGCTCTCATCATTCTAAAGATCAAATTGTTGACATGATTAATGAAAGCTTGTTTAATGTAACTCCTCCAGATGAGCAAACGCAGATTGAAATAGCTAAGTTACAGCTAGCCCTGCAGGAGGCTCGTGCTAAGGAGGCTGAATCTCAGGCTCGTATTCAGGAGGCACAGGCACAAATCGAAATTGCTAGGATTCAGGCAGACCATGAGTATCGCATGAAACAAAGTGGAACTGGATCATCTAGCTCTGATGATTTTGATGTGGCTAAAAATGTTAAACTTGTCCCTCCTTTTAATGAATCTGATTTAACAAAGTATTTTCAGTTGTTTGAGAGGGTAGCTACAGGTTTTAATTGGCCCAAAAAGTATTGGCCAGAACTCCTTCAAACTGTTCTCACCGGTAAAGCTCAAGTAACTTATGCATCTTTGCCTCAGGATCAATCTGATAATTATGATGTAGTTAAGAGCTTGATTCTCAAGGCCTATGAACTTGTTCCTGAAGCCTATAGAGTAAAATTTAGGACAACTTATAAGAAAGATAAGCAATCCCATGTTGAGTATGCATAAATCAAAGAAGATCTGTTAAAGCAGTGGTTTAATTCTAAGAATGTGGATTCTGATTTTGACAAATTTAAGCAGATGATTTTGCTGGAGGACTTCAAAAGGTGTATTAATAAAGATGTAAGCCTATATCTTGATAAGAGAAGAATAGATAATTTGTCTGATGCTGCAGTTTTAGCTGATGAATATATCTCACAAGAGATATTCTAAAGAAAAAAGGAAAGCTGAGAGTAAGTACGTTGCCTCTACTCAGAGTACAGGTAACAGGAAAGAGAATAAAGATGATGTTTCTCAGGAAGTAAATACCAGCTCCACCTCTAGATTTCAGAAAAATAATGTACTTATTGTAGTAAGCTTGGTCATACTACGGAGAAATGTTTCAGGAGACAGCGTGATGTGAACAAAAAGAAGTCTTTAAATATTCAGTCAGTTGGTCTAGTGTCCACCCTTGAGAGTTCCCAGAATTCTTTAACAGAGTTAACTGAACCTGCTTTGAGGGGTAAATTAAATTCTCATGATGAAGCTCCTCTTTTGAGCAGTAGCGTGGGTGACACTCTCAAGAGTTCATGTGCTAATTTCCTGTCTGATGGTTTTGTCAGTCCTCTGGACAGTAATGACAGGAAATCAGTTAAAATATATCGTGATACAGGTGCTTGCCCATCCCTTATGCTGACCAGTGTTCTAGGCTCTAATGTTAATTCCTCTGATGAAACTGTAATCTTACAAGGTGTAGGGAATAATTACTCTGTCCCTGTGTGCAGAGTGAATTTAGAGTCTGGTTTTGTTAATGGTTCCGTTATGGTTGGGTTGGTTGAGACACTTCCAATGTCAGGTGTAACTTTCTTACTTGGAAATGATATTGGTGGAAGTCAAGTGTGTCCAGGTCCTCAGTTGTCTAGGGAACCAGTGACTGCGACCCAGGACTGTGATATCCCTGATGTGTTCTCTGCATGTGCTGTCACTAGGGGTAAGTCTAAAGTTACTAGTGACTTAGAGGATAATGATGATCATGATGTTATCCTAGCTGACACTTTTCTTTCTAATTTGGACCACTCACCAGATAAGCCAATACCCCGTAGTGTTGATAATTTGTCTCGTCAAGAGTTGGTTGAGTTGCAGGTTGCTGACCCTGAGTTGAAAGGTCTAGCTAACTCTGCTTGCAGTGAGGAAGAGTCAGCTGGTGCTTCTACTTGTTATTATATAAAGTCAGGAGTACTTAT
Organism: Coenobita brevimanus; assembly: GCF_032717465.1. Taxonomy (NCBI): domain Eukaryota; kingdom Metazoa; phylum Arthropoda; class Malacostraca; order Decapoda; family Coenobitidae; genus Coenobita; species Coenobita brevimanus. The sequence goes on from NC_136969.1 coordinate 9,042,387, forward strand.
GAGGAAGTGGAGACCCCCGACAGCATCAGCCGACTGTGAATGGGAAGTTGTACATCAAGTTGTCATCCCTCGTGTTTGTAGGCAGGATATCATTAGAGTGGCTCATGATTCCAGTTTGGCAGGACACCTTGGAGTGAGGAAGACTGTGGCACGCATTTTGAAACACTTCTACTGGCCAGGTATCTTCAGAGATGTTTCCTGGTATTGTAAGTCTTGTCACACCTGTCAAGTTGTGGGGAAGTGTAATCAGACCGAAAAGGTTGTACCTCTAGTTCCCATTCCTCCTTTTGAGGCGCCATTCACCCGTGTGTTGGTGGATATTGTGGGCCCTCTTCCTAAGACTTCTTCAGGATTTTCTTATGTGTTGACCCTGATTGATATGGCTACTCGTTATCCTGAAGCCATTCCATTTAGAAATATCTCAGCAAAGAACGTGGTTAAGGAAATGCTGGGGTTCTTCACCAAGTTTGGTCTGCCCAAGGAGGTACAGTCAGACCGGGGAAGTAATTTCATGTCAAATGTTTTCAAGCAGTCTCTGAAAGAGTTGGGCATCACCCAGATCACGTCTTCAGCTTACCATCCCCAGACCCAAGGAGCGTTGGAAAGATATCATCAAACACTCAAATCAATGCTCAAGAAATACTGTTTGGAACATCAGAAAGACTGGGATAAAGGTCTTCCATTCGTCATATTTGCCACAAGATAATCTCCAAATGAATCACTGGGCTTCTCACCCTTTGAACTACTGTTTGGCTATGAAGTAAGAGGACCCCTTAAGCTACTCAAGGAATGCTGGCTGTCGGAGGAAGATGACGTCAACCTGCTGGAGTATGTGAAGAAGTTCAAAGAACGGTTGTCCACTGCTTTACAGCTGGCGAGAGAGAATTTAGGAGCTGCTCAGAAGATGAAGACTTGGTATGATAAGAAGTCCAGGTTACGCCACTTTCAGCCAGGAGATCAGGTTTTGATTCTGCTACCGGTGCATGGGCAATCTCTTCAAGCCAAGTTTAGTGGTCCTTATTTCGTGGAGAAGAAACTCAGTGATGTCAACTATGTCATCGCCACACCAGATCGTAGAAAGAACAAGCAACTTTGTCACATCAACATGCTAAAGTTATATCACAGGCGGGACGAAAATAACCCAGTCTGCACTGTAGCTGTTCCACCCGAGTCTGCAAGTGAAGTTCTCCCATGCAGCATGAGCCTGAGTGATAGTTTGGGGAAGAATCCTGATATCATGAATGATCTCCAGACTAAGCTTTCTCATCTAGCTCCCGAGGAAAGGCAGGAGTTTTCGGCATTACTGCAGGAGTACCCGCAAGTGTTCCGTGCCACTTGAAGAAAAACCACTGTGTTGATGCATGATGTCGATGTTGGAGACGCAAAGCCAATTAAACTGCCTCCTTACCGTGTGAACCCAGTGAAAGTTCCTCTCATCCAGAAGGAGCTTGGCTACCTGTTGGACCACAAGATGATTGAGCCCTGTCAGAGCAAGTGGAGTTCTCCTGTCACTCTAGTTCCTAAGCCAGGTGGGTCACAGCGGCTTTGCATCGACTACAGACGTGTTAATCAGATAACCAAAACAGACACTTACCCTCTCCCTCGCGTGGAAGATTGCATAGACAAGATCGGAAAGGCTAGGTACATAAGTAAGTTTGATTTGTTAAAGGGATACTGGCAAGTACCTATGACTGAACGTGCTAGGGAGATCTCATGTTTTGTAACACTAGGAAAGACTTTTGCATGTTCTGTAATGCCATATGGTATGAAGAATGCACCAGCCACATTTCAGAAGCTCATGAATGTTGTAACAGAGGGTTTGGCAGGGTGTGTTGTTTATATTGATGATGTATTAATCTTCAGTGACAACTGGAAAGATCACCTATGCCATGTCAGTAAATTTCTTGAGCGTTTGGTTCAGGCTAATCTTGTAGCTAATTTATCAAAGTGTGAGTTCGGTCAAGCTAAAGTTCAGTACCTTGGGTACGTAATTGGTGATGGACACGTTGCACCACCAGGAGCTAAGGTTCAGGTTATAAGTGATCTTCCCAGACCCAAAAGTAGGAAAGAACTACAAAGATATTTGGGAATGGTAGGTTATTACATGAGATTTGTTCTTAACTTTTCAATTCTTGTATCACCACTTACAGACCTACTGAAAAACGGAGTTAAATTTGTCTGGACCGATAACTGTGAATCCTCTTTCAGTAAACTTAAAGCTATCCTATTAAGTCAGCCAGTGCTCGCTACTCCAAATTTTGCTAAGCCTTTTAAGATGGCTGTTGACGCAAGTGATGCAGGAGCTGGGGCTGTTTTGCTGCAAGAGGATGATCAGGGTATTGAACACCCTGTATCTTATTACAGTAAGAAGTTCACTCCACCTCAAAAGAACTACTCAACTATTGAGAAAGAGTTTTTGGCCTTGATTTTGGGTTTACAGCATTTTTCATTTTATTTGTGTTCTGGTTTTGACCCCATAGTCATTTATACCGATCATAACCCACTGAAATTCCTTAGTAAGTTTAAAGATAAAAATCAGAGATTGACAAGATGGAGTCTACTTCTTCAGGAGTATTGATCAGACATACAACATGTCAAGGGGAAAGAAAATGTTATTGCCGATTGCTTATCTAGACTTTAGACAGATTGTTTTAGAGTAATAAGAAATTTCCTTTGTAAATTTCTTTTTCTTTGTGGGGAGGTGTTACATAGCCTATGATTTCATCATCCTTTGTATAATTCTAACGTACAGTATGCTGCATGTTTGATCACGATTCGCCTCGTGGCTTCCATAGTGCGTGTTCTACCTCACTCCCCCCCTTTTCCCTTATAGTAGAGTAAGTCGTTCTTTCTGTTGCTCAGAGCAGGAGTGTCAACTCTTTGTCCCCTATTGCTTCACTTGCGCGTCCTTCTTACAAGTTGTATCAAGCTCTGCCGGCCCCTATATAATGAGCTCAGTCTCTGCATTAATTGCCACTTAGATCTACTCCTCATTTTGTTCACATCTCTGTCCTCCCCTGTACAGTTGTTATTATTGTGAGTGCTCAGGAAGTCTCCAACCATCTAGCAGCTGTGTAATTTGAGTATAAGTGTTATTATATTTTTTCTTGTACTGTATAGCATAAGGTGTTAATTCGTAGGCCTAGTGAGGTTTTTGTGATTGGTGTAGAGTTTTTGCTGACAGCCAGTAGTAATAATATTTTGTATCTGTAATAATATATATTGCATTAACTGAGCATTATCCGGTTTTCTCATTTTATCAGGGCTGACTTAGATAAATTTACTCTTGCTAATTTCGTGTTAATAGAGGCTATTGCAGTTAACCATATATTTAACCTGTTTTTTGCCATTACATTATCCTTATGAGTCCTGAATGTTTAGTTGTTAGTTTGAGCATTAAACTTTAACTTGTAATTTTACCTAACTCTTTTGTTTTGAACCTGGAACTTTGCGGGACAGTAGTGATTTTAGTCTCTGTTCCGTAACAATTTTTAAACTTATTTCTCACTGAATATCTCTTGGTCAACAGGAAATTAGCAAAAAAAAAAAAAAAAATCCTGACTAGTGGCAACGGTATTTTTTGTTTTAAGACTGGTTTAGGGCATTTTTATGTTCCTTTCGGAATTGTTTTAATTGTTTTAAGACCCATTTTTGTTTTCACACACTTCATTTTGGGGAGAACAATCTTTTATTGCTTTACACTTACTTTTCTTGTTTCAACATTGTTTGTTGTTGAATAACCTGTTTGTTTAATAAGGACTTTTTTTTTTAGTTTTTATTGTTCTTCAGACATATTTTTCCTGCTTAGGCAGTTGGTGGGGACAGTTCATTTCTCCAAAGAGTAAATGATGGTTGTGGTACCCATGGACCATTTTTCCTTCATAACCCGGAACACAGAGCCTGAAAGTGTGTGATAAAGCAGCCCAGTCGTGCCAGCTAACTTGTCTCTAAGTACCAACCTGTCTCCTGCTTAGATATTTGTTCCTGTTGCTTGGAGGTTTGTTTCTGTTGCTCTGGGTTTATCCTGTTGTTTAGATTTTTTTCTGTTGCTTGGCGGTTTGTTTCTGTTACATAGAAATTTGTTTCTGTTGCTTAGAGATTTGCTTCTGTTGCTTTGAGGTTTGTCTCTCTTAGAAATTTGATTCTGTTGCTCTGATGTTTGTTTCTGTTGGTTAGTTTTTTTCGGTTACTTAGAGAAGTGTTTTTGTTGCTTAAAGACTTGTATAAGGACTTGTTACTGTTGTTTCTTGACCATTTTTGCTCCAGTATTGTTGTTTATAACCAACTGCTCCTTCTTGCTCATTCTTCATTAACCTGTTATACTTTCCCACACTTCTCATGGGGTGGAGAGATTACTAGGTTGCTTCGTGGGTCTTTTTCGGGATATCAAGCAGAGAACCAGTGAAGATCTAGGCACAATCCATCCTAGGCAGGCTTCAAGTTATGGTCTATATGGCATACTTTTTTTCATTCTTTCTTTTTTGTGTGTGTGTGGATACACCTCATTACAGCAAATATATTATGGATTAGAAAAACTGCAGGGCAGTGTCTATACACAAAATTTACTGCCAGTATCCAAACTTGCCTCCAAATATCCAGAGACACGTCGAGACTTTTATATGTTTTCTCCTACAGTCAGAAGGTATTTAACTCAGAAGAGGTTTCTCGAACTGAATGAGGTTTATCAATAGCCTTCATCAAACAATGTACATATATAATGAATAAAAATATTCCAGTAGCAACCCTAGTGTACTGCAGTGAAAGTCCCTAAGGCGAAGGGCTTAAACAAAAGGAACTACAAATTGTACGTCCTTCACTTGATGCAAAGTAACCAGGAGGACAAAGTTCTATTTTATATTTGATTGCTAAATATCTCTCTTAGACAGAACATGGAAACACAGCTGCCCTCACGCCCAACCACCCTGACAGAACGCAGCAACTTCATCTTGTTGTGGATGGGGGGCCTGTCAGCTCGTGCCATAGCTTGTGTAACCGGGTCCAGCGTCACCACTGTCTGCAGGTGGCTCAGGCGGTGGAAGCAGGAGGGACACGTTGAGAACAGGCGTAGCACTGGTCGACCTAGTAAAAGGAAACATTGCAAAGCAATTTACAGCCGTATTAAAGCGTTCCATCTCATTGCATTGCACGCTAAGTTCTACTTATCTGAAATGCATCTCAGAGCAATACAAACAGATATCCATTATCATTATGGGTATACTGAATATCCAGATCTGTACAGGTATTACTGAGTTTCACGTAAACGCAAAGTTGAAGTACTCATAATCAACTTCATTCAAAGTAACTTTGCAAACTCCTTCAGTTTTGAAACATTCTCTGCAACCAATCAGATGCTACACAGACAGGCTCTTGATATATGACAGCCGAGTGAACTGGTTCTATGTATCAAGATTATGAATTGCCAACACATCACGTGCCATAGTTTCGTTATCGTTCGTAGAAAAAATCTAGCAAGAGCCAAGGAAAAGATAAAGTTCCCTTTCATGAAAATTCACCTGCGTCTCCCTTATAAACGGGCAAAAACAGAAAAGTGCTAAATATTGTTTTTGTTAGCCAAAGCTGAGCAGAGAAAACAGCTGACTGAAGTGAGGTAAGAGATGTGAGATCTCATTTGTGCTCTCAGTTAAATGAGCTCTCAGCTAAATAAGCATTTACATCCCAAAGCCACCATTACGTTGAGATTTTCAAGATACCGCGTATTTAGTAAGTACATGGCATAATACTTTCAATAGGCAGTTAAGTCTTATTTTATACTGAAAAACTATTGTCTGTCTCTTTCTGAACGATAATGTATGTTGTCCTAGGTTACGAAAGTTATGAACAATCTGTATTTCATGTCATACCAAACGTTCTTGTATTAGGCGTTTCCCTCCTCGGAAAATTGGTATTACAGGCTTCAGACTTGCTTGTGCTTTTTCGTAAGGTGATCAAGTATTTTTTGCACTTGGCTAGAATGTTTAAGAACGCTCCCTTATCTCCATCATAATTATTTAAAAGGTTTCCACTGACGAAAATGATGTGATGTAAACGAAATTAATGGAATTAATACGTATTTCTAAACAGTGTAAGTATTTTTGTTACATAATAGTATATGAGTAACATGCATTGGTATATAAATTAATGTGTAATGAATAATAAAAATGCAACGCTGAATAAAGTCCATTTTCCTTTGAATATCATGTCATGAAGGTTATCAGACAGTCTGACGTATGTCTTGGTAACAGTGTTTGAAAGATGAGGGAAATCTGAGTTTCGTATGATAATATTGTGGTTTTAGATACACAGGTACTGTACTTGTGGAAGAAACTAGGTAACACTCCTCGTCCAGGAAATGTACATCAGCGCGGAAAATATAAGGATGAACATGCGTTAACCACAGATTGATTTTGATTTCTGGTTTGTTGATCAGGATTTAACTTCACTAGCTTATGATCAACTCTATCTCCTAACTGGGATTACCTTTTGTAGCTTATATTAAAATTTTTCCCCTATCTCGTGTTTTATTCTGAAAAACAAATCTTTAAGTTATGAGAAAAATTATGATCATCTTTTTTTTTTTCAAAGAACGGATAAAGAAAGAAGAGTGCTGAATTATGTCTCTTATTCCTAACGCAAAATATATACCTTGAGTTACGAGGAGGAGCAGATTTACAGTTCCTTAATGGCCTAAGGAGTGTTATGGTTGAGGTTTGTTTAGAAAGGCGGAGGCATGTCATAGTGGTCGTAACATATTTCGACAGTGGTGGAGGCATTACGTAGCTGTCGTGAAGTGTGGTGGTGGCAGAGGTGTGCTGTAGTGGTCGTGACCTGTGGTGGTTGCGGAGGTGTGCGGTGGTGGTCGTGACGTGTGGTGGTAGCGGAGGTGTGCGGTGGTGGTCGCGACGTGTTTCAGTGGTGGTGGGGGTGGCATGATGTCGGCTGCTGCGGGGATTCTGTGGCTCGGCCTGGGGGTCACCTGTCTCCTGATCCATGCCCGCCTACATCACATCACAGGCACGTAGACTGCAGTAAAGAGAAAGTGGTAGTGGAATGAAAAGGCTTGTTTCATTTTGATCTAGGCTACTATATGTGCATCACCAAATATTACCAAGTTATTTTGTTGTATTTAATTATTTCATTTGCTTCTCTTTTACGATAGGAAAAAATGAGGCACACAGAATTCCGATTAATGATGGGTTATCGGATATTTCAAGCCACTGCAGCCCTGGGGAGCTATGATCTTTTGAAGGTTTGCTTAGCCATAACGACACAGCTATTCGTAGTTAGAGTTTTTAATTTAACTGAACTATAATATAAAACGAAAATAAACTATGCAACCGAACCTCGCCAATTTGTATTCACTGATTGACTGAACATGAATCTCTCCGTCCTTTTCACTGTGTTACTTTTAGTATAATATTTTGGCTACCGGCAGTTTTAAGTAGCAGAGAGAAGACATTGGTAGATGAAGGGTTGATTTTGGTGCATATTGCCAAATAAACACGCCAGCACTAGTACTAAAAACAGTACTGTACAAGTGTGCTCTTATCCACCCTCGTATTTGTCAGACATGACCATAGCATCAATGGACAGCCGCCTATCACTGGATGACATGTTGGCTACAGAGCGGTGTTCTCACTTTTCTGTCCTACTGTTAACAGATGGCTCCCCATGGGCGATCTCCATGACGCAAGTAAGTAAGCAAAAACAATTATGTAAAAACTGTTTAGAGCTGCAACAGAAGAGCCTGATAGGGTCAAGTTAAACATTAGGTCAGTTCTTACTTTACTGTACGATACAAGTAATTCACATTTTTGGCTTTAACCTCATGTGCAACTGAATGAACTAGATAAGCCAAATTCTGCCCAAAGTTAATCAAAATTGTAATACTTGCGGCTAATATGTTTAATTTATTGCTTTAGTTTTCCTTATTGTTGCTTCAATTGTGAAAAATAGGAAAGATTTATCATTATGCGATCTCTTTCAGGACCTAGCACACTTACATGCTCCTTGGGGAGTCGGAGTGTTTGAGGTGAATACTAGTGAACAAAACACCACCATGACATACGAACAGCTCTCACAGAGTATAGCCACAGCTCGACAGGTATGTGGCCACGGCATGTAAATGAATTAGGGTGAAGAAATTGATGTCTGGAGACTATAATTCATAATTCTTTGAAAATATTCACAGATGAAAACACACGACTGAATTATATTATTCCTATAGACGTCTTTCGGTTCCCTTTATCCGGCTTTAGCCGGCATGAAAAACAGAAAAACGTCATCAGGCTGAAGGAACCAGACATAAAACAGTTTAGTTCATTAAGTAGTCCTATGAGTTAGCACTGTGTAATCGGAAGTATACTTGACCCACAACCGAGAGATCCCTATTTCAGTTCCTGAACCACCGACGAGAACTTAGGGCGAGGACACACCTGCCAAAAGCCAGGACTGTACAGAATATTCCTTGGGTGTAAATCGTACTCAGGGGGAGTATTACGGTCCTTTCGTTGTCAGATGATTACTCATGTCGGCACCATTAGTTTCGTGATAATATTCTTGTTGGCATTAGGTTCCTGATATTTATGTTGCTATGATTATTTTTGTGATATTATGTTGGCATCGTTAAGTTCGTGATATTTTTTATGTCAGCATCATTAGCTTTGTGAAAAATTTTATGTTGGCACTATTAGTTTCGTGATATTATTCATGTTGGTACCATTAGCTGTGTGATGAGTTGTGGTGCGTGACGATGGTTGTAGTGAGCGATGACCCAGCCTTCCTCGCCGCCTTCGCTGAGTCCTCCTTCAAGAGCCACCTCCTGTTGGTCCAGAAAACAAAGCTGCTCGTATTCACTCGCATCCCGCTCCACCAACTCCAGACCCTTCCCCACCTTCACAGGACTCTCTCACGAACCACTTCTCTCGTTGCTGTTGTTGACGATACCTTGCCAGTCTTCAGGTAACGAATATTATCCAAAGCCATTTGCCAACGTAATTACTGCTCCATTTTAATTACTGAGACTGTAAACAATGAACTTTGAAACGAAGTGAAATGGTCATAGTCTTTCAAGTTTTTCACATTATTAACATCGTCATGAATAACTGACCTTGTTATCCTATTTGTTGCAACCGTACAAGAACACAAAATAAATAGTCGATAATTCCGAGTTTTAATTAATGGACGGATTGTTTTTTCATCAACAGAACCAAAGTGTTCTCATGGCTGCCGTTCACCGACCCAGAATCTCGGCCATTACAAGTAGCATCATGGACTATCGATGAACGTCTAACTTTCACCCATCCACCAGATCTTTTCCCCAAGAAATTCTTGCGGTAAATTTTGTGTCGACAACGTTCCTGTAAGATATTGCTAAGCAATGACACACTGAGCTGGATACATGAGAGATCTTGCATGGTAACATATATTGTTATTATTAATGCATTCCCGCAAATAACCAACTTGCACACTACGTAAGAGATGGTGTAAGATGTCATGATTCCTACAAGAGAAGAGACGAGAAATATGTAAATAAATATTCTGACTGGACGAAATTACTAGAATGGGACTGATTTTACCTGAATTCGTGTATCTGGACCTAATTGACACTGAACCAACGTGAGCGACATAAATGACCTTGATGGACTGAAGTGTGCTTGAATATACAATAACTTTTTTTTTTTTTTTTACCGTAATTATGATCAGTTTTTCGGCCTTTTGCATCTTTTTTCACATTGGTCAGTGGTAGAAAAAGACAATACTACAGCTCTACATCCTTCCCATAACATCTCTTCATGACTAGCATAATATTCGAGTGTTGATCTTTTTTTATAACGCAGGATTCAAGATGAACATATGAGAGTTCTAGGACAAGTTAGAGCAAAATAAGTAGAGATAATAACTTACCTAATTGTATCTAAACAGCTTTCTCGAATCTAAATTAACTTACCTGAGCCTGAACATTAATCACTCTGAACGATCTGAATGGCCTTAGGTTATGCCACCATTACGCAACAACATGGACGATCACCGTGGTTGTTTTCTTTAACTGAAGAAAGTTAGCACAATTGATACTGGAAAACAAAAGCTTATAATGTCCAGGTTCTGTTCTATGTGTAATACACAAACATATAATCATGCTGTCAGAATGAAAAATGCATGTCCTGAGAGTATATAATTGATCCAAGTGACAACACTAGTCAACCCTATACCGTACACCATCTTGTCACAGGTTCCCGCACCGGCCACACGTGCTAGTGACAGCGGAGGAGTTTGTGGGACAGGTGGCATTTACAGTAGATGACCCCACGGCGCCAGAGGGCAAACGACTCACCTTCGGGGGGCCAGCGGGGAACGTTATGGAGATGCTGTCCACGACCATGAACTTCACGTGAGCTATTAATCCACATTTGCCTTGATACATAACCTGGTTGTTTGACTGGAAATATTAGGGTTTGACAAATAGACGCTGGTTGATTGCACAACTTGCCCAAGTTAACAAAAATAAAATATGAATGTGAACGTACCCTCTCGACGTATTTTTTGCTATGGAAAAGGTTACAAAATCATAAAAGGAGCTTAAATCACGTCCCTCTGACAGATACACGTACGTGAGATCTCCTGACAGGACTTGGGGCTTACTGCAAAGCGATGGGACTTGGACAGGCATGATGGGACTCATTACACGTGAGGTCAGTTGTATACTTCGGTTACCTCAACTTGGCTCTGATTTTCATCCTTTTGCAGGTTGTACTACGAAGCTCGATGGCAAAAAAAGATAGTGTTACCCCTTCCCTCCTTTTCAGAAGACTGCTTTATCACTAGCGTCCTAATCTAGTGCTAATCTCTTATTGCAGTAAACTTCTCAATATGGAATGGCAATTTTGGTCCAGGTTAGAACTAGAGTATATATAGCATATGTGCACCGAATACTCTTTGGCTTTGGGCACGTAATAGCGTCTTTCTTATCTATAAAATGTGAACATTTCTTTTTAACATTATTCTTAGCTCGCTACTGCTTTTTTCTACTTGTTCTCATTAAAACCAATTTCTGTTGACTTGCAATTTATGTTATTGCATTATTTTTTTTTTTTTTCAAGAAGCAGCCGTATCTTAGGTAGATTCTAAAGTTTAATTATCCTTCTACAGCTTTCCGCAATGTACAGTAGTTGTATTTTCCCATACATAAATTTCGATCCTCATGTTTCGCATATGCATCATCTAAAAAAAAAAAAAAAAATGGCAGTTTCCCTTTCACATATTTAGCTCGCTGACAATTTCTCTCGAAATAACAAGTCGTGATCAATACAGAAAATATATTGAGTCAAGAAAACGATTTGTGAGTCGTTTCACGAATTACTCATCATAGTATCAAGTTGTAAAGACCAATCTTTTATGGAATATATACCGACATACATTGTTCTGCTGTTCTTCATTATATTTTAGAAAAACACTTTTCAGGAAGTGGAGTTTACCCCGGGACCATTTTTCTTCGATATAACCAGAAGCCAGTGGATAGACTACTCTCCATTTGTGTTTATGGAAAATTATTTAATTCTCGCTGCCCGTGGTCGACCTGAGGTGAACCCGTGGGGCTTCCTGCTGCCTCTTAGACCAAAGATTTGGGTGGCTCTGCTGACAGCACTGTTGGCAGTATGCGTTGTGATGCTGTTTCTGTCCTACTGCCTTCCCACTTACATGCAAGAACCACACATGGCAGATACCAACACCTTCAAATGTGTGAGAGTTCTTTTGCAAGAAGGTAACTAGTATCTGCCATGTTGTGGTTTACATTGAGTAATTTTAGACTGACTTTGGAGGGACTCTGAGAGATTTGATTAAGTCGGAAAGGCTGAGTTAATGGAGTCATCATCCAGGCCTGTTAGCTTCTGAACTAGTCAATTTCTTTCTTTGAGATTACGAAAACAGCCAGTTGTTTCGCCCACATAGTTTCATGATGCTCAACCACTGTCTTGTGTTGGATGATGCCTAGTTTCATCTCGATAATGGCAGCTTACTGTAACCACTACTTTTATTTCACCAAAGCTGCCAGAAACAGGTCATCAAATATTTTGGTGATCCATATCTAATTCTTCCAGATATAAAGAGAACTAATAGTCAGTGGTGGTGGGATCGTGTGATGCTGGGGGTGTGGATGCTGATGATGGTGGTGCTGACACAGAGCTACGTCGGCAACCTCATGTCCCTCCTGGCAGTCAGATACATAGACCAACCCTATCAGAGACTTGAGGACGTCCTTGACAACTCTGATGTTGGGATAATTGTTGTTCCAAACACTTTGATCATTAAATATATTGAAGTGAGTGGTTGTTCTTCAGGATGATAAGAAATAAAGAGTATCTAACTGGCTGTCTATAATGCGATACTTTAAGTGGTATGCTGTTAGTTAATTATGGCGTCAAAAAATATTCATAAAAGTTTTGCTTCGAGTGATGTTTAAACTATTCATGAAATTTTTATCATAGTAACGCGCTGCCCAAAGTTTACGACAATTTCTGTCTATTAATAACATTTTTTTTTTTTTTTTCTGCCATGTACAATTTCTCAAACACTGAAAAGCAGCAAATTAATTTATGAGTGGGATCAATGATTTGGATAGGTAATTAAGTTCTTGATGCTATTTTTAGTCATTAACTCATGGGTCATCGGTAATTTTAGTATGTTTGATTTATAACGAAAATTTTAGGCCAGACATTTACACATACATTTTCATTTTCGAATGACTAAGACCTCTTGTTTCCAAAGCCCATAACATATACCGTAAAGTAGACAATATCTGATAGTCGTATTCTCGTCAGACTGCCACGTCAGGTCCACTTCAAGAATTGGGGAAACTGATGGGAACAAAACGGGTCACTTACAACACGTTCGTCGAATTACAAAAGAGCATGGAGACCGTCGTGCGCGCTGCCACTCATGTCATCTTTGAGGTGTATACCAACTATATCAACTTGCTGCCCAAAAGCTTTTCTCTCACAGGTAGTAATATGATTGTTAAAGTTACTGAAATTATGTATGTTCACTATATTTTTAGTTATCTGTATTTTAGAATATACCAGTGTATCATAGCAGTACCAAGCCAACAACATATTTATACTTAATATTTGTCATTCTAAAATATCACACACACACACACACACACACACACACACACACACACACACACACACACACACAACCTGCTATTGAACTGGTTATGTCACGTTAGCCATGAAATATAAACTGGCTTTTACTAAGACTTTTTTTTACTGAGTAAAATAGTCAGGTTATTTATGTTAACAGAATTATTCTTTTGAGCTTACATGGATCATTAAGGAAGAAACTCACAACGGATTGAATATTTCACCAGGGGAAGTTTTGAGAACTCCCTTTCACTTCCCAGTCGTTTGTCATCAGTTAGAATAAATTAAATGTTATCAGGGCTACTACGCCTGACAAACTGGTTAATATTAAAGGACCATATAGACGGAGAAAATAAAAGCGTTTACCTCTAAATGGTGCTTTTATTAAAATAAACTATGAGTAGTGCTGGAGCAGTCAAGATGTTACGACTCCTCTTGTTACAATTTTCACTTGTAATTAATAATGTCAGTCAGCAAAGAAAGACACTGACACTGATGCATATAACAGAAATGAGGATTTCAGGGACAAACGACTGTTGACAAGAGGCAAGGAGGTAAATAAAAACGATTTTTCGGCAAATGTAAAACACTGCCTGGCATTTCAAAGTAAGAAGCATCTTGTAAGTCCGAAAAAGGAATACTTCAGTAGTTTTCTAATAATATATGAGGCCTTATGTATTAATAATATTTAGTATTCTTTTTGCAGGTCGTTGTGATTTTTACCTTTCACGGAGCGTCTACGCGACCACTCCTCTGGCCATGGTGACTCAGAAGAACAGCCTCTTTTTACCGAGGATAAATAAGTTGTAAGTGTCCCTGTTTAGTGAAATAAGCAATAATGTACTACAGGTAAAATTTTGTTAAAGTATAATTTTTTTAAAAATTACAAATAAAAAATTCAACAATTATAAATATATAGGTCCCTTTCACAGGAGGGCTTTGGGAATATGATAAATTTACAAACATACACACATGCATAGCATGAGATGTCTTAGACTAACAGACGAGAGCTCAGTATTTCACTTTTCATTTTTCTTAGCGAGTTATTCTTCACATACAGACATATAAGTGTCTCTTCTTGTGGTTAGATCGTACACGTTGGTGGAATCAGGGCAGTACGATAGATGGATGAAGTACTCAGAACACAATTCCAGCAGGTGCAAGAACCCACCCAGGATCATCACCGTCAACACCATTCTCTCACTCACCAGTCTTTGGGTAAGCCATGGTAGTAACTTCCTTCATCACTGGAAATAGGAGTTGCCTCACTGTACCTATTATCCTCCTCAATCTGATATTACATTTTATCATTACACCCAGACGATTTTATTTGATTCATGAGATTTTTTTTTTATCTGGGAGGCTGAACATAGTTTTTATTAACCCTTTTACTACGAGAGTGAGTCAGACTAAAAAAATAAGTAACAAAATACTTCATTGGAGTATACTGGTGAAAAACTTGGGTGTATGTCATCGAGTAATGAGCATCTTTCTATATCTCTTAGGTAAATATGTATTGTGTCACATTTAATTATGCAGGTAGGTATTTCGGATAAAAATAAAAGACCAGAATAAAACCTGCCTTTTGTAATTACGAATCTAGCTACGTACTTTGGACACTACCGCACCGCCAATCTTCCCATTGTATATGGTGGGATCATAGTGAACTTCATATCTGGTATATTGAAGTAGCCTGTGTTGATGTGTTAAGGCAGGGCAGTTGTCGGTGGATGATGGAGAGACACACGAGTTATGGACATAGCTTATGAGTCTCCACATCATCCTCCGAGAACTAATCTACACAGACATTATCTGAGTGTAAGATTAGATTAAACGTCTAGGCTATACAAGACCACGGTACAGTAGAAAATAATTCAGTCTCTACTGTGGCCTAAAGATCAGTTCGAAGTAAATAATTGTTTTAATGGGTCTTTTATAGACATATATTGTGTGATGTCGTATGAACTTACTACGCACGTAAAAGGGGTATTATTAGTTTAGTCAATCTATGAAAGGATTACTGCCTTACATCATGCGTTATCCATTTTCAGGGCATGTTTGCGGTACTTGGGTTTGGGTTCACAGTGGCTGTAGTGGTGCTGGTGATGGAGCTGGTGTGTGGTCGAGCCAGGTGGGGCCAAAAGGGTCAGGTGGCCACTTAAGACACACACCACTATCACCGTCACTGACCACACACAGCACCGTTGCTGACAATGCTCTTAACATGAATTACTTACTTCATTTTAAGGAAAGCAAATCAAATTGAATGAATTCAAATAATTTAGAGTAATATATAAAATTATACAAATGGCAAGGTATAAGAGTTGCTTTCAGAGACACTCACCGCGGTGTATTCCCATGGGTATCACTTTTACCGTTTGTGTAAGAATATATATATTAATAAATTTTGTCTTTTTTTTTTTTTTATCCATTGCCTATGGAGTAAAGGTAGTGACCTAAGTATATACATGCAGCAACATTATAATTATGCTGCTTGACAGTATCTTCTTCCATCGAGGGTAGGGCTGTGTAGTCACACTTGTCTGTCTGTGTCTCCAGGGCATTATATAACACTAATGAGAGGCTCATCATGAAAATATGTGGGCATGTCCCTAGTGACCCAGCTGATCTATTTATTTTAGTTGATCTGTCTAGTTGATCTCTTGGAGTAGGTAAATTGTCATAGAATAGTGAGAGAGGAGGGAGATGTGTTAGCTGATTGATATGGTGAGAGCGGAGGGGGGTGTTTATTGGGTGGTGCAGTGAGAGGGGAGGGTAAGGTACTCACTGGCATGTGTAGTGAGAGAGGAGGGAAAGGTGTTCACTGTATATATAAGGGCCCCAGGAGGCCGGTCAGCACTCAGAGCTTAGCTGTTGCTCCAGGCTGTTGGAGATCACATTCCAGCCTCACCTTCCCCTACATTTTGATCGTGAGTCATGTGGCACTGTGTTGCATTTAGTCATATGGTACCGTGTTAGTCATATAGTGCAGTGTTTTTTGAGATACGGTTCAGTTCTTATGTTAGTGAAGTAGCACCGTGTTGCTGTCGGTGATATAATAATGTAAAGTGTTCCTATAAGTGATATTGTACCGTGTTGCTGTTAGTGACATAATACCGTGTTGTTATTAGTCATATGGTACCGTGTTGTTATTACTCATGATATAACGCGTTCCTGTTAGTCATGTTGTACCCCCATTGACCAAGCAATGTATCTTTATCGGGGAGATGTTTATTAATCCTTCACTACCATATACTGACAGCTATAAATCAAGATAGTTTCAACATTTTAATATTTTCTGATACATAAGTTTCAGAAATCGAACATGAAAGCACAGCGATAGTCACAATCAACCTCTCTGACCGAACGAAACATCTTTGCGCGAAGGTAATTAGTATCTTTTATTAACTTAACATTCGACTTTTTTGGTGTTTACAAATCACTACATTTCAGACAGCATGAAAGCACACCAAATACCTCTCGGTCAACTGGATATTAGCAAAAATATTTCCCGGCAATGGCATCTGTATCTTTTAAGATTAGTCCAGGGCATTTTTCTGTTGATTTCAGACTTGTTCTAATTATTTCAAGACCCATTTTTGTTTTCACACGCTTCATTTTGGGGGAAAACAATCTTTTTTAGATTTAGACTTACTTTTCTTGTTTAAAATTTGTTTGTTATTGAATAACCTGTTTGTTTTATAACGACTTGTTATGAGTTTTATTAGTTTTTATTGTTCCTTAGACATACTTTCCTTACTTAGGCAGTTGGTGGGGATAGTTCATTTCTCTAAAGAGTATGTGATGTTTGTGGTACCCATGGACCATTTTTCCTTCATAACCCGTAACACAGAGCCTGTGTGATAACGCAGGCCGGTCATGCCAGCTAACCTATCTCTAAGTACCAACCTTTCTCTTGATTAGATATTTGTTTCTGTTACTTAGAGGTTTGTTTCTGTTGCTCTGGGTTGATTTCTGTTAGTTCGATTTTTTTCTGTTGCTTGGAGGTTTGTTTCTCTTACTTAGAGATTTATTTTTGTTGCTTAGATATTTGTTTCTGTTGCTTTGAGGTTCTTTCTCTTACTTAGAATTTAGAATCTGTTGCTCTGAGGTTTATTTCTGTCGCTTAGTTTTTTCGGTTACTTAGAGAATTGTTGTTCCTGCTTAAAGATTTGTATAAGGACTTGTTACTGGTGTTTCGTGACCAATTTCCATCCACTATTGTAGTTTAAATAACCTACTGCTGTTTTTTGCTCATTCTTCGTTAACTTGTTACAGTTTCCCACACCTTCCATGGGGTGGAGATATTACTAGCCTGCTTCGTGGGTCTTCTTCAGGATATGAAGCAGAGAACCAATGAAGTTCTAGGCACAGTCCATCCTAGGCAGGCTTGATGTTGCGATCTATATGGCAGACTTTCGTTCTTTTATTTTTCATGAATGGACCTCAGTACAGCAAATACATTATGGATTCGAAAAACTGCAGAGTAGGGTCAATTCCCGAAATTTACTACCAGTATCCAAACTTGCTTCCCAATATCCAAAAACAGTTCGAGACTTTTATATATTTTCCCTTACATTCAGAAAATATTTAACTCAGAAGAGGTTTCTCGAATTGAATGAATTTCATAAATAGCCTTCATCAAACGGTTTACCAATATAATGAATGAAAATAATCCAGTAGTAAGAGGAATGCAGTAAAAGTAAGTCGCTCCGGCGAAGGGGATCAACAAAACTATAAAATGTACGTCCTACACTTGATGCAAAGTAACCAGGAGGATGAAGTTTTATTTTATATTTGATTGCTAAATAACTCTCTTAGAAAGAACATGGAAACAACACTGCCATCACGCCCAACCACCCTGACAGAACGCAGCACTTCCATCTGATTGTGGGTACGGGGCCTGTCTGCTCGTGCCATTGCTTGGGTAACCGGGTCCAGCGTCACCACTGTCTGCAAGTGGCTCAGGCGGTGGAAGCAGGAGGGACACGTTGAGAATAGGCTTCGAACTGGCCGACCTAGTAAAGGGAAACATTGGAAAGCAATTTACAGCCGTATTAAAGCGTTCTTTCCCATAGCATTGCACAATGATGAGTTATATTTACCTGAAATGAATCTCAGAGTAATGGAAACAGATATCCATTATCAGTATGGGTATACTAAATATCCTGGTCTGTACAGGTATTACTGAGTTTCAAGTAAACGCAAAGATGAAGTACTCATAATCACCTTCATTCAAAGTAACTTCGCAAACTCCTTCAGTTTTGAATGATTCCCTGCCAACCCAAACAAATGCTACCCAGACAGGCTCATTATATATGACAGCCGAGTGAATTGGTTCTATGTATCAAGATTATGAATTGCCAACAGATCACGTGCCATAGTCTCGTTATCGTTCGTAGAGAAAAACTAGCAAGAGCCAAGGAAACGATAAAGTTCCCTTTAATGTAAATTCTTCTGCGTTTCCCTTATAAATGGGCAAAAGCAGATAAGTGTGATATCTGTGCTAAATATTGTTTTTCTTATAAAAAGCTGAGCCGAGCAAACAGCTGACTGAAGCGAGATAAGAGATCTGAGATCTCATTTGTGCTCTTAGTTATATGAGCTCTTAATTAAGTGAGCATTTACATCCCAAAGCCACCATTAAGTTAAGATTTTCAAGATACCACATAATTGGTAAGTATATGGTATTATATTTTCAAGTGGTATATAAGCATTAATTTATATTGAAAAACTAATGTCCGTCTCTTTCAGAACGATATTATATGTTGTTGTTGTCATAGGTTAGGAAAGTTAAGTACAATCTGTATTTCATGTGTCATACCGAACTTTCTTGTATTAGGTTTTTTCCTTCTCGGACTATTGGCATTACAGGCTTCAGACTTGCTTTTGCTTCTTCGTCATACGATAAACTATTTTTTGTACTTGGCTAAAATATTTAACGAGGCTCCCTCACGTGCTTGTTATTAAAAGATTACCCAGAAGAAAATTATTATGACGTAAACTAAATTTACGAAATAAATACGTGTTTTTTTTTGGTTACATATTGGTATACGATTGACATGCATTGGTATATATATTAATGTGTAATGAATATCATAATAAAAATGCAACGCTGAATAAAGTCCATTTTCCTTTGAATATCATGTCATGAAGGTTATCAGACAGTCTAACGTATGTGTTGGTAACAGTGCTTGAAAGATGAGGGAAATCTGAGTTTCGTATGATAATATTGTGGTTTTAGATACAGATGTATTTTGAAAAAATAAAAAATAAATAAATAACTTTCCTCATCCAGGAAATGCACATCAACGTGGAAAACATAAGGATGAACTTGCATAAACCACAGATTGATTTTGCTTTCTGGTTGTTGGTCAGGACTTGACTTCACAAACTTATGATCAACTCCCTCTCCTAACTGGGATTTCCTTTCGTAGCATATAATAAGATTTTTCCCCTATCTCTTCTTTCTGAAAAACGAATCTGTAAGTAATGAGAGAAAAATTATGGTCATGTTCTTTTTTCAAAGAACGGATAAAGAAAGAAGAGTGCTGAATTATGTTTGTTATTTCTAATGCAAAATATATCCCTTGAGTTACGAGGAGGAGCAGATTTACAGTTTCTTAATGACCTAAGGAGTGTTATGGTGGAGGTATGTTTAAGAAATAGATATGGTGGTGGAGGAGACCTGCCACTGTGGTCGTAACATATTTCGGCAGTGGTGGAGGCACTACGTAGCGGTCGTGACGTGTGGTGGTGGCCGAGGTATTCTGTGGTGGTCGTGACGTGTGGTGGTGGCGAAGGTGTGCAATAGTGCTCGTGACGTGTTTCGGTGGTGGTGGAGGTGGCATTATGTCGGCTGCTCGGGGATACTGTGGCTCGGCATCAGGTCTCCTGGTCCTGGTTCAATGCACGCCTACATCACATCACAGGCACGTAGACTGCAGTAACAGGAAAGTGAGAGGGGGAAAAAAAAGGTTTGTTTCATTTTGATGTAAGCCATTAAATGTGCATCACCATATATCACCAAGTAATTTCGTTGTATTTGTTTCAGTTCCTTACCTTTTACGATAACAAAACAGACGTACACATAATTCTAATTAATGATGGGTTATCGGATGTTTCAAGCGACTATAACACTACTGAGCGATGATCCCTTGAAGGTTTGCTTAGCCATAACTACACAGCTACTCGTAGAGTTTTGATTTAACTGAGGTATAATATAAAACGAACATTAACTATGCAACCTAACATCTCCAATTACCAATCACTGATTGACTGAACATGATTCATTCCATGCTTTTCGCTGTGTCCACCATCGTACTTGTCAGACACAACCATATCATGAATGGACAGCCGCTTACCACTGGATGACATGTTGGCCATAGAGCGGTGTTCTCAATTTTCTCTCCTACTGCTGACAGATGGCTCCTCATACGCGATCTCCATGATACAAGTAAGTAAGCACAACTGTAATAGAAAAACTGCTTAGAGCTGCAACAGAGGAGCCTAATAGGGTCAAGTTAAACATTAGGTCAGTTCTTACTTTATTGTACGATACAAGTAATTCACATTTTCGGCTTTAACCTTATGTGTAACTGAATGAACTAGATAAGCCAAATTCTGGCCAAAGCTAATCAAAATTGTAATACTTGCGGCTAATATGTTTAATTTAATGCTCTTGTTATCTTTATTATTGCTTCAATTGAGAAGAATAGAAATGCTTTATCATTATGCGTTCTCTTTCAGGACCTAGCATACTTACATGCTCCTTGTGGAGTCGGAGTGTTTGAGGTGAATACTAGTGAACAAAACAC
This sequence comes from Coenobita brevimanus, assembly GCF_032717465.1. NCBI lineage: Eukaryota > Metazoa > Arthropoda > Malacostraca > Decapoda > Coenobitidae > Coenobita > Coenobita brevimanus. The sequence goes on from NC_136969.1 coordinate 9,063,343, forward strand.
CACCATGACATACGAACAGCCCTGACAGAGTATAGCCACAGCTCGACAGGTATGTGGCCACGGCATGTTGATGAATTAGGGTGAAGAAACTGGTCTCTGGAGACAGTAACTCATAATTCTTTGAAAATTTTCACGCATAAACACACACGACTCAATAATATTATTTCTGTTCCCCTTTTCCTGCTGTAGCCGGCATGAAATACAGAAAGACGTCATCAGGCTGAAGGAACCGGACATAAAACAGTATGGTTCATTAAGTATTCGTACGAGTTAGCATTGTGTAATCAAAAGTATACAACCGAGAGATCCCTGTTTCAGTTCCTGGACCACCGACAGGAACTTAGGACAAGGACACATCAGTGACTTAAGCGAAAGCCAGAATTGTACAGAAAATTCGATGGGTGTAAATCGTAGTTAGGGGGAGCATTAGGGTCCTTTCGTTCTCACACGATTATTCATGTCGGCACCATTAGTTTCGTAATAATATTCTTGATGGCATTATGTTCCTGATATTTATGTTGGGCACGATTAGTTTTGTGATATTATTCGTGTTGGCTCCGTTAGGCTCGTGATATTTTTTATGTCAGCGCCATTAGCTTTGTGATATATATAACTTATGTTGGCACTATTACTTTCGTAATTTTATTCATGTTGGCACCATTAGCTTGGTGATGCGTTGTGGTGCGTGACGATGGTGGGGGTGAGCGATGACCCAGCCTTCCTCGCCGGCTTTGCTGAGTCCTCCTTCAAGACCCACCTCCTGCTGGTCCAGAAAACAAAGCTGCTCGTATTCACTCGCATCCCTCTCCTCCAATTCCAGACCCTTCCCCACCTTCACAGGACTCTCTCACGAACCACGTCTCTCGTTTCTGTTGTGGACTATACCTTAACAGTTTTCAGGTAACAAGAATTATCAGTATATAGTTGCCGGCATAAATACTGCTCCATTGTAAATATCTAGGCTATAAACAATGAATTTTAAAACGCAGTGAAATGGTCAGAGTCGTTCAAGTTTTTCACATTATAATTTAACATCTTCATAAATACCTGACCTTGTGATCCTATTTATTGCAACCGTACAAGAACACAACATAAATAGTCGATAATTCTGAGTTTTCATTAATGGACGGATTTTTTTTTTTTTTTTTTTTTTTTTTTTTAATAATCAAAACCAAAGTGTTCTCATGGCTGCCGTTCACCGACCCAGAATCCCTACCACTACAAGTGGCATCATGGACTATCGATCAAAGTCTAACTTTCACCCATCCACCAGATCTTTTCCCCCAGAAGTTCTTACGGTAAATTTTGTGTGTCGACAACTCTGCTGTAAGATATTGCTAAACACAGAGAAACTAACCTGCATACATGAGAGATCTTGTATGGTAATTTGTAAAATTATTATTACAGCATTCCCGCAAATTACCGACTCGCACACTAAATAAGAGTTGGTGCAAGATCTCATTATTCCTACAGGGGAAGAGACGAGAAATATATAAATAAATATTCTGACTGGATGAAATTACTAGAATGGGACTAATTTTACCTGAATTCGTGTATCTGGACCTAAATGACACTGAACCAAGGTGAGCGACATAAATGGTCTGTATGTACTGAAGTGTGCGTGAATGAACAGTAAATATATATATACTTTTTACCGTAACTATGACAAGTTGTTCGTCCTTTTGCAGCTTATTTCACATAATTCTGCCAAAAAAAGAAAAAAGAAAAAAAGACAATACTACAGCTCTACATAATTCCCATAACACCTCTTCATGGCTAGCATCATATTCGAGTTTTGATCTGTTGTTATAACTCTGCATTCAAGATGAGCAGATGATAGTTTAAGGACAAGTTAGAGTAAAAAAAAGTATAGACTGTAACTTACCTAATTGTATCTATACAGCTTTCTCGAATCTAAATTATCTTACCTGAGCCTGAACATTAATCACTCTGAACGATCTGAAAGGCCGTAGGTTATGCCAACATTACACAACAACATGACGATCACCGTGGTTGTTTTCTTTAACAGAAAAAACTTGCACAACTGATACTGGAAAACAAAATCATATTAAGTCCAGTTTCTGTTTTGTGTGTCATACATACATATAGTCATGCTGTCAGAATGAAAATTGCACTGCCTGAGAGTATATACTTAATCCAAGTGACATTACTAGTCAACACTATACCGTACACCATCTTGCCGCAGGTTCCGGCACCGACCACAAGTGCTAGTGACAACAGAGGAGTTAGTGGCACAGCTGGCATTTACAGTTGATGACCCCACTGCACCAGAAAGCAAACGACTCACCTTCGGGGGGCCAGCGGGGAACGTTATGTAGATGCTGTCCGCGATCATGAACTTCACTAGAGCTGTTAATTCACATTGGCTTTAATACACTCTGTGTTTGACTGGAAATATTTGGGTTTGATAAGTAAACGCTGGTTGATTGCACAACTTGCCCAGGTTAGCAAAAATAAAATATGAATATGAACGTACCCTCTCGACGTATTTTTTGCTATGGAAAAGGTTACAAAATCATCATAGGTGCTTAAATCACGTCCCTCTGACAGATACACGTACGTGAGATCCCCTGACAGGACTTGGGGCTTACTGCAAAGCGATGGGACTTGGACAGGCATGATGGAACTCATTACACGTGATGTCAGTTCCATAGTTCGTTTACCTCATCTTGGCTCAGATTTTCGTCCTTTTGCAGGTTGTACTACGAGGCTCGATGGCTGAAGAAGACAATGTTACCACTTCCCTCCTTTTTGTAAGAATGTTGTATCACTAGCGTCCTTTTCTAGTGTTCATCTCTTATTGCAGCAAACTTCTTAAAATGGAAAGGCACTTTTGGTCCAGGTTAGAGCTAGAGTATTAATAGCATCTGTGCACCGAATACTCTTTGGCTTTGGGCACGTAATAGCGTCTTTCTCACCTGTAAATTTTGATCATTTCTTGTTAACATTGTTTTTCGCTCGCTACGCATTTTTTCTATTTGTTGCTTTTAAAACCAGTTTCTCTTGACTTGCAATTTATGTTATTGCATATATATATATATATTTTTTTTTAAACAAGCAGCCGTATCTTAGGTAGATTTCAGCTTTTAATTATCCTCCTACACCTTTCAGCATTGAACAGTAGTTGTATTTTCCCTTATATAAATTTCGATCCTTATGTTTCGCATATACATCATTTGAACATGCATTTTTTTTTTTGTCAGTTTTCGTTTCAGATATTTAGCTCGCTGAATATTTCTCTTGAAATAATAAGTCGTGATCAATACAATTAATATATTGAGTCAAGAAAACGATTGTGAGCCTTCTCACGAATTTATCATCATAGTATCAAGTGGTAAAGGCCAATCTTTTATTGAATATATCCCGACATTCATTGTTCTACTGTTCACATTATATTTTACAAAAACTCATTTGAGGAAGTAAAGTTTACTCCGGGACCATTTTTCTTTCATATAACCAGAAGCCAGTGGATAGACTACTCTCTATTTGTGTTTGAGGGAAATTATCTAATTCTCGCTGCCCATGGTCGACCTGAGGTGGACCCGTGGGGCTTCCTGCTGCCTCTTAGACCAGGGGTTTGGGTGGCTGTGCTGACAGCACTGTTGGCAGTATGCGTTGTGATGTTGCGTCTGTCTTTCTGCCTTCCCACTTATATGCAAGAACAACGCATGACAGATACCAACACCTTCAACAGTGTGCGAGTTCTTTTGCGAGAAGGTAACCAGTGTTTGCCATGTAGTAGTTTACATTGGGTAATTTTAGACTGACTTTGAAGGGACTCTGAGAGATTAGATTAAGTCGGAAAGGCTGAGTTAATGGAGTCATCATCCAGGCTTCTTAGCTCCTGCACTAGTGAATTTCTCTCTGTGAGAATACGAAAAGAGCCAGTTGTTTCGCCCACATACTGTAGTTTCATGATGCTCAACCACTGTCTTGTGTTTGATTATGCTTAATTTCATCTCGCTAATGGCAGCTTACTGTAACCACTACTTTTATTTCACCGAAGCTGCCAGAAACAGGCCGTCAAATATTTTCATGATCCATATCATTTGCTTGACTAAATTATGTCTTCCAGATATAAAAAGAACTAAGAGTCTGTGGTGGTGGGAGCGTGTGATGTTGGGGGTGTGGGTGCTGATGATGGCGGTGCTGACACAGGGCTACGTCGGCAACCTCATGTCCCTCCTTGGGAAGATCAACCCTACCAGAGACCTAAGGACGTCTTTGACATCTCTGATGTTGGGATAATTGTTGTTCCAAACACTTTGATCAATAAATATAATGAAGTGAGTGGTTGTTTCTTCAGGATGTTAAAAAATAAAGAGTATCTAACTGGTTGTCTATAATGCGATACTTTAATTGATATGTTGTTAGTTGTGGCGTAAAAAAATATAAAAGTTTTGCCTGAAATGATGGTTAAATTATTTATGAAATTATTATCACAGTAACACGCTGCCCAAAGGTTAAGGCAATTTCTGTCTATTGAAAACTTTTTTTTTCTTATGTTTGATATATAACCAAAATGTTCTGCAAGACATTTACACACACCTTTTTTTTTTTTTTTTTTTTCGAATTACTAAAAAATCGTGTTTTCAAATCCCATAAACATATACCGGAAAGTAGACAACTTTTGATAAGCTTATTGTTTTCAGACTGCCACGTCAGGTCCACTTCATGAACTGGGGTAACTGATGGGGACAAAACGGGTCACTTATAACACGTTCGTCGAATTACAAAACAGTATGGAGACGGTCGTGAGCGCTGCCAGTCACGTCGTCTTTGACCAGCATCTCAACTATAACAACTTACTGCCCAAAAGCTTTTCTCTCACCGGTTGTAATATGGTTACTAAAGTTACAGAAAATATGTATGTTTAATTTTTAGTTATCTGTATTTTAGAATGTATCAGTGTATCATAGAAGTACCAAACCAGCAACATATTAATATTTAATTGCTGTCATTCTAAAATAGCAGGAACACACACACACACACACACACACACACACACACACACACACACACAAAAGCTGCTGTTGAACTGGTCATGTAACGTTAGTCATGAAATATAAACTGGATTTTACTAAGACTTTTCTTTACTGAGTAAAATAGTCAGGTTATTTAAGTTAACAGAATTATTCTTTTGAGCTTAGATGGATCATTAAGGAAGATACTCACTACGGATTGAATATTTCACCAGGGGAAGTTTTAAGAACTACCTTTCCCTTCCCAGTCGTTTGTCGTCAGTTGGAATAAATTAAATGTTATCAGGGCTACAACGCCTGACAAACTGGTTAATTAAAGGACCATAGAGACGGAGAAAATAAAAGCGTTTACCTCTAAATGGTGCTTTTATTAAAATAAACTATGAGTAGTGCTGGAGCAGTCAAGATGTTACGACTCCTCTTGTTACAATTTCCACTTGTAATTAATAATGTCAGTCAGCAAAGAAAGACACTGACACTGATGCATATAACAGAAATGAGGATTTCAGGGACATATGACTGTTGACAAGAGGCAAGGTGGAAATTAATTAAAAGCGATTGTTAAACAAATGTAAAACACTGCCTGGCATTTCAAAGTAAGAAGTATCTTGTAAGTCCGTAAAAGGAACACTTCAGTAGTTTTCTAATAATATATGAAGGCTTATGTATTAATAATTCCTAGTAATTCTTTTTGCAGGTCGTTGTGATTTTTACCTATCACGCAGCGTGTATGCAACCACCCCTCTGCCCATGGTGACTCAGAAGAACAACCCCTTTTTACCAAGGATAAATAAGTTGTAAGTGTCCAAGTTTAGTAAAAGACGCAATAATGTACTACAGATAAAAATTTTTTGCGGTATAGTGCTTTTTAAGAATGCAAACAAAAACGTAACAAATATCTACAATATGGTCAGTTTCACAGGAGGACTTTGGGTATATGATAAACTTACACATATACATACATACACACTGAGATAGCTCGATATTTCATCTTTCATTTTTCTCAGCAGTTATTCTTCACATACAGACATATATGTGTCTCTTCTTGTGGTTAGATAGTACACGTTGGTGGAATCATGGAAGTACGATAGATGGATGAAGTACTCAGAACCCAACTCCAGCATGTACAAAAACCCACCCAGGATTATCACCGTCAACACCATTCTCTCACTCACCAGTGTTTGGGTAAGCCATGAGAGTAACTTCCTTCATTACTGAAGATAAGGTAGATTTACATCACTGTACCTTTTATCCCCCGCAATCTGATATTGCATTTTATCATTACACCCAGACAATTATATTCGGTTCACAAGAGGTTTTTGAACCCGAGGGCTAAACATAGCTTTCATTAACCCTTTCACTACGGCAGTGAGTAAAGTTAAAGAATAAATATTAAAATACTTCATTGGAGTAAAGTGGTGAAAATCTTGGGTGTATGCTATCAAGTAATGAGCATCTTTTAATATCTCGTATGTAAATATGTACTGTGTCACATTTAATTATGTAGATAGGTATTTCGTATAAAATTAAAAGACCACAGTAAAACCTGCCTTTTAGGGCATGTCCACACGTGCCCTCGAACATATGTTGACAGCAAGGTTGGCAACATGTTTGGGTACATGTATGCAGCAACATTTGGAGATGTGTGCAAACACGTTTCATTGCAGCTTCGAACACTGGCAGCAGAGGCGTTGGGATATGAGTGTCCATACCAGGCAGCTGGGACTTCATCATGATGTTTCCAACATAATCTGGACGCTGCTGTTCCCAACATTGTTTGCAGCGTGTTAATTATTATTGTGTTGCATACATGTTGCCAGCACTTGTTCAAGCACACGTGTGGACGCGCCCATGTAATTATGAATGTAGCTACGTACATTGGACAATACCCCGACCCCCATCATTCCACTGTATATGGTGAGATCATAGTGAACTTGACTTCATATCTGGTACATTGAAGTAGCCTGTGCTGAAGTGTTTGGGCAGTTGTCTGTGGGTGACGGAGAGACACACGAGTTATGGACAAAGGTTATGAATATCCAGATCGTCCTCCGAGAAAAAGTCTATTCTGACGTTATCTGAGTGTAAGGGTAGATTAAACGTCAAGGCTATACAAGACTATGGGATAGTAGAAAATAATTCAATCCCTACCGTGGTCTCAAGATCAGTTCGAAACAAATAATTGTTTCAGTAGGTCTTTTATAGACGTATGTGTGACGTCGTAAGAACTGACTACGCATGTATACTGTAAGGGGCATTATTAGTTAAGTCCATCAATGAAAGGATTACTGCCCTACATCACGCGTTATCCATTTTCAAGGCTTGTTTGCGGTGCTTAGGTTTGGGTTCACATTGGCTGTGGTGGTGCTGATGATGGAGATGGTGTGTGGTGGAGCCAGGTGGGGCCGAAAAGGTCAGGTGGCCACTTAAGACACACACCACAATCACCATCACTGACCACACACATCACCGTTGCTGACAAAGCTCTTCATTTTAAGTTTGATAAGGAAAGCAGTGCATACTAATCAATTAAATGAATTCATAAATAATTTAGAATTACATATAGAATTATATAAATGGCAAAGTATGAGTTGCCTCCAGTATCACTCACCGCAGTGTATTCTCATTGGTATCACTTTTACCCTTTGTGTAAGAATAGATATTAATAAATTTTGGAAGTCTTTTTTTTTTCTTTTCCATAACCCACTGCCTATGGAGTAACGTTACTGACCATAGTATACACGTGTAGCAACATTATATTCTCATTGACAGTATCTTCTAACATTGAGGGTAGTGATATTTAGTCTCACTTGTCTATGTCTGTCTCTCCAGGGAATTATATAACACTAATGGAAGCATTATCATGAAAATATGTGGACATGTCCCCAGTAACCCAGTTGATCTATTTGTTTTAGTTGATCTGTCTAGTTGATCTCTTGGAGTAGGTAAATTGCCATGGGATAGTGAGAGTGGAGGGGGATGTGTTCACTGACTGATGTGGTAAGCGGGGAGGGGGGTGTTTACTAGGTGGTGCAGTGAGAGGGGAGGGGAAGGTAAACACTGGCTGGTGTAGTGAGAGGGGAGGGAAAGATGTTCACTGTTTATATAACGGCCCCAAGAGGCCGGTCAGCACTCAGAGCTCAGCTGTTGCTCCAGGCTGTTAGAGATCACATTCCAGACTCACTTTCCTCTATACTTTGGTCGTGAGTCATGTGGCACTGTATTGCTGTTAGTCATATGGTACCGTGTTAGTCATATGATCCAGTGTTGTTGTTAGTGATACGGTACAGTGTTAATGTTAGTGAAAGAGCACCGTGTTGCTGTCGGTGATATAATACTGTACCGTATTGCTGTAAGTGATGTTGTACCGTGTTGCTGTTTTTGACATAGTACCGTGTTGTTAATAGTTATATGGTACCGCGTTGTTATTAGTTATGGTACCGTGTTGTTATTAGTTATATGGTACCGTGTTGTTAAGATTCATAACGCGTTCCTGTTAGTCATGTTATATCCCCATTTACAGAGCAGGGTATCTTTATCGGGGAGACGTTTATTAATTCTTTACCACCTTATAATGACAGTTGTAAATGAAGATAGTGTCCACCTTTTTTATATCCTTTGATGCATAAGTTTTAGATACAGAACATGAAAGCACAGCGATCGTCACAACCAACCTCCAGGGCCGGACTCAGGGGTGAGCCCACGGGGCCTGGGCCCCGGGCCTCCCACCAGAAGGGGCCTCCCACCAAACGCTGGGCAACTTGACATTTGGTATTTTTCATTACCAAAACAGGACCGACTTGGTAATGAAAAATCCTTCACATAATGAATAATCGTGATTTGGTACTGGATTTGGAGATGGTAATGAACTTGGTTGGACGATGTACTCAATTAATTTGTTAGCTTTTAGAACATGAAAATACAGAACATATACCATTATTTTCAAATGAATAATTTTTTTCCCTTATATATGTAGACTCGCAACAGATAGTATCGGTGCACTGTGGGTCCGATGCCATCCGGAATTAATCGACCATGCAGCACTGACAGCCCGTTAACACCTGTATATATTATAACATTTACGGCTATTTCCTACTCATTATGAAGGACACAGGAGTTATATCTGATATAGTTGTCATTTATCGTCTGAGATGCATGCGTGTGGGAGGACAGAGCCGCAATTTCCAGTTCCCTTTGTTCCGTGTTTCATAATATTTAACACATATTCTGCACCGATACTCTTTGGTGCGAGTGTACCTATATTGGCAAGGGGTAAATATATGAATATTCTTTCTTTAAGAAATTTGGTAATGGCACTGATATTGCCCTGGCTCTGATGATGTGTCACAACTTCATCCAGTCTGTTCTGTTCGAAATCTGGGTGTTCATTTTAATTCAAAGTTAAAATACAAGGAACATATTAATCAAGTTGTCACAGGGTGCAACTTGCATATCAGAACGTGTACTCTGTGAGAAAATTCCTGAATAGATGTTGCCTCGCAACATTGGTCCATGCAGTGGTCTTGTCTCGTGTTTATTATTGTAATTCACAGCGGATTGGCCTTCCAAATAATATACTAACAAAAGTTCAGTTTGTGTTGAACAGGGCAGCACGGCCTATATTTGGTCTCCCCCCGAGAACCTCGACTACACAGTTCCTAACTGAGTTGCACTGGTTACCAGTAAAGGCTAGAAATGAATTTAAACTGTGTCTTATTACATTCAAGGTTCTTAAATTTGGTGAATCGAAAATCTTGCTGAATTGCTAAAACTCCCATCAGCACGTCTGGGTGCGATGTTACGTAGTGAAGATGATTCCTTGTGTCTTGACGAGCCTGGAGCCATTCACCAGTCATCTTTCTCCGATCGTTCTTTTGTATATAGAGCCCCTAGATTATAACAGATTGCCCTTGTCCATGAGACAACTCTTTTCTGCTGAATCATTCAAGAGACAGCTGAAAGCCTTTCTTTTTTCAAAATGCTATGACCTGGAGAGAGGTACTATGACGGATGGTTATAGGGTTTAATTATTGCCACTTTCATATATATATATATATATATATATATATATATATATATATATATATATATATATATATATATATATATTACTGATGAAGTATATATTGTATATGAGAGATGTCACAATTCTTGTAACTGTAAAAATAATGTATATGTCTGTCGAGTGCTTGTGAATTCCCTATGGAAGAACTGGCGCTTTTGAGAACCAAAAAAAATATATATATATATTATTATTATTATTATTATTTTTTTTTAAATGAAAAAACTAAATCTTGGAATGAAAATTGAAGAATTTGGTTTTATACCCACGGTCAAATCTGGCAGCCCTGGTGTCGGTGCCAGCTGCCAACAAGTATTCATATTTGATCACTTGTTATCACTGTCAGAGGATTTCATTCCTGTCATTGATCAGTTCATAGCTTCTCTTAACCAACGGCTGCATGCGAATGAACTGATGTCAGGTCGCTTTGGCTGCTTCGGACGACTGACAAAGCTATCCTCTGGAGAGCTGTCTAGAGCAGCTAAGAAACTACTGAATGTCTATCCCAACGATCTGGAGACTTCATTTTCTGAAGAGCTCATCCAGTTTGCTGCCTTTGCGCATATTACGCTGATGAAGAGAAAAACACGTTAGTGCTTAGCTATTTCTCTACAAACTTATCCTCAGTAAGCATTTGCTAGATATTTTCCCCAACGTGCAGGTAGCCCTGACAATGTACCTGGCTGTAATGGTGAGCAACTGCAGTGCTGAGCGTTTTTTTTTTTTTTTTTTTCAAGCTGAAATTGATAAAGAATCGCCTACGAACAAGCAGGACACAGGAGTGACTAGCGAATTTGACAGTCATGAGCACTGAGTCGGACAGCTCATTGGATTTTGATGATTTAATAAGAGAATTTTCCATTAAAATTGCGGAAAGCACCTGGACTAGACCAGATTTCTAGAAACTGTTCGTTCAATGAACAGTCTATACAAGTGGTGATTGCACACTTTTTTTTTATTTTTTCTTGCTTCTTGATTATTCAATTTTGTGTGATATGCTAGGAAGTGTTCAGTGCATTTCAGGGCTGATCTGTTTTTTTTTTTTTTTCATTTAGGGCTAATTAATGTGGAGATTATTCAGAAAGTATCGTTTTTACCTTATCTTTAATTACATCAGTTTCTGAATACAGTATCATAAGTCGTCGGGAGCGTGATGTATCGTGCGAGCGAGCATATCTTTGCAACAGTGCGAGGGTTAAAAATGTATTTTCATTTAGCACCATGCTAATTTGATGCTTGGGATGGGCCCCCCACCAAAACGGGTCTCAGGCCCCCTACATCCCAAATCCGGCACTGCCAACCTCTGTGACCTAACGAAACATCTTTGCGCGAAGGTAATTAGTACATATTATTAACTTTAATTTCGACGTTTTTTGTGTTTACAGATCACTGAATTTCAGACAGTGTGAAACAGAGCGAATATTTCTCGGTCAACAGGAAATTAGCAGAAAAAAAATTACCGGTTAGTGGCAACCTATCTTTTGTTTTAAGACTAGTTAATGTCCTTTTATATTGCTTTCAGACTTGCTCTAATTGTTTTAAGACTAATTTTTGTTTTCCTAAGCTTCATTTTAGGGGAAGACTTTTTTTTTTTTTTTTGCTGTAGACTTACTTTTCTTTTTTAAAATTTTGTTTGTTGATGAATAACCTGTTTGTTTTATAAGGACTTGTTTATATATATATATATATTATTATTGTGCCTTAGACATATTTTCCTTGCTTAGGCAGTTGGTGGGGACAGTGTATTTCTCCAAAGAGTAAGTGATGTTTGTGGTACAAGGGCTGAGAGTGTAATGAAGCAGCCCAGTCATGCCAGCTTACCTGTCTCTAAGTACCAACCTGTCCCTTGCTTAAAGATTTGTTTCTATTGCTTGGAGGTTGTTTCTGATGATCTGAGGTTTATTTCTGTTGCTTAGATTGTTTTTCTGTTGCTTAGAAGTTTATGTTACTTAGAGATTTATTTCTGTTGTTTAAAAATTTGATTGTTGCTTTGATTTTTGTTTCTCTTACTTAGACCTTTCTTTCAGTTGCTTTGAGGTTTGTTTCTTTTGCTTAATTTCTTGGAAGGATACTTAGAGAATTGTTTTTGTTTAAAGACCTGTATAAGGACCTGTTACTTTTGTGTTTTGACGAATTTCGATCCACTATTGTTGTTTATAACCTACTGATGATTTTTCCTCATTCTTCATTAACCTGCTACAGTTTCCCACACCTTTCATGGGGTGGAGAGATTACTAGTTTGATTCGTGGGTCTTTTTCGGGATATGAATTACAGAACCAGTGGCGTTGTAGGCACAGTCCATCCTGGGCAGGCTACAAGTTACGATGTATATGGCACACTTTTTTTTTTTTTAAATAGATGGGCCTCATTGCAACAAATATATTATGGATTCGAAAAAAAAACTGCTGACCACTGCCTCTGAGGGAATGATATTTCTCGTCTGTTGCCATCCAGCATAAAAAATTTGCTACCAGTATCCAAACTTGCCTCTCAATACCCAAAGATAGTTCAGGATTTTTATATCTTGTCCCAGCATTCAGATGGTATTTAATTTAAAAAAACTTTTTTTTCGAAGTGAATCAGTTTTATAAACAACCTTCATCTAACAAGTTACTACTAATCTTGTACTTTATAAAATATCCAGTAGGAACAGGAGTGCAGTGAAAGTAATGTCCCGTTTGTGAAGGACTTAAGCAAAAGTAACTGCAGATAATACGTCCTACACTTAATGAAAACTAACCGGAAGGATAAAGTTCTATTTCATATTTAATTGTTGAACATCTCTCTTAGAACATGGAAATACAACGGCCCTCACGCCCAACCACTCTGACAGAACGCAGCAAATTCATCAGTTTGTGGACGGGGGGCCTGTCAGCTCGTGCCATACTGCAGCTTGGTTACCTGGGTCCAACGTCACCACTGTCTGCAGATCGCTCAGGCTGTGGAAGCGGAGGGACACGTTGAGAACAGGCATAGCACTAGCCAACCTATTAAAGGAAAACATTGCAAAGCAATTTACAGCCGTATTAAAGTGTTCCATCCCATAGCAGTGTACATGATGAGTTATATTTCTCTGAAATGAATCTCAGAGCAATACAAACAGAGTTCCATTATCATTATGGGTATACTAAATAACCTGATCTATACAGGTATTACTGAGTTTCACGTAAACGTTAAGTTGAAGTACTCATAATCAACTTCAAAGTAACTTTGCAAACTCATTCAGTTATGAAACATTCCTTTCCAAATCAAACAGATGCTACCCAGGTAGGCTCTTTATATATGATAGCCAAGTGAACTGGTTCCATGTATCAAGATCATGAATTGCCAACACATCATGTGACACAGTTTCGTTATCGTTAGTAGAAAAATACTAGCAAGAGCCAAGGAAAAGATAAAGTTCCCTTTCATGTAAATTTATCTGCGTCTCTCTTCTAAACGGGAAAAAGCAAAAAAGTGTGATAGCTGTGCTAAAAATTGTTTTGTTACCCAAAGCTGAGCAGAGCAAACAGCTGACTAAAGTAAGATAAGAGACGTGAGATCTCATTTGTGCTCTCAGTTATATGGGCTCTCAGTTAAGTGGGCATTTACATCCCAAAGTCACCATTTCGTTGAGATTTTCAAGACACCAGGTATTTAATAAGAACATGGCACAATACTTTCAATAGACATTTAAGTCTTATTTCATACTGTAAAGCCATTGTCCATCTCTTTCAGAACGATAATGTATTGTATGTTGTTGTCATAGGTAAGGAAAGTTATGAACAACCTGTATTTCATGTGTCATACTAAACGTTCTTGTATTAGGTTTTTTCCTCCTCAGAAAATTTGTATTACAGGCTTCAGACTTGCTGGTGCTTCTTCGAAAGGTGATAAATTAACTATTTCCTTGTACTTGGTTAGAATGTTTAACCAAGCTCTCTAACCTGCATCATATTTAAAAGGTTTCCCAGACGAAAATGATTTGATGTAAACGAAATTAACGGAATAAAACATATTTCTAAACAGTGAAAGTATTTTTGTTACATAATGGTGTTACGACTCTGAAGGTGGCGCAAGGGATATCAAAGTATATATGATCTGAATGCGTTATGAAAGAATTAAAAAAAAAATACTGAATGAAAAAGAAATTTGAAGCAAAGAAAGACACACTTCGGAGCCGACTCCGCTCTTTCTTTACCCCTGCACAAATGTTGACTCCATACAGAGGTTTTATCCGCCCCTGTGTGGAGTACAACTCTCATGTGTGGGGAGGCTCCCCACATACAGCTCTTCTGAATAGGGTGGAGTCAAGGGCTTTTCGTCTCATTAACTCTCCTCCTCTTACTGACTCCCTTCAACCTCTGTCTCTTCGCCGCACTGTTGCATCTTTATCTCTTTTCTGTCGCTACTTTAATGGTCACTGCTACTCTGAACTGTCTGCTTGCATTCCTCCACCTCTACGACGGGCGCGTAGCACCCGTCTGGCAGCAACCTCTCATCCCTTTTCTGTCCAACTCTCTAATGCAAGAGTTAACCGTTACTCCCAGTCTTTCATTTATGCAACTTGTCAGCTCTGGAACTGTCTCCCTCTGTCTGTATTTCCTGCTGCCTATGATCTCCAGTCTTTCAAACGCAGTGTGTCCAGGCATCTCAAAATGATCGGATCTTGAATTTGGCTCTCTGTTGTATTTTGTTTTTCTCTTGGAGGGAACGGTCTGCGGGCTCACGGCCTTTGCTTCCTTCTTCCTCGTATAAAAAAAAAATAAATAAAAAAATAACTCAGGTTCTCATCCCGCGATCAATAATATAATCACGGGGAAGTTGAGGGAATAAAAATAAAGGAAAAATATTTAAACTAATAAATTTTACAAAAGGATAACGAATGAACAATAATGAATAGTTTAGAAAAAAATAATTACTAAAAATGTCACAAAGAAATATTATCAAAACAAATTAAATATTGTAAGCACGATAATACTCTGAAATCCTAAAAATAAGTAAACAATAGATACAATGCTGGGCAGGACACGAGGGGTCTCAAACCCATAAAACACTAATAATAATAATAGTAATAATAATAAATCCTAACTATGGTATACAAGCTAAGACTTATCTGAGTTACGGGCATAGGAGTGTGCAGGTGTGGATGCGATTTCATCAGTGAAGCTTACCATCCAACCATCCATCCATCATCCAATCCTACATTGCCCCATGAGGAGCGTAGGAGCCCGGGGCTAGGCAGTTGGTCCCGACATATAAGATGACAGTGACCAGTCTCAATCATCCCTGAGTGGTATTACATGAGCAATCAACCCCAACCAGCCCTTGGATATAAACCTTCACCGGCTCAATCCGATTGGAGCGCAATAATTACCCACTAAAGCCACCAGGCACCAAAATCTGGTTATATGGTTACCACCCAGCGTAGTAAATGCTTTCCTGGTGTACAGGACACCATTTGGCTTGTCACTCAGTGTAAAGTCACCCACAGGCTGAAGGAAGAGGAAAGAATGAAGGAAAGAAAGACAGAAGAGAATGGAAGGAAATAGGGATGGAGAGGAAAGGGCAGACACCCGAGAGCAGCACTACATCGAGTGAGTGGATGGTGAGCACCCCCACCTACCACCAATAGGAAAATAAATATTAACCCGCGCCGTCCCGAGGACGTACTTCCACGTCCTCACGTTTTGTCACAGCTAATCCCGAGGACGTACTTCAACGTCTTGCAATTGCAAGGTTCATAATTTCCACAATTTTCAATTTTCGCGAGTCATTTTTGGTACGTAGCATTAGAGGAAGAAACAGTTAGAAATGATGATCAGGTAATGTGGCAAAAAAAGGTCAGGTATTAGTGAGTGAAACAATGCTTATAATGCCTATATTACTGCTTGAAAACCAATATACTCTTGTACTACACATAAATTCGTAACAGTAAATAAATAAATACCGTTTATGAGTGGTGTGAAATAGTTATCCTCCCATAGAACTCGTTTTCTTTGGTGCCAGCCTGATAGAAAACCCAGTAAGGTAAGGAGGCTCTCCTACCTGTAATGAGTATTTTAAACCTCAGGTGAGCGATTTCTCTATGAATTTTCGATGTTTCTCACCAAAAGCGAAAGTTTTAGCAAAAAAAAAAAGGGTCGAAAAATGGTCGGGATTGTGGGGTACCAGTGGTCAAAAAGTGGTCGGGACGGGGCGGGTTAAGCTACTCCCTCGACAGACCCTGCTCATGTAAATTTCAGCCCTCAACTGAGTTTCGTTTTTTTTTTTTTTTTGTTGCCTATCGACCATTGGGGCCGAAGCCCTTGCTCATTAAGGTAAATATATATATATGTATATACATAGGCACATATATACACATATATACAAACATATATATACATACATACATTCATATACACACATCCATGTACCCCCTCCACAATATGTCTACCCCCGATGTATATATGTCCCCCCCCCCAATGCATACATCCCGCCACTAAACTAGCTAGGTCAGCACGCTTTCCCAGGGCCCAGGCCTGGGCAGAAGGCGTTACTGCGTCAGTTGATAGCAGGCAGCCAAGACGGGCAGACTATTTTACTGTGAGCTTGTAATAAACTCCTTATCTAGCTGTTTGTACACGGACTTTCTATCACCAAAGTATTGCAAGTTACATTTGGTAGCAGCGGTGTTTCGAACCATCAGATTCTGACCGCCTCCACCGCTTTTTAGTGACATCACAAGATACACGACGTCTCGCATCTGCCAGCCTCGCCCCTCCTCAGTGCCTCTAGTGGTGTAATACCTGGCTGTGCTTTCGGAGTTTACAATTTCTCTCACCAGTGCTCACCTCTCCAACAACCCCACCCACACGCCTTGTTCCTGACCGCAAGTGTCACCGTCGCCGACCTATGCACCTGTTGCACCTGTTCCCAGCACCTGCTCTGAACTCATCATAACTCCTGCCCCCACGGTGTCACTTCTCACTGTCTGCCCACTGCCTGCCCACCACCATTCTCTGCATTTGCAACTCAACAGCTCTACACCTGCCTTGAACCAACCTCTGCCCTCACCACCCACCACCGGCCTCCGCCGCCGCCACATCTGGTCTGCATTACGGAGCCTCCTAAGACCGCCACTCCCTGCCGGTGATTCATCGCAGCGTCTCTTCTCCTCTCCGCCCAGCTGTCTCTCCATCGCCGCCCCGCCTCGCCCCGCCTCGCCCCGCCCAGCCCCGCCCCGCCCCAGCCCAGCTACGCCCAGCCACCCCTGCATGTCATACATCTCGACACTCCACTGTGTAACTATAGTATATCTTTCCTTTCTATAGAGATTATCCTCGATTTTCTCTACAGATTGGTTATTGTAAATATTCCATCTCATTTCCATTACCCCGTTTTCATCTTCACCTACGTTATTTATACTCCATCTCATCCTTCGCCTTTTATTTAAAACATCCATCCCCGCACCTTCATTCATTTTCATGCCTACTCGTGTATTCCATTCTCTCATTGTTATTTATACATTTCCACCTACGTATCCATCTTAATCCTTCATCTCATCTTCCATTGCCACGTTAAATGTCATACTATCCACGTCAACCGCTTAATACCAGCCCTCTTGATCCGGAAACATCACCTGATCCTACCCCGTCTGCCGACTCTAACACAATCACTCATTTACGAAGTGGCAAAGAGTACCACCGCCCTGTCCCTGAGACTCCCGTTTCCCTTCCCGCAGAATCACTTACTCCCCCTCCTATACTCGTAAATCCAGATACCTCCTCCTCTACTCCTGCCTCTACACTCCCTTCTTCTTCCTCTACTCCTTCCCCTGTCGTTCCCTCTCCTGCCTCCCTTCATACCCCGTCTTGCTCGCCCTTAACTGCCGCTACTTTCTCTCTCTCCCACACCTCTCCTCTCGCCACTTCTGCACTTCCAGCCATGGCCAACCCTCCACAGTCTATCTATCTCGACGATGCCAATCGTCCCAAATTTACCGGCCAGGACCCAACTTGGTCTGTCTATGATTTCCTTAGAGAAGTCGAAACAGAAATACACAATAGGCAAATAACCGATGAATCGCTCAAAGTAGCCTACCTCCTAGGTCGCTTGCACCACGGCAAATCAGACATCGGATCCGCGATCCGTGCAGGACATTTCGATAGCATTCGTACCTTTGCTGATTTTCGTATGGAACTCATCAGCCTTTGTAGCCAGCATTCAAATACTGCGTCTCTCATGGGATTCATTAATCTCCTAAACCAACTAGACGAGGACTTGCGCGTCCCAGCGCAATATGCCAAGCTCTGCGAAGCTGCCGCCGCCATGAAAGCAACTAGTAGTGAGATGCTCCAATTACTGGTAGGCACAAAATGGTTAGAAGACAAGAATGGCGTTCCAATACTTTCACTCACCAACTTTGCTGACTTAATTGGTTACCTGAGATTCCTTCACTGGCTTACTCCTAAAGAGCGAGAGCTAGCCTTGGAAATCGGTTTCAATCCAGGAGATAAAATTATTCAGGTCACTAAAGCCATTCATGAAAGAACGGGTTCGAACTACACGTGTCAGGGCACCACCCAACCCTTGGCCTCCTCAGTCTGGCACACCTCCACAACCCTAGACCAATCTCGCTCCCGTCCCACCACACGCGGCAGACCTGCCACACATCGTTCTCCTACTGCAGGTCATGATCAATCTAGTGTCCGATGGAACAAACAATCTTCGATTCTTTGCTGGCACTGTGGTCATCCTGGACATCGAGCATCCAGTTGCGACCGTACATACAGACGTCCTCACTCCCAAACCAAACAGCGTACGCCTTCCCGTTCATGTCGTCCACACTGCAAATACCACAAATCAAGCACGACTCACACCACTGAGGAATGTCGTTACCTCAACCGCCAACAGTCGGGGGCAGCGCCGTGCCCTTATCAGACCAATATCACGTAGAACCAGACACCCAACTCCCCATTCGCCATGTAGGTCCCATAACATCCTCGGGTTTAGTCATTCTCGGAAGCAGTCATGACATACCAACGTCATTCTTCTTGGACACAGGATCTATAGTAAATCTCATCTCCGAAAATTCCTTACAAATTATTCATCGACATCACAACCACGTCAGTTTCCTAGAACCACCAGACATTCGCCTATGTGGTGTCGAAGGCTCCGAGTTTAAGGTTAAGGGAAGAGGCACCCTTGAAGTCAAACTCCACAGAGATTTGCCCCCTATCCCAATTGAATTTCATGTCACTAATGACTTACAGTATCCCGCAGATGCCCTTACTGGTTTCTCCACCATGGCACAACACTCCATTGCATTATTACCTGCTTGTGGTTGTATAGACATTTCTGGATTCCCGGTTTACACTATGGAATGTCCCCGTCCTGTTCTTACGATCAAATCAGTCCTTCAATTACCTCTGTCCCTATCACTACCAAAAAGTCCAACCCAGCCCAAACCACCACTATCATCATCTGAGAATACGGAGATCATTCCCTTACTGACTGCGAGCAAGGACATCAATTCATCAATGTCTACTGATACATCATCTCAGCCTTCGGACATGGCTCTTACCTCCTCTCCCGACAACACTGTCGCTGACTCAGACATGTCTCAGTTACCTACCTCACACAGTCTGAATGATCTTCTCCAACACGCAGAGACGAAACGTGCAGTAACGAATACGTGCACAATTTTGTTACCGCATGAGTTCACCAAAGTCTCTGTTTGTGTTGCCGGTGTGAAAGAAGGAGTGGATGTACTAACACTACCTGAGATGTGTTGTGTGAATGGCTTGACTTATGAGTCAGCGTGGTGTACAGTCTTAGAGGACAGTTTATGCTACCTGTACTTGCTCAATGTCACAAATGCTCCACTAAAACTTAAAAGTGGTGTAAAGATTGGAGACTTCCTAGTATACCCAGCGGCCGTAAAGGTGTGCCAGGATTCCTCAGTTCCTACTATTCAGACTGATGATACGCCAATCGGTGTATGTTCTATTAACTCTACGGGATCTGCGCCGACATATTCACCCGATATGCTCTCACATCTCACTTGCACAGATTTCCCAGAAAATATGCCTCAACTCCTCGACCTTCTGACCTCGTACAGAAACGTGGTTGCCTTACCCGGTGAACCGATGGGTAGAACAGACCTTGTCAAACATACGATTGAACTACTACCAGGAACTCAGCCGATTTACATACCAGCGTATCGATTTCCTCACAGCCAGAGAAAGCAGATCAAATGGTACAGAACATGTTAGACCAAGACATTATTGAACCCTCCGTCAGTCCATGGAATAGCCCACTTTTCTTAGAACCAAAGAAGGACGGCAACTTTCGACCAGTAGTCGACTATCGTAAGGTCAATTCTGTCACCGTTCCAGACCGTTTCCCGTTACCCGTCCTCACTGATTTGCTAGAATCCCTTGGTGAAAATAACGTAGTCTTTTCATCTTTAGACCTCCTCAGGGTATTGGCAGGTCGAAATGGAAGAGTCCTCTCGCCCAGTTACAGCCTTTAGCATCCCTTCTGGACATTTTCAGTTTAAGAGACTCCCTTTTGGTCTGAGAAATGCTCCTCCCGTGTTCATGCGACTTATCCATTCAGTCTTCAGCGGTATGATGGGACACTCTTTTTGCTTACCTAGATGATATCATTATTGTGAGTAAATCCATCCCTGATCATTTTACCAAACTCCAGCAAGTCTTTGAACGCCTCCAGCTCGCAGGCCTGAAAATCAATCTCAGTAAATGTGACTTTCTGTGAAAGAAAATCAAATTCCTAGGCCATGTCGTAGATGCACAAGGCATTCATACTAATGAGGATAAAACTAAGGCGATTCTTAACTTCCCAGAACCTACCACTACCGAAGCTGTACGAAGTTTCCTGGGCCTCAGTGGCTATTATCGTCCATTCATACGGGATTATGCAAAGATCGCCGCTCCTCTGACCCACTTACTCAAGCAGAATGTGCCCTTTGTTTGGACTAACAACCAGTCATAGGCCTTCCAAAAGCTAAAGACAGCTCTTGTAAATGCCCCTGTTCTAGCATTCCCTGATTATACCACACCCTTCCTTCTCTGCACAGGCGCCTCAGGCACTGGACTTGGTGCCGTTTTGATGCAACTCGATGAAGCATCAAGGAAGCGCGTAATAGCGTATGCTAGTCGCACCCTTACAACCGCTGAACGTAACTACAGTGTCACAGATCTCGAAGCGCTAGCGGTAATCTGGTCCTTGAAACATTTCAGAGATATAGTCTTTGGTTACCCAGTGCATATCCAAACAGACCACCTTCCACTATGTGATTTGTTCAAGAATCGCAATCTAACAGGTAGGCTAGCTAGATGGTCTGTCATCATCCAGGACTTTAATCCCACTTTTCAGTATGTACCAGGCAAGTTGAATGTAGTCGCAGACGCACTCTCACGTCACGTAGCAGCAGCTATAACATCACTGCAGCCTGAAGTAACTGAAAACACTACACTAACGTCAGAAGCTGTTCGAAACTTTCAGCGCCAAGACCCCATGTGGTCCAAAGTCATTTATTTCCTAGAATCTGGCGATGCCTCGACCTTACCTACTCTGCCAGTATCACTAGATGAGTTCATGCTAGATGATGATCTCTTGTACAGGAAAACACTGCTAACAGGCAAAGATATGCCCAATCGCGAAGTACGCCAACTTGTTGTCCCCACTGCCCTGATACCAAAGGTTCTTCATATTGTTCATAATACTCCTCAAGCTTCCCATCCAGGTAAAGACCGATGCTTGCGCCAAGCACGTCTCAAATACTATTGGCCAACCATGCGCTGCGATATCAATGCCCACTGTGACTCTTGCCTCTCCTACCACCGCCACAAAGGATCAACCGGCTTACCAGCACCTCTCTTACAATACCCAATCCCGTCACGACCATGGGAAACTGTCTCAATCGATCTCTTAAAACTACCTCTCACAGAATCTGGCGCTGAGTACTTGTTCGTAGCGGTCTACCACTTCTCCCGCTACTGTGTTCTCGTACTCCTCTCCGACAAGACCGCCAAGAGCGTTGCACGTGCCTTTGTAGATCACGTAATTTGCCCGTTCAGTACCCCTCATACCATTCTTACTGACAATGGTACAGAGTTCAACAATAACCTTCTCGATGAGATCTGTCGCTGCTTTCATATTAGTAAGTGCAATGTCGTGCCTAACCATCCGGCTTCCAATGGCCTTGTAGAACGCCACAACCGAAAAATCTTAGAGTGCCTTAGTCATCTAGGCTCCCATAGTTCGTCCTGGGATGACTGGATTCCCCAAGTGGCATCCTCAATCAATAGCTCCATCAATGCACCCATTGCTGAATCTCCCTTCTTCGTCCTCTTTGGTTTTGACAAGGACCTCCCATACTCTCTCTTATCCTCAAAGCCAGAACCCATCTACAACATGGATGATTATGTTAAACTAAAATTGGCCAACTTCCAGACAATCCACCAGTATGTCCAATCCACTTTGGCTTCCTCTCAGGAGGACATGCTGCAGCGCCAACATAAATCCGCCTCTCCTATCACCATCAATGTAGGCGATCTTGTCTTTGCTCATTCCCATTCGCGTTCCTCTAAGTTGGATGACAAATTTACAGGGCCCCACCGCGTCCTCACTCAACAAGGCAACAAATTTCACCTCCAGGACCTGTCCACTAGGGACACCAGATGGGTCCACGTCGATGACTTAAAGCGAGCACCCCGTGGCCACGTGTTGGAAGAGTCACTTACACAACCTCCTGCCTCCTCTTCCCCTCCTCACATCCCTCAGTCTACCTTGTCTCCACCTATCCCTCAGTCTCCTTCCTCTCCACCTCCACCTGCTCTTTCATCAACCAATCAATATCGGTCAAAACTGCACTCTGCCCATCAACCTCTTCACGACCTCCCCCATTAACTCTACCCTGATTTTCTAGGTATGATGTTAGCGATCTCCCTGCTGGCAGTGCTGACCCTCCTGGGGTCTGGGTCAGGTCAGGACGATGGTGGAGTACGTCCCGGGGCCTTGGTTGGCTCGGGAGGCGAGGTAATGGTTATCGAGGACGTAGCCTCCTTGCACTATGATCTTGCACCCCTGGCTGACGTAGCCATTGCCCTACCTGCCTACGCGCACCAGCTCCGCGGAATCAGGACCCATCTCACGGCCCTCATGGGGACACACGACCCGAATGAGTATCTCTATAACCTTTTCCTCCCACTCTCCTGGCAATTGCAATACATAAGTAACAGATTCACTGAGCTCAATGACACATTTTCCATTCAGACACCCGTGGGTCATTCTCATGTGAAATGAGGTCTCTTCGACTTCGGCGGTGAGATTCTGAGTGGCTTGTTTGGCGTTGCTACAGCCCGTGACATTTCTGGCTTCAAATCTGATCTCACTCATTTAGCTTCAGCCCTAGAATCACAGCGCCGAGTCATTACAATCCAACACACTATGTTACAGAAGCTCACGACCCAACTAAATGAAGTCACGTCCACTCTAAACAATTTCACCGATATCTTACAACGCCACCTTTCAGATCTCAACGTTATCTCTCAGTTCTTCTACCTCAAACTCAACATGGATAATCTCCAACTGGCCGTTGACTTTCTCCTGTCTCAAGTCTCTACCTTGGTTCGTATCCTGGTCGATGCTATCAATGGATGTGTCACTGCCGACTTAGTACCTGTCTCAGCTCTCCGTTCCGTCCTGGAATGGGCTCACTCCACCTTCGGTCTTTCCCCAGTCCTCCCTTACTCCTTCCTTGAATATTATTATCCTGTTCTCGAAGCCACTCTTCTCACCACATACGTCATCGTCCATATTCCTCTCCGTTCTGCCATAACCTTTAACCTTTTCCACATCATTCCCTTCCCTTTCCGCCTCAACAACTCCTTGTTACAAGTATCTGTTCCTTCAGAATATTTCCTCCTCTCCTATGATCATCTTTCCGTTGCATTCCTTTTTTCCACGGACCTCCAGCACTGTTCCTCACTTACTCCAACCTCTCGTCTCTGTGCTGCCCACCTTTTCACTATCTTCCCTAGCAGTGCTACACCCTGTGAGTCTGCTCTAGTTCGCAACCATTCCATCTACTCGGCCTGTTCTTTTGTCCCAGCTCCTGACCTCCTGGTCCACCATGCTCACCTCAACCATGTCCAGTACTTCTTCTTTGCTGTTCCCATCTGTCACAATCATGTGTCCTGGTTCTTCGGTTCAATCCGTCCCCGCTAGTGGTCTCTACAAAGCACCTGACTATTGTACCATCAAATCAGAGTCCGTCATCACTTACGCCACTCGCTATCACCAAGCTGTCCGTGAACACTCCTATGACATCTTTGAACCAATCGACATACCATCAACCCTACCATCTGCCAACATTACCATCACCTCCCCTAACTTGCGCATGCTAACCTTCCTCAGTGACAGTGATTTCATTATGGATCAATTTTCTCTGGCCTTCAGCTGTTCATGGGTTCATCCATCAGTTGTGTTTCCCCCTGTGGTTATCGCTTTCATGGGTTTTCTTCTCATCATATGTGCAGTGCATTGTTGTGTCAGAAAAATGGAATGTCGGCTCCAGGAAATCAGAGTCGCTACTGGCATAGTACGCCCTACACACGACGTAGAAACTCCCCGTACTTAGTGCCCTCACATTCAGTGACTACCAATGCCATCTGACAATTAACCAAACTGTGAACAGAACTCTGCCTACTAGAATATGATGGTATTTCTTTAATGCATTACTGAGTGACAGTGTATCCTAAAGAAAATACAAAAGAAAAAAAAAATGAATGAACAACATTGGAACGCTCATATCTACTCCTTGTTTACCACACTCTTATTATGTCATTCCCATTTTGTCTATGTATACCTTCGACCCTTACTGGACTCGTACCTATTAATCCTTGTATATCTTATATGTATATATCCTTCTAATTCCCTCCCCTCAACAAGGCCATGTCTCCCCTACTGCCCCCTGTATCATACTTATCCCTTGTACAAACCTCCCCGGTCCTGCCTTACTACTATAATCAAACACCATTTAACTCCTGGTGTCAGGAGACACCATCTCAGCTACCCGGGGGAGTAGTGTACCCCCTCCACAATATGTCTACCCCCGATGTATATATGTCCCCCCCCCCAATGCATACATGCCCCCACTAAAATGGCTAGGTCAGCACGCTTTCCCAGGGCCCAGGCCTGGGCAGAAGGCGTTACTGCATCAGTTGATAGCAGGCAGCCAAGACGGGCAGACTATTTTACTGTGAGCTTGTAATAAACTCCTTATCTAGCTGTTTGTACATGGAGTTTCTATCACCAAAGTATTGCAAGTTACATCCACGCATATACCTTTCATACACACATACACAGGTACATATATATATATATACAATTTTTTTATTATATTTCGTTTTTTTTTGGTATTTTTTGAATGTTTTTTTTTTAGATTTGTTTTTGTAAACCTTACGTTATGTAACAGGAAAAAAAAGGGCCTAATTAACCTAAAGTCCCAAAACTAATAACCTAAGAGACAAATCTCTAACCTATTCTTAATTCCTAAAAAGGCAAATAGCTAAACCTACAATAATGAATAAAATAAGAATACCTCGACCAAGAGAACTCCATCTGCTGCAGATTTGTAATGCCTTTCTACATTACATACCTGCACTCATCACCTGGTGACTGTCAGTCGAGGCACCGCCTAATATAGGGGACATCAGTATATGAAAGGGAACCAGACGAGTCAGGAACATTTCCATATACGTCAGCTGTCGGCCCTAATTAGAATAACTTAAGCAAGATGGTATACTGTATTTGCATAATATGTACACAAAAAGTGAAAGACCTCGCCCAACAGGCCACCATCGACTGCAAGTGCCCAATACCTTTCTGTATTGCACACATGCACTCATCAGCTTGTGACTGTTGGTCGAGGAATGGAGTTTAATGTAGGGGACATCTATATTAGAAACAGATCAGTGGGAGGAGGAACTATTTCAAATATGTCAACTGTCAACCCTAATTAATAGTACAATATATACATAATTACAGTTGATAAAAACCAAAACCATATAGTAAAAAAGTCACATCAGTCTGATCAGTCCGGTCTCTCTCAAAAAAGCCATCAAATTATCAATCATAACAATGTCCCCATCACCCAGGATGGTAGAAAGGATGAAGGTGAGGTCTGCTGTGCCAGAGTAATTTATATGTGAAGCATGTTCACGAATAAATCGCCGACAGCACAGGATGATATGACTGATAGATAACACCACATCGCAGATGTCACAGTGCGGTGGGAATCGTTTTTCCATATAGGTTTCATATGCATTAATATGGTGGCATTAAGCCATAAACGAGCCAACACTAATTCATAAAGGTGACTGGGACGGTTGGCAGTGTCCCAGACACGTTCGAATATTTAGTCTGGCCCACTGACCTTGCCACAGAAGATTTATTGATTTCTTTCCGAAAGACTCGACCGTAGATCACGAGGAACGGCCCAAGTCTCCTCGAGCTCTACAGCCGACTTTGCAAGTAAGTCATCCTGCTCATTGCCGTAGATACGACAATGACCAAGCACCCATATCAGCATGAATGACTTGTTGCATGAATGCAACTTATTAACGATGCGGCCCTGGATCTCGTGCGAGTCCGTAGTGCAAGATGCAATTGCCTGAAAAGCTGATTTCGAGTCTGAAAATATGACAAATGAGTCATACCGAGAATTCAGAGCATAGTCTATGGCTTTGTCAATAGCAAAAAGTTTGGAGGTAAACACAGATGTATGAGCCGGCAACCTATACCTGAGGGCACATTCAGTCGACCACACACTAGCACCCACACAGTCACTCGACTTGGAGCCATCGGTGTACAAGTGGTGGGACCCCAAGTGACGAACGATGATGGTATGAAACAAGTGGTGGACCTCCGCCTCCGATGCCTTGGTCTTTGGCACTAAGAGCCACGACACATCAACAGTGAAACCAGGTGGCTCCCAAGGTCCTATATTTTTAGTCACCAACTTGTCAGTCACTGAGGTCCACACCAAGCTCCTGAGTTAGTAAGTGGAGGCGAACGGCAAGTGGCCGATGCACCCTCTGCAATAGATTGTGGTATTGACGCAGGGGGTACAGGCCACGTTGCAGATATTATTTTTCTTATATGTTCTAAGTCCATAGGATAATGCCAGATGGTCACGGCGAATACGGAGGGTAGGCACATTCGCCTCCACTTCCATATGAACTACACTGGTACACCGGATGGCTCCAAGACACATTCACAAACATCCTGCAGTACATTCAATACTTTCAGCGTGGCAACAGATGCCGATCCATACACCTGTGTGCCAACACATGTGTGCCATAGTCTAGTGTCGAACGAGTAAGGGACTTATACATCATTAACCCCTCCGTGGCCACCGGCGTCGAATGACATTTAGCCGATCAATGGCCGCAGGCGTCGTTTGAGCGCGGCCTATAAAAAACTGCAAAAATTTTTGGGAAGTGAATGAAAGTTCTGAACGTCTTCACACTGACCTATATTACACTCCCATACACCTCATCAAGCAGTTCAAAGCCTGCTGCTGTGATAAGTGGATTTACGATTTTTTCGCTCCTAGCCATGCCTAAACAAACACAACTACACCCATTATCTCGACCTAGGCAGAACATATCATCTTTGTCCTCTCTTGCACCACCTGTTTAGGATTATGAAGTAATACAGGCACTCACAAAAAAGACATGAAAATAAGTGAAAAATACATTTTTGTCTTGGTATCTTTACCTATTTGCTCAGGTTTGCTGTAATGGTTTGGATCATTTGATGCAGTGCAACTTCTAGAAAACTGTGAAAACCTTCGGGAAGTGAACACAAATCTGGAACATGAGACTGACCTTGACTTCACCCTCTCACATATCATCTTTCAGTTCACCACCTGCTGTCATGACGAGTGGATATACGTTTTTTTCGCTCGTGGCCATGCCTAAAAACACATAGTTACACCCATTATCTCGACCCAAACAGAAGATACAATCTTTTTCCTCCCTTGCAAAACACATACAACCACCCTGTTTACGAGACAGCAATATATATTGCGAAAATAACAA
This sequence comes from Coenobita brevimanus, assembly GCF_032717465.1. Lineage (NCBI taxonomy): Eukaryota > Metazoa > Arthropoda > Malacostraca > Decapoda > Coenobitidae > Coenobita > Coenobita brevimanus. The sequence continues at coordinate 9,091,504 of NC_136969.1, forward strand.
GGCAAAATGATAAAGATGAACGTAAAATGACAGAGAAAGATAAACATGTTATTACGGAAAAAATACGTTTTCTCCCGTCTATAAACTTATTTATTTCTGCTTTGTATCTGTATTCGTAATAATTAGACTTCTGAAACTGCATTACAATTCTATTTTTAGCCATGCTTGTAGTGTGGGAGCTCAAAGGTTGCGACTCAACTTGCACATTGCTAATTGGATCACACCGTCCACTTTATTCTCCTGTGGCAAAGTCTAACCTTGGAGGAAGTGCAGTTTTCTCATTTAGGACCGAAAATTCAAATCTTTCACCCCTTTTTCTAAGCATGGGCACAATGATAACGTAAAAAATAACTCGATATGATTATATCTCATATATGGACAACATTTCAGCACCATTCGTATTGTTTTGGGAGGTTAAAGAAAAAATAACACCTGCCCAGTTGCGTTGCGGCAGTGCCCCTGGGCGGCGTATATTGGTTGCCGATATTTCTGCAACTTCAGTGCTCCATTGCAAGCCATAAAATGCGTCTAGGAAGATGGGATTTGCACTGTTTTGGGCATCTGAACTTTCTCTTCAATATGGCAAGAAAAGTAAATCAAGTTCCATAACAGGCCTTTGGCCACGGAAGGGTTAATAAAGATATTCTGCCAGCACTCCATTTAGTACCCGCTAGGTACTCGAGGACATTTAATGGTTTATCGCAACGAGCAAGCAAATTATTAACATGAATTTTGAAGTTCAAACGGCGATCAAAATGTATTCCCAAAAACTTTACAGAATTTTGAAAAGGTATCACCTGATTATCCAAAGTTAAGCACAAATTAGGTACGTTACGAGTAGTGAAGACTACAGCAGCACACTTGGGACGGAAAACTTAAATCCCCACTGCAAGGCCCATTGGTAGAAGGAGCCAGGGGCTGCTTGAATCCGCCCAGCCGAAAGTTGTGCATTATGGGAAGAGTGCCATATTGCACAATCGTCAGCATAGAGCGAGTATTTAAGATTCCTCGGGATGGGAGCTGATGACAGAATATCATTGATCATAATACTAAATAATGTGGGACTAAGCACACTTCCCTGTGGCACCACGTTTTCCTGGATAAATGTATCCAATGTTTCGTTACGGGGCAATTTGACAGAGAAAGTCCTGTCCTTTAAGAAATTTGAAATAAAATTAGGCAAATTTCCTCTTAAACCAAAAGCATAGAGCTTCATTAGTATACCGTGTCGCCATGTCATGTCATAGGCTTTATGGATGTCCAAGAACACCCCTACCATGAATTCTTTATTAGCAAATGCCTCTGAAATACAATGCGCCAAATTCATTAAATGATCTCCCATTGTTGATCATTTAACAAATTTTTCGACTCTAAAACAAAAAGAAGCCTATTATTAACCATACGTTCCATAACCTTACATAGACAAGAAGTCAACACAGTAGGACAAAATGAAGTGGGATTCATAAGACGACCAGCCTCTTTGGGTATCGGTATGATGTGTGCAAAATGCCATGAGTTTGGGAACGTTCGATATGCCCAAATCTCATTGTACAATGCTAACAAATTAATCAGATTGTCCTAATTAAGATGCTGGATCATACCATACGTGATGGTGTCCGGTCCAGGGCTGCTGTCTTCACAGGATTTAAGGGCAAGGAGCAGTTCATGTAGCGTAAACTCTTGGTTGTACGGGGAGTCTACGTCTTCTGTGGCAAAGTCTATTATCTGTAGCTCAGTCGTGCGTTTATGATGTTGAAAACGTGGATCATAATTGGCTGAGCTACTTACTTGAGAAAAACTCCTGGCGAGGATGTTAGAAAAGATTGGATGTGTTGCAGAATAAATGTTTGTGAATGTGTCTTGGAGCCGTCCAGTGTACACGTGTAGCTCGAATGGAAGTGGAGGCAAACGTACGTCCCATCCGTATTCGCTGAGGCCATCTGGCCATGTCCTGTGGTGTGCGGACAGTGAGAAAAAGCAATATCGGCAATGTGGTCTGCACCCTCCCTGCGTCAAAACCACCATTTATGCGAGGGGTGCGTTAGCCACTTGCCATTCGCCTCCACTTACTAGCCCAGGAGCTTGGTGTGGACCTCAGCGACTGTGACAAGTTGGTGATTAAAAATATAGAGCCTTGGGAGCCACCCGGCTTTACCGTAGATGTCACATGGCTCCCAGCACCTAAGACCAAGGTGCTAGAGGCAGAGGTCCACCACTTGTTTCGTAACATCATTGTTCGTCACTTGGGGTCTCACCAATTGTACACTGACGGTTCCAAGTCGAGTGAATGTGTGGATGTTAGTGTGTGGTCAACTGAATGTGACAGGTATTGGTTGCCAACTCATACATCTGTGTTTACCTCCGAACTTTTTGCTATTGACAATGCCATAGACTATGCTCTAAATTCTAGGCATGACTCATTTGTCATATTTTCAGACTCAAAATCAGCCCTTCAGGCAATTGCATCTTGCACTATGGACTCGCACGAGATCCAGGGCCGCATCATTAATAAGTTGCATTCATGCAACAAGTCATTCACGCTGATCTGGGTGCCTGGTGATTGTCGTATCTACGGCAATGAGCAGGCTGACTTACTTGCAGTCAGCTGTAGAGCTTGAGGAGACTTGGGCCGTTCCTCGTGATTTACGGTCGAGTCTTTCTCTCGGAAAGAAATCAATAAATCTTCTGTGGCAAGGTCAGTGGACCAGACTAAATATTCCAACGTGTAGCCGTACCTGGGTGACTGGGACACTGCCAACCGTCCCAGTCGCCTTTATGAATTAGTGTTGGCTCGCTTATGGCTTAATGCCACCATATTAACGCATATGAAACCTTATATGGAAAAACGATTCCTGCCGCACTGTGACATCTGCGATGTGGTGTTATCTATCAGTCATATCATCCTGCGCTGTCGGCGATTTATTCGTGAACGTGCTTCACTCATAAATTACTGCAGCGCAGCAGACCTCCCCTTCACCCTTTCCACCATCCTGGGTGATGGGGACATTGATATGACTGATAAATTGATGGCATTCTTGAGAGAGACCGAACTGATCGGAGTGATGTGACTTTTATATGGTTTTGGTTTTTATCAACTGTAAATATGAATATATTGTACTATTAATTAGGGTTGACAGTTGACATATTTGAAATAGTTCCTCCTTCCCATTGATCTGTTTCTAATATTGATGTCCTCTACATTAAACCCCGCTCCTCGCCTGACAGTCACCAGCTGATGAGTGCAATTGTGCAATATAGAAAGGTATTGGTCACTTGCAGTCGATGGTGGTCTGCTGGGCGAGGTTCTTCACTTTTTATACATATTATGTAAATATATTATACCATCTTGCTTAAGTTATGCTAATCAGGGCCGACAGCTGACGTATATGGAAATGTTCCTGACTTGTCTGGTTCCCTTTTGTATATCGATGTCAACTATATTAGGTTGTGCCTCGACTGACAGTCAGCAGGTGATGAGTGCAGCTTTGTAATGCAGAAAGGCATTACATATCTGCAGTCGATGGAGTTCTCTTGATCGAGGAATTTTTAATTTTATCATTACTGTAGGTTTAGCTATTTGTCTTTTTAGGATTTAGTATAGGTTAGCGATTTGTCTGTGAGGTAATTAGTTTTAGGGATTTTAGGTTTCTTAGGCATTTTTTTCTCTTATTATATAATGTAAGGTTTAAAAAACACAAAAAAATGAAAAAAAAAATAAAAAAAATAAATAAATAAATAAATACAATAAAAAATTATTATATATATGTAGTGTGTATATGTGTATGAACGTGTGTATGCATATATGCATGGATGTGTTTGTATGACTCTATGTATAGATACACACACACACACACACACACACACACATATATATATATATATATATATATATATATATATATATATATATATATGCCTAGAGAGAAAGAGAGAGAGAGAGCGATGCCTTAATGACCAGGGGCTTCGGCCCCAATGGTCGATAAGCAAAGGAAAAAAAAAAAGGGAAAACCGGGACTTTTATGCATGGTCACGGAGAGTGTGGACGTGTATTTTCTCTGCTCTCTCCTCTAGCTTTGTAGGGCTGCCTCACTGACAATAGCTTTTTTTTTTTCTTTTTTTTTTTTTCACCCTTCTGGTGACGTCTAAGATTAGTTAGTACTCAGTTACCTCCCTTCCCTGCTAGTTTGGAACAATAGGTGTATGTTCCTCTTTACTGAGATTACCTTTGCTTTCTCACCCACGGAGGATCCCCCCCCCGCCCTTGATCGCTCTGGGGCGTGAATTAACACGGTCGGGCCTCCCTGGCGTGGTTTGAGAGGGCAATCTCAACCCTGGGTGTGTGGTCCCAGGTTATTTGTCCCTTGTTCATTTTTCCTCCTCCTTCCCACTTCCCTGGTTAGGGAGAAGTGGTCGCTATGTCAGACGCCCATGCTGCCTCCCCCCCCTCTTTAGGGGGGAAGGTGGACCTGACAAAACCCCGACCGATAGACGGACTGACCTCCCACAGACTGAATGGTCCCAGACACATACACCCGTGGACATACCTGTACATAATGCCCAATATGTAACCCTACATGTTCTTGGTTCCACTCCCTTGAGCAGTCTCAATCCTTTCCTCATCAAGAAAGTGATTGATTACTGTGCTGGGGAGGTGGAACACGTTAAAAAACTTGGTAATGGAGTCCTACACATCAAAACCGTAAATTCATTCCAGGTTAAAGACTTAATAATACTGCATATGTTCCACGAATATGATGTCGAGCCGAAGATCTCGTATTCCATGAATTCCTGCAATTGTGTTATCACCTGCAGGGGTCTCATGGTTATGGAAGAGGACGAGATCATACGGGAACTTGCTCAGCAGGACGTAATCAGTGCCCGGTTTATAACTAGATATTCCGAAGGTGTGAGGGAGAAGACTACAACTATTGTCTTGACTTGGCAAAGTTTCCTGCCCAGACCATGTCAAAATTGGCTACGAAATTGTTAACGTAAGGCCATACATCCCCAATCCACTTCATTGCTTAAGGTGTCAATTATATGGGCACAATGATAAGACTTGTCAGGCTTCTCAGTCAGTGTGTGGCAAATGTGCAACACGGGGACAAGATGCTGAACATTGCACATCGGAGGCGGTACATTGTTTTCACTGCAAGGGCACACACTCCACTTCCTCTAAGGATTGTCCCAAGTGGAAGGAGGAGAAAGAGGTCTGCGTAGTGAATGCAACTGAAGGCACTTCCTACTACAAAGCTAGGAAAAAGGTCAAGGAGTTGCATGCAACTACCACGCCGAATAGGTTCTATGCTTCGGTGGTAATGTCCCGTCCCGTGATGTGGTCTGTCAAAACACAGACTGACCCTGAACCTGTTCCTCTTGTCACACACTCTACCTCTCCATCTCAGCCTCCTATCCAATCCACCTCTCAAACTGACACTCCTGATACAACTTCCTACTCCCAGGCTGCTGCTGCCTCTCATTCAGTTAAGCCTAAACAAAAGCCTGACAACTCTAGTAAGGGTAATAAGACCACCCTTACCAAGTCACGACATCATGTTCTTTCTGCTCCTGGCCCAGCGAGGGAGAGAAAGGGTAACTCTTCCTTGGTGGAATCTGAGACCCTCGTTATTGACGAAAAATTGGAAGTTTCCATCACCAAGCACCATGATAGGTCCCTCGGTTGTCACTCGACTGTTGGTGGGCGGCATAAAAGAACTAAGAGCACTGGCTGCCAACGTAAATCTTAAACCGCCACATTCACAATATTACAGTGGAATTGTAGAGATATTGGAAATAAATTACAACAAATAGCAATCTTGCTTTCCATACACAGGTCAGACTTTGTTTTTTTACAGGAGACGCACCTGGAGGATCACCCTGATCCTCCACAGTTCAAAGACTATCAATCGTATAGAAGATATGAAGGTCACGGAGTTGCCATATACACACACGAATCACACCCAGAAACGGAAGTGATTCTAAATTTTACTCTGGAACATATCGCGTGCAGAGAAAACTTTAATAACACGTATCTGTCTATTTGCTCTTTGTACTATCCTCCACATGGCCTCATTGACAGTGATAATTTAAATTCACTATTTGAACATCTTCCTGGGAATAAGTTAGTGTTGGGCAATTTTAACGCCCATCACTATCAATGGGGTAGCTTGAGGATCAATGGTCGTGTTATGAGTCCATATTATAATTACAAATCATAATAGACAAATAGATAAATAGATAGATAAATAGACAGATAGACAGCTCTATGCAAGCCTGGGAAAGGGGAAATGATCTTGCAAGTTACACTGAGGAAAAGCTGACGACAGACTAGGAAGTAGCCAGTCAGGAGATGATGCAGTTAATTTGTCAGCGATCACCAGGTGAACACACATACACACATACTCACACACAGGCTTCTAGAACTTTCCAACCACAGGGAACACACGTGATACGACTCCTGTTTCACCAGAATTTAGGAAAGAGAGCTCAGAAGGAGAGAGGCCATAGAAGTGGCAGGGAGTGGCAAGAAAGGCTTAGCAACTTGGAAGAGAGAGAGAGGGAGAGAGAGAGATAGGGAGATAGCTAGCGGGACTCTATTTATACTTCGCTCTGTGTGAGAGACTTGTTAATATTTCCAAGACAAATAAAAATAGTCCCATACTATTCTTTACCTCTCCTTGTCATTGGATGACAAATGGGAAAGAAGATTATCTACTTACAAAGCTACTCAATTATAACAACCGCTCGTCCACAAGTCTAATATATATAACTTCTCTACAAGTAACTACAAAGTCTTTTTATGACATTTGGTGGCAGCGGTGGGATACGAACCTCGTCTACGAATCAACAGTGAATTCCTACAAAATATCAAGATTGAAAACAAGAATACCTCTCACAACCAACAACTCACAACTAGCTCCTGATAGTATTCTCTCCAACCAGCCCCCTCCGTCTCCCCGATCATCACGCTGTTGTAGAGGTGAAGAGGTCACAGGACGCCTTGCAAGTAGTTTAACAAAGTATTGATACAAACAATCTTGAAATTTCTACGACGAACCAACGAACTACAACCGTCTACAATCAACTACAAGTAACAACTCTACGAGTCGTCTGTATAATCTTCTACACGCACCTACAAGTAGCGGCAGTCTTCATCCTACAACGAGTAAATCGCAAGAAAAAAAAGGACCAAGAATACATCAAGTAAGAGAATAAAAAACAAACAAACGAAGAGTGAGACACGACTCATAACTCATAACCACCAGAGCTCACCCTCCTCTCTCTGCTACATCCACCCAACCCCCACCGCTGACGCAGGAGTGAAGAGGTCAAGACGACGAAGCAAATACCAAGTCCATATTCACAACTCATCTTACTCACTCGTCTTCACTCAAGTTACTCATCACTACTCATTCACTCACCACAGCTACCAGTGTGGGAAGTCGACGTCATCATGCGTGCTTGCTGAAAAGACGCCACGTCAGTCAACTCACCACCTGCACCATCACTAACACCATTCCCACCACGGTAAAAATTAGTGAGTTACATAGTTACTTCATTTATACAATACACAGTGATAGACAATAAGCTTCTGCACAAACATATAAAACGTGCTGTATAGTTACAGCTTAAATACACATACTTACTTCAGTTATCTGCATAACTCAAGCACTAAATAATCACCAACAATAAATATTCTACACTGTATATATTCATTCATTTATTATAACATTTATTAACTACCAACGAGTGTTACCATTTATAACTACATAAAATACGTGTTTCATACATACAGCTATACATTATTACATCTACAAAGTAATAAAGAAAATATGCCATCACAGTTACTCAGTGAGCGATTAAAAGAACTGTATTAAACATTTATTAATTAAAGCTACCTAGTGGAAACAGATAAATTAAGTTACAAGGAAAACCAGAAAAACAAAAATGGCCAACACAAATGACGTTAGCAAGAAAGAACATCTTCAACACAATTGTGAGGACAATGATTTCCACACAGTGCTGACACATATATTGCTCACGATATGTACAAGTGAAAAACAAGTCAGTGTATATAGTTAATACTGTATATAGTGTATATATATTTTTTTATATAAAATAACAAAATATGGGACTATATAATATCATTTTCAGTAATACCTGTGCAATATAAACTAAACTTTAAAAAAGTATCCCAAGGAAATTAGCCAGTAATTATGCAACCATGAACAACATAGAAAAAGCGTACACAAGCGAAGAAAAACAAACTATAGAAAATCAATACATAAAAAAAAAAAAAAAAAGGGAAGAAAGAAAAAGTAAGAAAGAAAAAAGAGAGAAATAGAGTAAGATCACATAACAAACAAATGAAAATAAGTGTAAGTGTTACTACATATGCCAAAATACCTCATAAACTACAAACAAAAAAGCAATTTGTTGTCTCCACAAGCAAGTGGCATGGCACATCATCACTATCATCGACCGCAGCATGACCGGATTCATATGTCAGGACTGCAATTATTACAATTATGTAACGACAAACGATTGCATTATGTTACACTTGCTACAATTATGTAACTACAAACAATATGTACCATTTATGTAACAGTTGCATTAACAAGATGTAACTTTTATGGAACTTTAACTACAATTATGTAACTACAAACGATATGTAACAATTATGTAACGACAAACGATTGCATTATGTTACACTTGCTACAATTATGTAACTACAAACAATATGTACCATTTATGTAACAGTTGCATTAACAAGATGTAACTTTTATGTAACTTTAACTACAATTATGTAACTACAAACGATATGTAACAATTATGTAACGACAAACGATTGCATTATGTTACACTTTGCCAATTATGTAACAGTTGCATTAACAAGATGTAACTTTTATGTAACTTTAACTACAATTATAAGGCCAAGACACTTATGTAACAGTTGCATTAACAAAATGTAACTACAATTATAAGGCCAACACAATTATGCATTACCACAATATTTTGTAACAATTCATAAAATGTTACAATTATGTATTACCACAATGCTACTACAATGTTATAAGTCATACAGTTATACCACAATTCTGTATTACCAGTATCATCATACAAGTTAGGTGAAATATTAGACATTACTAAAGTGATAACTCAATATGTAATGTATAACCTAGCAGTATTACCATTGCACAATTATATGCGTATGTCTGTTATACATACACATTTTACAAAATGTTATAGAACAACCATTGCATTTATTCAAATATGTATACAACTTGTTTGAAATGTAATATTACTGAATAATCACTATTTACTATAAATATTATATGTATACAATATTATAATCAATATTATGTACTAATAGATTAGCATATGTCAATGATAATTGCTGTCGGAGGACCTTCAGCTGCGCGCCCGAGCATATGTTATGAGTCCATATTATTATTACAAATCATAATAGACAAATAGATAAATAGATAGATAAATAGACAGATAGACAGCTCTATGCGAGCCTGGGAAAGGGGAAATGATCTTGTAAGTTACACTGAGGAAAAGCTGACGACAGACTAGGAAGTAGCCAGTCAGGAGATGATGCAGTTAATTTGTCAGCGATCACCAGGTGAACAGACATACACACATACTCACACACAGGCTTCTAGAACTTTCCAACCACAGGGAACACACGTGATACGACTCCTGTTTCACCAGAATTTAGGAAAGAGAGCTCAGAAGGAGAGAGGCCATAGAAGCGGCAGGGAGTGGCAAGAAAGGCTTAGCAACTTGGAAGAGAGAGAGAGGGAGAGAGAGAGATAGGGAGATAGCTAGCGGGACTCTATTTATACTTCGCTCTGTGTGAGAGACTTGTTAATATTTCCAAGACAAATAAAAATAGTCCCATACTATTCTTTACCTCTCCTTGTCATTGAATGACAAATGGGAAAGAAGATTATCTACTTACAAAGCTACTCAAGTATAACAACCGCTCGTCCACAAGTCTAATATATATAACTTCTCTACAAGTAACTACAAAGTCTTTTTATGACATTTGGTGGCAGCGGTGGGATACGAACCTCGTCTACGAATCAACAGTAAATTCCTACAAAATATCAAGATTGAAAACAAGAATACCTCTCACAACCAACAACTCACAACTAGCTCCTGATAGTATTCTCTCCAACCAGCCCCCTCCGTCTCCCCGATCGTCACGCTGTTGTAGAGGTGAAGAGGTCACAGGACGCCTTGCAAGTAGTTTAACAAAGTATTGATACAAACAATCTTGAAATTTCTACGACGAACCAACGAACTACAACCGTCTACAATCAACTACAAGTAACAACTCTACGAGTCGTCTGTATAATCTTCTACACGCACCTACAAGTAGCGGCAGTCTTCATCCTACAACGAGTAAATCGCAAGAAAAAAAAGGACCAAGAATACATCAAGTAAGAGAATAAAAAACAAACAAACGAAGAGTGAGACACGACTCATAACTCATAACCACCAGAGCTCACCCTCCTCTCTCTGCTACATCCACCCAACCCCCACCGCTGACGCAGGAGTGAAGAGGTCAAGACGACGAAGCAAATACCAAGTCCATATTCACAACTCATCTTACTCACTCGTCTTCACTCAAGTTACTCATCACTACTCATTCACTCACCACAGCTACCAGTGTGGGAAGTCGACGTCATCATGCGTGCTTGCTGAAAAGACGCCACGTCAGTCAACTCACCACCTGCACCATCACTAACACCATTCCCACCACGGTAAAAATTAGTGAGTTACATAGTTACTTCATTTATACAATGCACAGTGATAGACAATAAGCTTCTGCACAAACATATAAAACGTGCTGTATAGTTACAGCTTAAATACACATACTTACTTCAGTTATCTGCATAACTCAAGCACTAAATAATCACCAACAATAAATATTCTACACTGTATACATTCATTCATTTATTATAACATTTATTAACTACCAACGAGTGTTACCATTTATAACTACATAAAATACGTGTTTCATACATACAGCTATACGTTATTACATCTACAAAGTAATAAAGAAAATATGCCATCACAGTTACTCAGTGAGCGATTAAAAGAACTGTATTAAACATTTATTAATTAAAGCTACCTAGTGGAAACAGATAAATTAAGTTACAAGGAAAACCAGAAAAACAAAAATGGCCAACACAAATGACGTTAGCAAGAAAGAACATCTTCAACACAATTGTGAGGACAATGATTTCCACACAGTGCTGACACATATATTGCTCACGATATGTACAAGTGAAAAACAAGTCAGTGTATATAGTTAATACTGTATATAGTGTATATATATTTTTTTATATAAAATAACAAAATATGGGACTATATAATATCATTTTCAGTAATACCTGTGCAATATAAACTAAACTTTAAAAAAGTATCCCAAGGAAATTAGCCAGTAATTATGCAACCATGAACAACATAGAAAAAGCGTACACAAGCGAAGAAAAACAAACTATAGAAAATCAATACATAAAAAAAAAAGGAAGAAAGAAAAAGAAAGAAAAAAGAGAGAAATAGAGTAAGATCACATAACAAACAAATGAAAATAAGTGTAAGTGTTACTACATATGCCAAAATACCTCATAAACTACAAACAAAAAAGCAAATTGTTGTCTCCACAAGCAAGTGGCGTGGCACATCATCACTATCATCGACCGCAGCATGACCGGATTCATATGTCAGGACTGCAATTATTACAATTATGTAACGACAAACGATTGCATTATGTTACACTTGCTACAATTATGTAACTACAAACAATATGTACCATTTATGTAACAGTTGCATTAACAAGATGTAACTTTTATGTAACTTTAACTACAATTATGTAACTACAAACGATATGTAACAATTATGTAACGACAAACGATTGCATTATGTTACACTTTGCCAATTATGTAACAGTTGCATTAACAAGATGTAACTTTTATGTAACTTTAACTACAATTATAAGGTCAAGACACTTATGTAACAGTTGCATTAACAAAATGTAGCTACAATTATAAGGCCAACACAATTATGCATTACCACAATATTTTGTAACAATTCATAAAATGTTACAATTATGTATTACCACAATGCTACTACAATGTTATAAGTCATACAATTATACCACAATTCTGTATTACCAGTATCATCATACAAGTTAGGTGAAATATTAGACATTACTAAAGTGATAACTCAATATGTAATGTATAACCTAGCAGTATTACCATTGCACAATTATATGCGTATGTCTGTTATACATACACATTTTACAAAATGTTATACAACAACCATTGCATTTATTCAAATATGTATACAACTTGTTTAAAATGTAATATTACTGAATAATCACTATTTACTATAAATATTATATGTATACAATATTATAATCAATATTATGTACTAATAGATTAGCATATGTCAATGATAATTGCTGTCGGAGGACCTTCAGCTGCGCGCCCGAGCATATGTTATGAGTCCATATTATAATTACAAATCATAATAGACAAATAGATAAATAGATAGATAAATAGACAGATAGACAGCTCTATGCGAGCCTGGGAAAGGGGAAATGATCTTGCAAGTTACACTGAGGAAAAGCTGACGACAGACTAGGAAGTAGCCAGTCAGGAGATGATGCAGTTAATTTGTCAGCGATCACCAGATGAACACACATACACACATACTCACACACAGGCTTCTAGAACTTTCCAACCACAGGGAACACACGTGATACGACTCCTGTTTCACCAGAATTTAGGAAAGAGAGCTCAGAAGGAGAGAGGCCATAGAAGCGGCAGGGAGTGGCAAGAAAGGCTTAGCAACTTGGAAGAGAGAGAGAGAGAGAGAGAGAGAGAGATAGGGAGATAGCTAGCGGGACTCTACTTTATACTTCGCCCTGTGTGAGAGACTTGTTAATATTTCCAAGACAAATAAAAATAGTCCCATACTATTCTTTACCTCTCCTTGTCATTGAATGACAAATGGGAAAGAAGATTATCTACTTACAAAGCTACTCAAGTATAACAACCGCTCGTCCACAAGTCTAATATATATAACTTCTCTACAAGTAACTACAAAGTCTTTTTATGACAGTCGTGGGGAGCAAGTAGCTGACCTAATACTACAGTCCAACCTCTGTCTTCTGAATGATGGTAGAGCGACTCGTGTAGATAATCATACTGGTATCTTTTCGGCCACAGACTTATTTCTGGTCTCCCCTGGTATACATCAAGATTTCTCATGGGACTCTTATGACGACTCCTTGGGAAGCGATCATTTACCCATCTGTCTTTCTTATACACATGACATTGTTTCGGACCCTCCACCCCCAAAATTTAACTATAAGAGAGCAGATTGGGGATCCTTCTCAATGATCGCCAATTTAGATATGTCTGGGGAGACCATAGATGTTATGGTCGAAAATTTATTCACTTCCATATTACTCGCAGCTGAGGCTGCTATTCCCGACTTCTACAGTTTATGTGAAGCATAGAGCACATTGCTGGACGCTGGATTGCCGACAAGGATTAAGGAAACGCAATAGGAGATATAGGATTTTTGATAGTCACCCTACTGAGGAGAATTTTATTGCTTACAAACAGGCTCAGACTGAGGCAAGGAGAATAATAAGGGACAAAACGTGACTCCTGGAGGTCCTTTGTGTCCACGGTGAATCGATCAATTCCACTCAATAAAGTCTGGTCCACAATTAAAATATTAAATGCCCAAACATCCCTGTTACCACCCTGCAGGTGAACAACACAATCGGCATCGGATGCCGAGCCATACACCTGTGTGCCATAGTCTAGCTTCGAACGAATAAGGGACTTATACACCATTAATAAAGATTTTCTGTCAGCTCCCCACGTAGTACCCGCTAGGTACTTGAGGACATTTAACGGTTTATCACAACGACCAAGCAAATTATTAACATGAATTTTGAAGTTCAAATGGCGATCAAAATGTATTCCCAAAAACCTTAAAGAATTTCGAAAAGGTACCGCCTGATTATCCAAAGTTAAGCACAAATTGGGTACGTTACGAGTCGTAAAAACTATAGCGGCACACTTAGGGATGGAAAACTTAAATCCCCACTGCAAGGCCGATTGGTGGACTGAGTCAAGGCTGCTTGAATCCGCCAAGCCAAAAATTGTGCATTATGGGAAGAGTGCCATATTGCACAATCTTCAGCATAGAGCGAGTATTTAAGATTCCTCAGGATGGGGGCTGATGACGGAATATCATTGATTATAATACTAAATAAAGTAGGACTAAGCAGACTTCCCTGCGGCACCCCGTTTTCTGCACAAAGTAATGCACCAATTATAGCAATCAAAAGCATATGAGATTTCATTGTATGAGTATTTCTTCCATCAAGTACTGTACAATAGTATCACTTAAACCAAATATATAATTATTTAAACACTACATCCACAACTAAAGCACAAAATAATGTTCTGCACAAAGTAATGCACCAATAACAGGATTCAAAAGCATATGAGAATTCAATGTATGAGTTTTTCTGCCATAAGGTACTCTACAATACTATAACAAGTACTTATTATAAAAGTAACTAAACACTATATACACAACTGAAGCACAAAATAACACACTGCACAAAGTAATGCACGAATTATAGCACTCAAAAGCATATGATAATTCATTGTATGAATATTTCTCCAATATTATCACTTAAACCTGATAAATAATTATTTAAACATTACATCTATAAATTAAGCACAAAATAACGCTCTGCACAAAGTAATGCATCAATAACAGCATTCAAAAGCATATGAGAAAATCAATGTATGAGTCTTTCTGCCATAAAGTACTGTGCAAAACTAGTACAAGTACCTAGTATATAAGTAATTAAACACTAAATGCACAATTGAAGCAAAAAATAACACACTGCAAAAAGTAATGCACCAATTATAGCACTCAAAAGCACATGAAAATTCATTGTATGAGTATTTCTGGCATCAAGTACTGTACAATACGATCACTTATACCTAATATATAATAATTTAAACACTACATCCAGAATATAAGCACAAAAAATGCACTGTACAAAGTAATGCACTAATTACTGAACTCAAAAACATATGAAAAATCAACGTATGGGTGTTTCTGTGGGAAGAAATGTATTTTTCTAATCAACAACAAGACATAAACAGTAACAAAAGCATGATCTAAACCAAGCTGAATAATATACAATATATATATAAGACTAATTGAAATATTGATAGTGAAGAGCAATTAAATGGACATTGTTGCCCACGAAAAACTAGGTCACCTTAATCGCAAACTGTAGCAAAAAGAGACACAAGTCACTCTTATAACCTTATTGATCTCCTGTTCGTCGTAGATCTTCCCTAATTCCCCGTACTTCTTCAACTAATTGCTGCAACAGTTCCGTCCATCTATCGAGTCGTCTATCCCAGTTTTGAAAAGGCCTCTCCACCACATCAATTTCCCTCTCGTACAAACGCTCTATTCTCTTCCCGAGAGAAAGAGGCCGAATCTGCCTCCAACCCCTGGCTGGTTGTGGAGGCCGGTCAGCGTTCCTTATGTGGAGAGTGGTCTTCACTGTTATAACCGGAATCATCTTGCATTGACAGTGCTTCTTGCTGAGGGTCTGGGTCATCAGGGTCTGGAGGAGTGGCAGTGCTTGCCTCTGCTTGCGGTTGTGGTTCAGGCTGCTCCTGATGCTCAGTCCTACGTTCAACATCTGGAGCTGTGGATGGACCAGGTTGTCACTGGGATTGAGACTGTGAACTCCCAGTCTTACCAAAAGCTATCCGGTGAGCCTGTTTTGCTGATGGTCATCTCCCCAAAATTTCCTCCAAGATATCCATGGCTACTGGTGGTTTTACCCTAGCTTCCCCCGTCTTCCCAATTTGTGCTGAATGTAACGAAAGTATTTTGCCCTCATGTTGCTCCACTTCTGAAGTACTTGTTCAACTGTAATCCCCAGTATCTAAGTATAAACAGTACGAGGTTCAAACACATGTAAAGGAACTATTTTTGTGTAGCACATTTCTTGAGAGGAGCATGTGGAGTGACGTGAAGGGACAGGTTGACGAATGAAGAAGTGAAGGAACGTTGTGGGGTAGATGTGGATGTGGTTGAAAAGATTAGGAGAAATACACTGAGGTGGTTTGGACATGTGGATAGAATGGAGAATGAAAGACTGACTAAGAGGGTGTATGTAGGTGAGGTGGAGGGAGGGAGAGGGAGGGGTAGACCGAGGATGAGGTGGAGGGATGGAGTTGAGAGGTATATGAGGGAGGGGGGGTGAGTTGGGGGGAGGGGAGTCAAATGGTGGGTGACAGAGTGACTTGGAGGCGTTTTGTCTGCGGCCACCCTTTGCGGGATTAGGGCGTCGGGCTATAGATAGATAGATAGATAGACATTTCTTTTCTTTTTTTTTGAATGAGTAGATATTTCTTTTATCATGTATAGCAACAAAATATATAACACACCCTTGCCTAAGGATTTTTTTATACAAGCCGAACCAAGAGTAATAACTTCTTGGATGATAACATTGCATTGGATTTGCACATAACAGCACACCAGACATCACAACATCACCATGCTGTGTCTCTATATGAATACTTAGTGAAAGTATTGTGTCACTCTACTTCATAATGACCACTGAAGATGTGTTAGCATGTACAGTGGTAGGGACTGATATTGTATCAATATGATATTATTCATTAGCACAACAGTATGTTTTCAAATCAGAATTGAAGTGTAGCACTATTACCATGGTTGTGAATTTGACATATCACCTTTCAAATAATGACAGTGTGAGACTGTGTAATATACCTGCAAATCAAGATGTATCTTTACGTTTCTGCCCGGAATCGTGCTAAGTCTGTTCTTCGCTCTACTAAAAATAATTTCATCCATACTAAATGCTCTCAACTCTCCAACTCGAATTCTTCCCGCTCCTTCTGGCACCTTGCCAAAAATCTTTCTAACAACTTTACCTCATCATCCTTCCCTCCTCTTTTCTACTCTGATGGTTCTGTAGCTATTCCTTCTACTGATAAAGCAGATCTCTTCGCACAGACTTTCTCCTCCAATTCCACCTTAGACGATTCCGGTGCTGTTCCTCCATCACTTCCCCCCTCTTACTTCCTCATGGCTGACATTAAAATTTCTTCATTGGATGTATTTTCTGCCATCACTGGCCTCAGTACTAACAAGGCATATGGGCCTGATGGGGTCCCTCCTGTTGTTCTCAAGAACTGTGCTTCTGTGCTTGCACCCTGCCTAGGCAAACTCTTTCGCCTTTGTCTGTCAACTTGTACCTTTCCTTCTTGCTGGAAGTTTGCTCTCATTCAGCCAGTCCCAAAGAAGGGTGACCACTCCCAACCCTCCAACTATCGTCCAATTGCTTTAACGTCCTGTATTTCAAAAGTTTTCGAGTCAATTCTTAATAGAAAACTTTTAAGGCATCTTTCCTATCACAATCTTCTTTCCGATCGTCAGTATGGGTTCCGTCAGGGACGCTCCACTGGCGATCTTCTCACCTACATTTCAGACTCCTGGTCATCCTCCTTTCGGGACTTTGGCGAAAGCTTTGCCATTGCACTTGACATCTCAAAGGCTTTCGATCGAGTCTGGCATAAATCTTTAATTTCCAAACTGCCCTCCTACAATTTCTATCCTTCTATCTGTGCCTTCATCGCTAGCTTCCTTTCTGGTCGTTCTATAGCCGCTGTTGTAGACGGCCATCGTTCTTCTCCTAGATCTATCAACATTGGTTTTCCTCAGGGCTCTGTCCTATCACCAACTCTCTTCCTTTTATTCATCAATGATCTTCTAAGCTGTACATCTAACCCTATCCACTCACACGCTGATGACTCCACCCTTCACCTTTCCATTCGGTTCCCGCAACGCCCATCTCAACAGCTACTTCAACAAACAAGGGATGAGGCTATGGCACACCTAATGTCTGACTTGGCTCGTATCTCTGACTGGGGTAAAAATAATATGGTTGTCTTTAATGCATCTAAGACTCAGTTCTTACACCTATCAACCCGACAAAATCTTCCACAGGTATACCCACTAATGTTTAATAATATTCAGCTTAATCCTGCATCATCCTTGAACATGCTTGGGGTTTCATTTACTCGGGACTTATCTTGGAAAGATCATATAACATCTCTTGTAAAATCTGCTTCCAAGAGATTGGGTGTGCTAAGCCGACTCTGCTCTTTCTTTACTCCTGCACAATTGTTGACTCTATACAGGGGTTTTATCTGCCCCTGTGTGGAGTACAACTCTCATGTGTGGGAAGGCTCCCCACATACCACTCTTCTCAATAGGGTGGAGTCAAAGGCTTTTCGTCTCATTAACTCTCCTCCTCTTACTGACTCCCTTCAACCTCTGTCTCTTCGCCGCACTGTTGCATCTTTATCTCTTTTCTATCGCTACTTTAATGGTCACTGCTCCTCTGAACTGTCTACTTGCATTCCTCCACCTCTACGATGGGTGCGTAGCACCTGTCTGGCAGCAAACTCTCATCCCTTTTCTGTCCAACTCTCTAATGCAAGAGTTAACCGTTACTCCCAGTCTTTCATTTATGCAACAGGTCAACTCTGGAACTGTCTCCCTCTGTCTGTATTTCCTGCTGCCTATGATCTCCAGTCCTTCAAACGCAGTGTGTCCAGGCATCTCAAAATGATCGGATCTTGAATTTGGCTCTCTATTGTATTTTGTTTTTCTCTTGGAGGGAACTGTTACTGCGGGCTCATGGCCTTTGGTTCCTTCTTCCTCGCATAAAAAAAAAAAAACTTATTACTGGTTATAGATACAAAGAATGAGACATTGTTTGGAGCGTTCGTTTTATGATTTATCCCTACTACAGAGGGAACCGGGCCATACATTAGCCCAGTTGTTTGGAGGAAACCATGTGGTTTTGGAAAAGTATTGCCTGCAGTATAGATATTGCACTCAATAACAGTTACAGTTTGAAAAATTTGTTAATTTATATTACAGTCTAGCTCTCCAGTTTATTTAAAGGCATCCATGTAATTCACCAATGTATGCCATTATAACAGCAGAAAAAATATATATGTTGTTACGGAAAAGAGAAAAATAATGTACACTTTAAGTGAGAATACTAAAAATCACTACTGTCCCGTAAAGTTCCAGGTTCAAAACAAAAGAGTTAGGTAAAATTACAAGTTAAAGTTTAATGCTAAAACTAACAACAAAACATTCAGGACTCATAAGGATAATGTAATGGCAAAAAACAGGTTAAATATATGGTTAACTGCAATAGCCTCTATTAACACGAAATTAGCATGAGTAAAATTATCTAAGTCAGCCTTGACAAAATGAAAATACCAGATAATACTCAGTGAATGCAAGATATATTATTACAGATACGAAATATTATGAACAATGGCTGACATGAAACTTCACATTAATCACAAAAACCTTACTAGGCCTAAGAATTAACACCTTAAGCTACACAGTACAAGAAAAAATGCAATAACACTTATACTCAAATTGCACAGCTGCTAGATGGTTGGAGAGTTACTGAGCACTCACAATAATAACAACTGTACAGGGGAGGACAGAGATGTGAGCAAAATGAGGAGTAGATCTAAGTGGCAATTAATGCAGAGACTGAGCTCATTATATAGGGGCCGGCAGAGCTTGATACAACTTGTAAGAAGGACGCGCAAATGAAGCCATGGGGACAAAGAGTTGACAATCCTGCTCTGAACAACAGAAAGAACGACTTACTTTACTGTAAGGGTAGAAGGGGGGAGAGGTAGAACACACTCGTGATCAAACATGCAGCATACTGTACGTTAGAATTACACAAAGGATGATGAAATCATAGGCTATGTAACACCTCCCCACAAAGAAAAAGAAATTTACAAAGGAAATTTCTTATTACTCTAAAACAATCTGTCTAAAGTTTAGATAAGCAATCGGCAATAACATTTTCTTTCCCCTTGACATGTTGTATGTCTAATGAATACTCCTGAAGAAGTAGACTCCAGCTTGTCAATCTCTGATTTTTATCTTTAAACTTACTAAGGAATTTCAGTGGGTTATGATCGGTATAAATGACTATGGGGTCAAAACCAGAACACAAATAAAATGAAAAATGCTGTAAACCCAAAATCAAGGCCAAAAGCTCTTTCTCAATAGTTGAGTAGTTCTTTTGAGGTGGAGTGAACTTCTTACTGTGATAAGATACAGGGTGTTCAATACCCTGATCATCCTCTTGCAGCAAAATAGCCTCAGCTCCTGTATCACTTGCGTCAACAGCCATCTTAAAAGGCGTAGCAAAATTTGGAGTTGCGAGCACTGGCTGACTTAATAGGATAGCTTTAAGTTTGCTGAAAGGGGATTCACAGTTATCGGTCCAGACAAATTTAACTCCCTTTTTCAGTAGGTCTGTAAGCAGTGATACAAGAATTGAAAAGTTAAGAACAAATCTCCTGTAATAACCTACCATTCCCAAAAATCTTTGTAGCTCTTTCCTACTATTAGGTCCGGGAAGATCACTTATAACCTGAACCTTAGCTCCTGGTGGTGCAACATGTCCATCACCAATTACGAACCCTAGGTACTGAACTTTAGCTTGACCAAACTCACACTTTGATAAATTAGCTACAAGATTAGCCTGAACTAAATGCTCAAGAAATTTACTGACATGGCATAGGTGATCTTTCCAGTTGTCACTGAAGATTAATACATCATCAATATAAACAACACACCCTGCCAAACCCTCTGTTACAACATTCATGAGCTTCTGAAATGTGGCTGGTGCATTCTTCATACCATATGGCATTACAGAACATGCAAAAATCTTTCCTAGTGTTACAAAACGTGAGATCTCCCTAGCACGTTCAGTCATAGGTACTTGCCAGTATCCCTTTAACAAATCAAACTTACTTATGTACCTAGCCTTTCCGATCTTGTCTATGCAATCATCCACGCGAGGGAGAGGGTAAGTGTCTGTTTTGGTTATGTGATTAACACGTCTGTAGTCAATGCAAAGCCGCTGTGACCCACCTGGCTTAGGGACTAGAGTGACAGGAGAACTCCACTCGCTCTGACAGGGCTCAATCATCTTGTGGTCCAACAGGTAGCCAAGCTCCTTCTCGAAGAGAGGAACTTTCACTGGGTTCACACGGTAAGGAGGCAATTTAATTGGCTTTGCGTCTCCAACATCGACATCATGCATCAACACAGTGGTTCTTCCTGGAGTGGCACGGAACACTTGCGGGTACTCCTGCATTAATGCCGAAAACTCCTGCCTTTCCTCGGGAGCTAGATGAGAAAGCTTAGTCTGGAGATCATTCATGATATCAGGATTCTTCCCCAAACTATCACTCAGGCTCATACTGCATGGGAGAACTTCACTTGCAGACTCGGGTGGAACAGTTACAGTGCAGACTGGATTATTTTCGTCCCGCCTGTGATATAACTTTAGCATGTTGATGTGACAAAGTTGCTTGTTCTTTCTACGATGTGGTGTGGCGATGACATAGTTGACATCACTGAGTTTCTTCTCCACGAAATAAGGACCACTAAACTTAGCTTGAAGAGGTTGTCCATGCACTGGTAGCAGAATCAAAACCTGATCTCCTGGCTGAAAGTGGAGTAACCTGGACTTCTTATCATACCAAGTCTTCATCTTCTCCTGAGCAGCTCCTAAATTCTCTCTCGCCAGCTGTAAAGCAGTGGACAGCCGTTCTTTGAACTTCATCACATACTCCAGCAGGTTGACGTCATCTTCCTCCAACAGCCAGCATTCCTTGAGTAGCTTAAGTGGTCCTCTTACTTCATGGCCAAACAGTAGTTCAAAATGTGAGAAGCCCAGTGATTCATTTGGAGATTCTCTTGTGGCAAATACAACGAATGGAAGACCTTTATCCCAGTCTTTCTGATGTTCCAAACAGTATTTCTTGAGCATCGATTTGATTGTTTGATGATATCTCTCCAATGCTCCTTGGGTCTGGGGATGGTAACCTGAAGACGTGATCTGGGAGATGCCCAACTCTTTCAGAGACTGCTTGAAAACATTTGACATGAAATTACTTCCCCGGTCTGACTGTACCTCCTTGGGCAGACCAAACTTTGTGAAGAACCCTAGCATTTCCTTAACCACGTTCTTTGCTGAGATATTTCTAAGTGGAATGGCTTCAGGATAACGAGTAGCCACATCAATCAGGGTCAACACATAAGAAAATCCTGAAGAAGTCTTAGGAAGAGGGCCCACAATATCCACCAACACACGGGTGAATGGCGCCTCAAAAGGAGGAATGGGAACTAGAGGTGCAACCTTTTCGGTCTGATTACACTTCCCCACAACTTGACAGGTGTGACAAGACTTACAATACCAGGAAACATCCCTAAAGATACCTGGCCAGTAGAAGTGTTTCAAAATGCGTGCCACAGTCTTCCTCACTCCAGGGTGTCCTGCCAAACTGGAATCATGAGCCACTCTAATGATATCGTGCCTACAAACTCGAGGGATGACAACTTGATGTACAACCTCCCAATCACAGTCGGCTGATGCTGTTGGGGGTCTCTACTTCCTCATAAGTACTCCTGACTTTATATAATAACAAGTAGAAGCACCAGCTGACTCTTCCTCACTGCAAGCAGAGTTAGCTAGACCTTTCAACTCAGGGTCAGCAACCTGCAACTCAACCAACTCTTGACGAGACAAATTATCAACACTACGGGGTACTGCCTCATCTGGTGAGTGGTCCAAATTAGCAAGAAAAGTGTCAGCTAGGATAACATCATCATCATCATTATCCTCTAAGTCACCAGTAACTTTAGACTTAGCCCTAGTGACAGCACATGCAGGGAACACATCAGGGACATCACAATCCTGGGCCGCAGCGACTGGCTCACTAGACAACTGAGGAGCTGGACACACTTGACTTCCACCAATATCATTTCCAAGTAAGAAAGTTACACCTGACATTGGAAGTGTCTCAACCAACCCAACCATAACGGAACCATTAACAAAACCAGACTCTAAATTCACTCTGCAAAGAGGGACAGAGAAGTAATTATTCCCTACACCTTGTAAAATTACAGTTTCATCAGAGGAATTAACATTAGAGCCTAGAACACTGGTCAACATAAGGGATTGGCAAGCACCTGTATCACGATATATTTGAACTGATTTCCTGTCATTACTGTCCAGAGGACTGACAAAACCTTCAGACAGGAAATTAGCACATGAACTCTTGATAGTGTCACCCACGTTACTGCTCAAAAGAGGAGCTCCATCATGAGAATTTAATTTACCCCTCAAAGCAGGTTCAGTTATCTCAGTTAAAGAATTCTGGGAACTCTCAAGGGTGGACACTAGACCAATTAACTGAATATTTAAAGACTCCTTTTTGTTCAAATCACGATGTCTCCTGAAACATTTCTCCGTAGTATGACCAAGCTTACTACAATAAGTACATTTACTTTTCTGAAATCTAGAGGTGAAGCTGGTATTTACTTCCTGAGAAACATCATCTTTATTCTCTTTCCTGTTACCTGTACTCTGAGTAGAGGCAACGTACTTACTCTCAGCTTTCCTTTTTTCTCTAGAATATCTCTTGTGAGTGAGAACATATTCATCAGCTAAGACTGCAGCATCAGACAAATTATCTATTCTTCTCTCATCAAGATATAGGCTTACATCTTTACTAATACACCTTTTGAAGTCCTCCAGCAAAATCATCTGCTTAAATTTACCAAAATCAGAATCCACATTCTTAGAATTTAACCACTGCTCTAACAGATCTTCTTTGATTTTTGCATACTCAACATGGGATTGCTTATCTTGCTTATAAGTTGTCCTAAATTTTACTCTGTAGGCTTCAGGAACAAGCTCATAGGCCTTAAGAATCAAGCTCTTAACTACATGATAATTATCAGATTGATCCTGAGGCAAAGATGCATAAGTTACTTGAGCTTTACCGGTGAGAACAGTTTGAAGGAGCACTGGCCAATACTTTTTGGGCCAATTAAAACCTGTAGCTACCCTCTCAAACAACTGAAAATACTTTGTTAAATCAGATTCATTAAAAGGAGGGACAAGTTTAACATTTTTAGCCACATCAAAATTATCAGAGCTAGATGATCCAGTTCCACTTTGTTTCATGCGATACTCATGGTCTGCCAGAATCCTAGCAATTTCAACTTGTGCCTCAGCCTCCTTAGCACGGGCCTCCTGCAGGGCTAGCTGTAACTTAGCTAATTCAATCTGCTTTTCCTCATTTGGAGGAGTTACATTGAACAAGCTTTCATTAATCATGTCAACAATTTGATCTTTAGAATGATGAGAGCGAACAACAATTTCCAATTGTTGAGCTACAAGCTTAAGTTCATTCTTTGTTCTGTTTTCTATATCACACACTGTTTGCACATTTGACAAAAAATCTTTGGCTTCATCAAGCGTAGTAATAGTAGACATCATCAATAAATCACAATCACAAAATATCAAGCAATATCCTTATGATAATATCCTGAATATCCTGATAAGAGGTCGCCAAATTTATGTTACGGGACAGAGAAAAATAATGTACACTTTAAGTGAGAATACTAAAAATCACTACTGTCCCGTAAAGTTCCAGGTTCAAAACAAAAGAGTTAGGTAAAATTACAAGTTAAAGTTTAATGCTCAAACTAACAACAAAACATTCAGGACTCATAAGGATAATGTAATGGCAAAAAACAGGTTAAATATATGGTTAACTGCAATAGCCTCTATTAACACGAAATTAGCATGAGTAAATTTATCTAAGTCAGCCCTGATAAAATGAAAATACCGGATAATACTCAGTGAATGCAAGATATATTATTACAGATACGAAATATTATAAACAATGGCTGACATGAAACTTCACATTAATCACAAAAACCTTACTAGGCCTAAGAATTAACACCTTATGCTACACAGTACAAGAAAAAATGCAATAACACTTATACTCAAATTACACAGCTGCTAGATGGTTGGAGACTTCCTGAGCACTCACAATAATAACAACTGTACAGGGGAGGACAGAGATGTGAACAAAATGAGGAGTAGATCTAAGTGACAATTAATGCAGAGACTGAGCTCATTATATAGGGGCCGGCAGAGCTTGATACAACTTGTAAGAAGGACGCGCAAATGAAGCCATGGGGACAAAGAGTTGAAAATCCTCCTCTGAACAACAGAAAGAACGACTTACTTTACTATAAGGGTAGAAGGGGGGAGTGAGGTAGAACACGCTCGTGATCAAACATGCAGCATACTGTACGTTAGGATTACACAAAGGATGATGAAATCATAGGCTATGTAACAATGTAAAGTGTCATTGTTATACCACAAATCTTATAAAATACAAACAATAACTATTAAGTACGCCATCCAGGTAATGCATGCCTATGTACAATGCTACGATAATGTAGCCCTATGGATATTATGTGGATAGTAAGTCACATTCCGGAAATGGATTGACGGTAAGCAACTAACCTCCAACATGACCGGCATCACTTGATGGACCACAAGAAAGGCCAGCAGCAGAGGAAGACGAGGAACAATCCATGGCATCCCATTCCTCCCTGGCAAAGTGCCTGGACAAACACTGCGACACTGCATCACTTGAAGGGTACTGCTTGTCACACACAAAACACTCACACACTGAAATTTATAACAGTATAAATACAGTATGTCTCAATATAGTTGTGTAAGTCTGATAATAAAAAAATAACATAATGTCAACATTAGGTGTTATCAGCAATTGAAGCAGAGAAGAACTCAATAATTTATTGTTATTTAACGGTACCGCATCCATGCGGTACTGTTAAGTTGTTGCCGACACTTCAAGAAGTACTGCATGGCTTCATCCATGGTGTCATAATCAGTTTCGCATTCAGAGCACCTAACCTCTGGAAGTATGTGGAAGTGTTAGTAATGACTATATCTCCTGGAAATATGTGTAAATCTTTGTAATAACAATGTACCACATATTATAATTAATGAAATAATTAGATTATTAAATTTACGGTTCTGAAATGAACACTAATAATTCTTATTGAATACCGGAACAGTACTTACCCATGTCAATGTATACATTTTGGCAAGGATTAAATTACCAGATTCTAGGATACTAATAAAATTTAACTAATAGATACTCAGGGCCAGAGTAAAAAATATAGGTACTCACAACTGGGATAATGAAGGTACTGCATATTTCCAAATTTGTGCAGAAAGTTGCTAAACAGTCTACATAGATCAAGAAATGGTGAATGTACTGAAAACATACTCCAAAATTTTCATCAACTAATGTCTGTGAAATGCGTGACCTACAGCATAGTGCCCCCAGAAACTCACCGACACCCCCACCCGGACCCCACGGAGTAGCCGCAGCCGAACCACAGGATGCAGTGCGACAGCGGCACAAGTCAGCCCGGGCTGTGCGCCCCTATAGCATTCAACCACCTCACTGTCGCCTTAGCAGGAAGACAACACTACCATCAGGGAGTGGGACTGCCAGATCAGATTGGGGTGGAGCTGTCTGTCCAGCTCTGACTGGTGCCTCTCAGGAGACGGCCAATAGCAGCTCCCGCCTTCTACAGGAGTGCACTGATAACAGCTCTGAAGGTGCCTTCTCTTTAGGGACAGCTGATAGCCGCCCGCCCCTTATAAGGGAATCGGTGTCTCACCGACCTGAGGGCAACAAGGAGACGGCCGATAGCCGCTCCCGCCTTCGTCAGAAGGTGTCCTTCCTGGGAGAGCCGATAGCCGCCCAACACCCCCTCCTGAAGGAGACGGCCGATAGCCACTCCTCCCCCTGGCAGAAGGAGATGGCAAGTGGCTGCTCCCACCTTCATCAGATTGCTGATAGCCGCTCTGAAGGTGCTGCCCCCGAGTCGGCCAATAGCCGCTCATTCTTCCAGCAGAAGGAGACGGCAAGAGGCTGCTCCTGCCTTCACCAGATGGCCGATAGCCGCTCTGAAGGTGCTGCTCCAGAGTCGGCCGATAGCCACTCACTCCTCCGGCAGAAGGAGACGGCAAGAGGCCGCTCCCGCCTTCGCCAGATGGCCGATAGCCACTCCGAAGGTGGTGCCCCCGAGTTGGCCTATAGCTGCTCCCCCTTCCTCCTGCAGGGGACGGCAAGAGGCCACTCTCGCCTTCGTCAGATGGCCGATAGCTGCTCTGAAGGTGTCCAGAAGCGCACTGATTCCCTCACTCAGGCCACGACCAATAGTCGGGCCTTGGCGCCCTATAGTTGCGCTCTTGGGCAGCCACGGCTAATAGCCGGGCCTTGGCGTCCTATAGTTGCGCCCTTGGGCAGCCACGGCCAATAGCCGGGCCCCACGGCCAGAGAGAGGTGCAAGCAGTGTCACAGCCCCAGCGTGACATGAGTGCCTGGACCTCCAGCACAGAAGGAGCCCAAGGAGGCCCTACGGCTTCCCTCGGCCTCTGTTTGTTACGCCTGGCTCTGGAGAAAACCCCACCTGACAGACCCTAATTCAGGTCGGTGCCGCAATCCCTCCCTGACGGCGCCCCTTGACTCTGGGGTCGGCAGTCCGAGGGTACTCCAGGCCCTCACCAGGATGTCAGGGCGCGATCTCCCAACACCCCAATGGCGGAAGACCTCCACCACCAGCTGAGATGTGAGCCAGAGATTCCTGGACCTGTTTGGCCCCAGTCCTGAGGGCCACACCCCTGTACCCAGCCCAGAAGCTACGGGCCCCTTCGTCACCTGCAGCCCTGGACGAGAGAGGAAGCCCCTGTGAGTCGTCCCATGCCCTCTCGGCACGCCCCCCCCCTGGTGGTGCCCCTATTCCGGCAGAGTTGTTGCCGGCATGTCTCCCCACTGCCCCCACCGTATAAGTGACTTATGTTAAGTGTGATGTTGCCCCAGAATTAGTGTAACAGTCATACAATGACTTAGTGTATGTTGAATACCGGGGCGAGTGATATCACGGGCGGATTAATAAGGACGAGTGGAGAGACTAAGTTCTGGTGAATCAGACTCACGAGTGATGCCCTTGTATAAAATAAGTAAGACTCCTACCAGAAGAGATTCTCCATAGTAAAATATCCAAACGTCTCTTGCTACTAGGAAATAATAGAGAAGTGTTAGTAATATCCTCCCGTTCATGTTACCGTAAACACAGTAAATTCCCAGTGTCTTCTACCCTCCCTTAAGAAATCTCCTCTTAGCAGTCAGTGCGTATGTAAGAACCAGGACTAGCAATATAATCAAATGTCAAAATCCCCTTGCTATCAGAAAATACTATGTCAGAATCCGTAACATCAATTCCCTCCCAATATTACTATAACCTTGAAGTGACCCTCTGCGCGTCACCCCTCGCCCCCCCCCCCAAGTGTGAGACCCACTCCTATGCTCCCATGCGCACCACGATCCTCTATTCCATGTACACCTGTGCACTAAACTTATAGTGTTGGCATCAGTGTCTGTTAAACCAATATCCTGCGAGATACTAATTATCTAGCTAAGGTTTTATTTTCTGTCACATACTGTGTTGTATTATCTGCTTCTTTTGTCCTGTGTCTGACTGTGGTAATATATGTGTAAAGGTTATTACCTGGAGTTTTTGTGTCCTACCTCTCTCTATTGCACTAAACCCCGGTCTCGAAAGAGGACCCCGCTACACGTTAGGTATTCTAGGACCGAGGAGTCGGGCCTTTTCCACCTAGCATTACACTGGTGGCCAGCAGTGGTTCTTGACCTGGGCATAGAAGAGAGGTAGTGAGGAAATATTTGGCCAAATTGACACGAAACCACATGTACAATTGCCCAAGTTTGACCCCGACCAGTACGATATACACAGGTATCTGGCAATCATTAAACCCTTACTGGATATTGGCTTTGATAATGACCAGCAAAAAATTGCAGTCACACTTCCACTATTGGGCAAAGCGGCGGCGAACATAGCACCGAAAATCGTCCCGGAGCTCACCTGGCAGAATTTTACAAAGTTTGTTGTTCAAGCCATCACCCCATCATTAGGGAGAGTGATGGCTCTATCCCAACTGTATAGCTTCTCATTTGACGGGGATTTAAATAATACCCTGATACAGGCAAGACGCCTAGTTACTGCTGCCTATCCGGAGGCAGACGAGGAAACCCCGGATCAGCACACGTTGAACACTCTTCTCAGAGTGCTTCCGAGTGTTGTCAAACAACACTTTACTATCCATGGCCCAACTGGAGACATGGATAGAGATTTCCAGCTCATACGGCGCCTCCTGACCACCTGCCGTACTCCCCAGCAAATTGATGTGGTAAAGAAATTTCCCACTCAACCCCCGGCTCCCCCGACCATGCCACATCCGCCCTTGCCTCACACCAACCTTACTCTAGCATCCAGCCCGCCTAGGGCACATCCCTCCCGCCAGCGTCCTGGCTCTCGGGAATATTCAAATCTGATTCTAGTGAATCCATGGGAATTTACAGCCTGCAGCTCCCAGTGTCCCCTACATGACATACGGGACCAACTTAAGGCTGCCTGCCTCAGGCCCACGGCCCCGGGTTCATGTAAGGTGTCCTCTCTAGAGGACGAGGCCCCGGAAGATGAACTGGCACTCATGGAGGAGCCCCATCCTGGAGAACAGGAGCAGGAATAGGAAAATGAAAGCCCCAGACAGCTGGATTTTTAGGCCTGCCCCCGCACCAACCCACGGTGGCAGGGGCCATTACCCCTAAGTATTGCCCCCTAGTGTACCACAAGATGAAACTGAATGGTGTAAAGGCCAGACTGTTAGTCGATACGGGAGCAGCCAGGTCCTGCTTTTACAGCCACTACTTCTCCTGCCACAAATCGACCTTTGGCCCACTCCTCCCCAATGTCACCCCCTTTGTGGACACGGGGGATGGCCCCCTACCCATCCATGGGGAGACTCGGGCCCTATGGGTTGACACCCACCAGCTGGTGTCAACCCGACATCAATTCATTATTTTCGACTCCTGCTGGAGCTACGATGGGTATTTAGGACTGGACCTACTCCAGAGACTTGGAGCTACAGTTAACTGCCGCTATTGGCAGCTCCAGTTCCGTGCCCCACCCAACCCCACCCAGGCCGTTTGCACCTGTACACCCCGGCCCCAGCCGGAAGATTCGCCCCCTTCCCCCCTCCTGTGCTCCCCTCCTCCTCCTCTCCCTCCACCCCTCTCTCCTCCTCCCATGCCCACCCTCACCACCCCTCCTCCATCTTTCCCTGCCACTGTCTCCGCTGCTGTTACCATTCCCCCCCACCATGAGGCCTGGGTGCCCCTTAACCGGCCCTCCGGTCCCTCTGTCTTGTTCTCCCCCCTCCTCCTGCCGGGAGCCCTCTCTGCCTGCCTCTTATCTCCCACTTTTCTCCCCCCACACCGCAGCGCCGTCCACATCGCTAACCTCGCCCCTTCCCCCCTCACCCTCCCCAAAGGGCTCGTCATCGGAGAGCTGGAGGAAGCCGAGCCCAGTGTCCCATCCTCGTCCCACTTCCCTGCCCCCCTACCCCCCATTCCCGACCATCTCTCCGCCCAGCAGTAAGACACCCTACGTCGCCTTCTCCTGGATTTCCAGGATCTGTTTGCGACAGGACCAGCAGACATAGGGCACACCACGTACCTGTCACATGTATCTCCAACAAAGGGAGGAAAAGGACCGACAGGTACGTGAAATTATAGAGGTCGGCGTCATTTCCACCTCCACTAGCCCATGGTCCTCCCCCGTCGTTCTAGTGAAGAAGAAGGACGGCAAGATGCAATTTTGCATCGATTACCACCGCCTGAACAACGTCACCATCAAAGATGCCACCCCTCTCCCACGAATCGATGATTCCTTAGATTCCCTTTACGGGACGTCTTGGTTTTCCACCCTCGACATACAGCCTGGGTACTGGCAGGTCCCTGTACATCCAGAACACTGAGGCAAGACGGCCTTTTCCATGAGAAATGGCAATCATTAAAAATTTAATGTCCTGCCATTCGGCCTCTGCAACGCCCCTGCCACCTTCTCTAGGCTAATAGAATCTGTCCTGAGCGGCCTCACCTGAGAGATATGCCTGGCTTATTTAGACGACGTCATCGTCTTTAGCCAGACCTGGGCCGACCACTTGCAGCGCCTCCGCTGAGTCTTCATTAGGATTCACTAGGCAGCCCTCAAGCTCCATCCCCCTAAGTGTGTCCTGGCCTCCAGGACTGTCTCGTTCCTGGGACATTATTTCCCAGGCAGGAATCTCCCCAGATCCCGACATGCTCTGAGCCATAGTGGATATACCACCACCACAGGATGTCCACGGCGTCCGTGCCTTCCTAGGACTAACGTCCTATTACTGTCGCTTCGTGAAGGGGTTCGCTCAGATTGCAAAGCCTCTACACGATCTGACCAGGAAGGAGGAGCTGTTCCTCTGGACTGAATAGAGGCAAGCTGCTTTTCAACAACTAAAAGACAAGCTCGTCTCCGCCTCCATTCTGGCCTTTCCCGATTTTGCCCTCCCCTTTCGCCTCTACACCGATGTTTCCCTTACCACCATAGGCACCGTACTAGCCCAGGTACAAGCCGGTCGGGAGCACATCATCACCTGCGCCAGCCGCACCTTGAATCCAGCCGAGAGGAATTATGCCGCGACCAAGCGGGAATGTCTCAGCATAATATGGGCTCTCCAACATTTCAGGGCTTACCTTTCCGGGACCCATGTCACGATCATCACGGACTACCAGTCACTCCAGTGGTTATGCCAGTCTGATTTGCACAACGCCCAGCTCGTCAGGTGGCACGAAACTCTGGAAGAATTCCAGTACGAGATCTCATACAGGACAAGAAAACTCCACATTAATGCAGATGGCCTCTCCCGCCTCCCCATCCATGCAGTACAACCAGATACGGACCTCCTACAACAATGGCACTGCAAGGATTGTACCCCTGGATTCCCTCCCACCTGTTCAGCAAACTATGACGACAGGGTGACCACCTCCTAACCCCATCCGGGCATATCCTCCTGACCCCCGATGCTGCGCGTGACACCCTGCGCCACCTTCATGCCCATAACGGCCTCCACCTGGGCACCAAGAAACTATTGCAGGTGTTTAACGACACCTACTGGGTGCCAAACCTTTCCACCCTCACCAAGGAAATCATTCAAA
This sequence comes from Coenobita brevimanus, assembly GCF_032717465.1. Lineage (NCBI taxonomy): Eukaryota > Metazoa > Arthropoda > Malacostraca > Decapoda > Coenobitidae > Coenobita > Coenobita brevimanus. The sequence continues at coordinate 9,123,696 of NC_136969.1, forward strand.
GTTGCCGCTCCTGTGCCCTGGGGAAAGATATCACCCGGACTGCAGGACCCTCGGGCCACATCACCGCCCATAAGCCCTGGCAATTCTTGGCAATAGATGTAGTAGGCCCCCTCCCTCCCAAATCTGGATATAAATATGTGATCACCTTCTTGGACACGTATTCAAAATTTGTAGTAGCCTGCCCAGCTAAAGAGCATCATGCCGTCGCCATCGCCGATGCCCTTCCCCGACACGTGTTCCCTTATTTCAGCATCCGTCAGGCCATCCATTCTGATAATGCCTCTGAATTCTTCGGAAAAATCTGGGAAGAGCTTGCCAGAACATTTTGGTATAAAATCTCCCACTCCTCTCCTTACTGGCTGCAGGGGAATGCAGTATGCAAATTTAGCCATCGCACTATCATGAATCAATTGCGCATGTGCATCGAGGCTACGAAAGACAACGATTGGTCTGCTCACATGAAGATTGTTCAGTGGGGCATGAATTCCTGCCCCCGAGAAGATGGGGTTTCCCCATATGAAAGGATATTCATAGAGGCCCCCATTCTGTTACCATTACGCCAACACCTGCAACCACCTGCCTCCACTCGCACCACAGACCCGTTGCACCTTCTGAAGGGCCGACTGCACTACCTACAAAAAAATTTAAACCTCGGCCCCGACACAGCCTCCAACCCCTTCCGCCCGGGCAACACCGTCATCGTCGCCCAACTTCCCACCCCACACAAACTCGCCCCCAGCTTCACGGGGCCTCACACAATCACCCACGTCCCCAACCCTTACCAAGTTGTCGTGGACTATCACGGCGCCCCACGCACCCTCTGAAACCGTCACGTGCTTCCTTTCCGCACGCCCACCCCTGTCACCCCGACCCCACACCCCTAACCTCCTCCAGTCCCCACGCCACCCCCACATTTCCACATACGAGTGCTACATTTCCTCCTCGCCCTCCCCCTCCACCCGCCCTACTGCCTCTGCCTCCCTGGCCACCACCACCCCCTGCACCTCACCTTACATCTCTCCCGCCGCACCAACCTCCCCTCACTCTCCCTCATCTCTTCCTTCCACCACCCCACCCTCACCGCCCAGCCCCATGTGTCTCGCCCACACCACCACACCTTCACCACAACCCACTACCACTACCCCCCACCTACCACCCTTGCATACGCCCACTCCGACAGCATTACCCCCCACCGCGCCCCCCATACGCCCAGCGGCACGAACCACCCAATCCCACCCACCTCCCCACCCACTCCCACCCTCAGAACCACCACCACCCACTCAGGCCACCTCTCATGCCCACCTGCCTGATACACTCATTCTCCTACACTGCCTGCCTCCCCACAACTTCACACTGTCATGATACACCAAGCACAAATCCCCTCCACCTACACTCCCCAGAGACCCTACGTCGCATTGCCATGGCACAAAACCCGGCTCCTACCCTTGGTGTCCAGCATACAGCACCACACCACACCAGCAGCAATACTGAGGAAGATTTAAGTGCTACAGGCAGTATGGGCACCTACCCTCGGCAGGAACCACCGGCTCCATGGACCATGCCACCTACTGAGCCTCCTCCGCTCCACCCCCACCACCTCCACGCTCTTCCTCACTTGCGATGTGGAGCAGGAAGGAAATCACCCCACTGCTGCTTGGCAGGCCCTTCTCCAGCACCTCCAACCTGTGTACGCCACCCATGACACTCACGTATACCACCTCCAGCCACGGAGACGTGACTTTTTCCAGGAGGAGAGTGGTGAAGTGTGTGAACTACAGCATAGTGCCCCCAGAAACTCACCAACACCCCCACCTGGACCCCACGGAGTAGCCGCAGCCGAACCACAGGATTCAGTGCGACAACGGCACAAGTCAGCCCGGGCCGTGCGCCCCTATAGCACTCAGCCGCCTCACTGTCGCCCTAGCAGGAAGACGACACTACCTTCAGGGAGTGGGACCACCAGATCAGACCGGGTTGGAGCTGTCTGTCCAGCTCCGACTAGCGCCCATCCGGAGACGGCCGATACCTGCTCCCACCTTCTACAGGAGTGTATCAATAGCTGCTCCGAAGGTGCCATCTCTTTACGGACGGCCGATAGCCGCCTGCCCCTCATAAGGGAATCGGTGTCTCACTGACCTGAGGGTAACGAGGAGACGGCCGATTACTACTCCCGCCTTCATCAGAAGGTGTTCTTCCTGGGATGGCCGATAGCCGCCCAACACCCCCTCCTGTAGGAGACGACCGATAGCCGCTCCTTCCCCTGGCAGAAGGAGATGGCAAGTGGCCGCTCCCGCCTTCATCAGACAGCTGATAGCTGCTCCGAAGGTGCTGCCCCCGAGTCGGCCGATAGCCGCACATTCCTTCCGGCAGAGGGAGACGGGAAGAGGCCATTCCTGCCTTCGCCAGATGGCTGATAGCCGCTCTGAAGGTGCTGCCCCAAAGACGGCCGATAGCCGCTAATTCCTCCAGTAGAAGGAGACGGCAAGAGGCCGCTCCCGCCTTCACCACAGGGCTGATACCCGCTCTGAAGGTGCTGCCCCTGAGTTGGCTAATAGCCACTCACCCCTCCGGCAGAAGGAGATGGCAAGAGGCCACTCCTGCCTTCGCCAGACGGCCGATAGCCACTCCGAAGGTGTTGCCCCCGAGTTGGTCCATAGCTGCTCCCCCTCCCTCCTGCATGAGACGGCAAGAGGCCGCTCCCGACTTCGTCAGACAGCCGATAGCTGTTCCGAAGGTGTCCAGAGGCTTGCTGATTCCCCCACTCAGGCCACGGCCATAGGGACCTTGGCGCCCTATGCTTGCGCCCTTGGGGAGCCACGGCCAATAGCCGGGCCCCATGGCCAGAGAGAGGTGCAAGCAGTGTCACCGTCCCAACATGAGATGAGTGCCCGGACCTCCAGCACAGAAGGACCCCAGGGAGGCCCTACAGCTTCCCCCGGCCTCTGTTCGTTATACCTGGCTCTGGAGAAGACCCACCTGACGGATCCTAATTCAGGTCAGTGCCGCAGACCCTCCTTGACGGGCCACAGTCCGAGGGTACTCCAGGCCCTCCCCAGGACGCCCGGGCGCGATCTCCCCACACCCCAACAGCGGAAAACCTCTCTAACTGGGGTAAAAATAATCTTGTTGTTTTTAATGCATCAAAGACCCAGTTATTCCACCTATCAACCCGACAAAATCTTCCACAGGTATACCCACTAATGTTTGATAATATTCAGCTTAATCCTGTATCATCCTTGAACATGCTTGGGGTTTCATTTACTCGGGACTTGTCTTGGAAAGATCATATTACATCTCTTGTAAAAACTGCTTCCAAGAGATTGGGTGTGCTAAGCCGACTCCGTTCCTTCATTACCCCTGCACAATTGTTGACTCTATACAGGGGTTTTATCCGCCCCTGTGTGGAGTACAATTCTCATGTGTGGGGAGGCTCCCCACATACAGCTCTTCTCAATAGCGTGGAGTCAAAGGCTTTTCGCCTCATTAACTCTCCTCCTCTTACTGACTCCCTTCAACCTCTGTCTCTTCGCCGCACTGTTGCATCTTTATCTCTTTTCTATCGCTACTTCAATGGTCACTGCTCCTCTGAACTGTCTGCATGCATTCCTCCACCCCTACGACGGGCGCGTAACACCTGCCTAGCAGCAAACTCTCATCCCTTTTCTGTCCAACTCTCTAATGCAAGAGTTAACCGTTACTCCCAGTCCTTCATTTATGCAACAGGTCAGCTCTGGAACTGTCTCCCTCTGTCTGTATTTCCTACTTCCTATGATCTCTAGTTTTTCAAACACAGTGTGTCCAGGCATCTGGAAATGATCGGATCTTGAATTTGGCTCTCTCTTATATTTTGTTTTTCTTGGAAGGAATAATTTTGCAGGCTCATTGCTTTTAGTTCCTTCTTCCTCACATAAAAAAAAAAGAAAAAAAAACTCCAGCCGAGATCTGAGCCAGACATTCCTGGACCTGTTTGACTTCAGTCCTGAGGGCCACACCCCTGTACCCAGCCCAGAAGCTACGGGCCCCTTCGCCACCTGCAGCCCTGGACGAGAGAGGACGCCCCTGCGAGTCGTCCCGTGCCTTCTCGGCACGCCCTCCCCTGGCGGTGCCCCTATTCCGGTAGAGTTGTCGCTGGCATGTCTCCCCGCCACGCCCACCATATAAGTAATTTATGCTAAGTGTGATGTTGCCCAAGAATTAGTGTAACAGTGATACAGTGACTTAGTGTATGTTGAATACCAGGGCGGGTGATATCACGGGCGGATTAATAAAGATGAGTGCTGAGACTAAGTTCTAGTGAATCAGACTCATGAGTGATGCCCTTGTATAAAATTAGTAAGACTCCTACCACGAGAGATTCTCCATAGTAAAATATCCAAATGTCCCTTGCTACTAGGAAATAGTAGGGAAAAAGTGTTAATAATATCCTCCTACTCGTATTACCGTAAACACAGTAAATTCCCAGTGTCTTCTACCCTCCCTTAAGAAATCTCCTCTCAGCAGTCAGTGTGTATGTAAGAACCAGGACTAGCAATATAATCAATTGTCAAAATCCCCTTGCTATCAGAAAATACTATGTCAGAATCCGTAACATCAATTCCCTCCCAATATTACTATAACTTTGAAGTGACCCTCTGCGCGTCACTCCTCGCCCCACCCCCCATGTGAGACCCACTCCTAAGCTCCCATGTGCACCGCGATCCTATATCCATGTACACCTGTGCACTAAACTTACAGTGTTAGCATCAGTGTCTGTTAACCCCTTAACCGCGGGGCGTCACTTTTGTGATTCTCTGTTATTTTGAATTATCCCGGGCTCTCAAGTGGTGGCTTGTATCATCTATCAGTACTGCCAATGTCCAACACTAGTCAGCACTCCAAATCTCATCTGTACTCCCATCCATTGTTGACATTTTAGCGATTTTACCCCCTTCGTGACTCCCCTCCCTACCTGCCCTCCATTACCCTCTCCTCTCACCTCCCACGCCGCGCTGCGCTACGGAAATTTCCTCCTGATTTTTCCACAGATTTCATCCATTGAAATAAACCCTAGGCCCTATATTTATACCAAATAATATACAAAAAAAAAAAAAACAGGTAAGTGATAGTGTTATACTCCAGAAATTGGCTAATTATCACCTGACAAAACCTCACATGCATTCATTCGCTACATTACCACGGTAATTTCCCCTTTGATTTATGCCTTGTAATCGATGTCTGTAATAAAAATATATATCAGAAAGGAAGGGAGAATCCTAACTGACATTTACATTCACCTAGAACTACCTATTTCTTTATTTATTGCCGAGATTTCTACCTATAAAAAATTAGCCTGTAAGTTAGCAGCAGTCAGCCTAAAGTGTCATTGTCAACCCTTCCCTTCTCAGATAAGCCACGGCATTTAGTTCCTTGTCCTCCGCTGTAGAGAAAACATGTCGCACTCGTGCCCCGCCATTCCTGCCGCTTCTGCGCCCATTGCAAAGGGCCCTGTGACCTCTACTCCAAAGAAAAGTGTTGAGGCAAGCAGGAAAGGCCTCAGTGACTCTGCAGTGGCACGAGAACTTGCAGAATTGTCCATGATAATGATGGACAGTGACTATGACGATTCGGGTGAATCATGTGATGAGCCGGGTGAGGTTATCGCGCCAGAAACAGTGACAACGAGTGCTTCAATAAGTGAATCAGTGTCTAGCTCCAAGGGAAAGGAGCCTTTAGTGCAGGAAGGACAAGAATTTGGGAAGGGAGTGAAAAGGCGACATGTTAGCCCCAGAACAATGCCCCCTCGTGACCCAGCCCGCCATGAGTCACGAGTGCATTCACCTCCCCGTTCTCCAAGCCCCGCTTTACTCATCTCGTCATCATCGTCGGCTGAGTTATCTCCGGAGTCTTCGTCATCGGAGTCACCACCAGCATCAACAGTGAAGGCAGGCCGTAGAGGTAGAGGTAGATCTAGGAGAGTGAAAAGTAGTGTAGCTAGTAGGGTAAGGGCTACTAGTGCTGTACGGCAACCTAGGGTCAGTGAGAGTGACCTTGACAGAGATAAGCCTCCCTCACAGCCAACCTCCACCACCACCACCACCACCCGCCCTACACCGCCACGACAGGGAATCCTGGACGCCTTCGCGTGGACGGAAGGGTCAGATTTTGTCCCCGAAAATCTTGTTTTTGATGAGAGCTCCTCAGGAGTTCAGCCTGCCTTCACTATGGACGAAAATGCTGAGTGTGTCGACTACCTTTTGGCCTTCCTAGATGACGAAGTCATGCAGCACATATGTGATGAGACCAACAGATATGAATCACAACGTGCTGCTAGTGGTACAGGTGCAGCCAAGATGCAACAGTGGTTCATGCTGGGAGTGCAGGAGCTGTATGTGTTCTTTGCCCTCATGCTTCTCATGCCACACTCCAAGAAGCATGAGTTGGAAGAATACTGGTCCATGGACCCCTTACTACCCTCACCCACCTTCAATAAGTACATGGCCAGAGATCGCTTCCGGAACATCATGGGAAACCTGCACTTTGCCGACAACGATGTACCTTCCCAAACCGACCCACTCTGGAAGATCCGGGAGATTCTGAGCAGAATGAAGGATAAGGTCATGTCATTCTTCCACCCATTTCAGAAGATTGTCATTGATGAATCCTTGGTTTAGTTCAGAGGACGTCTTCGGTTTGTTCAGTACATTCCAAGCAAACGCCATCGCTTTGGAATTAAGTTCTTTGTACTGTGCGACTGTAAGATGGGGTACATCCTTGACTTCGTCATATATTCAGCCAGCACTGTTGATCTCGATAAAACTCACCCTCTTGGCTTCTCAGACTGTGTAGTGAAAGTGCTCCTAGAAAAGTATTTTGGTGGGAATCATGTGCTGTATACAGACAACTACTATACAGCACCGAAACTTGCCAAATACCTTTCTGAGCACGGCATTGGCTCCTGCGGCACTGTGAAAAGTAATTGTGCCAACTTCCCCAAATTCCCAGAGGCGGGAACGTCGCAGCGAGGAGACGTGCACCTACGCAAGTGTGAGAAGATGCTGGCAATACGGTGGCACGACAAGAGAGTCGTGCACATGCTCACCACCGTACATAAGGGGGAGATGAAAGACAGTGGGAAGGTCGACCGTAGGACAGGCGAACCTGTGATGAAACCTGATGCTGTGTTGGACTATAATATCAACATGCGGCTGGTGGACAAGTCCGACATGATGATTGGTGAGATCGACTGCCTCAGGAGGAATACTAGGTGGTACAGGAAAGTTTTTCTGCATCTCATAGATATGACGATGCTGAACGCCTTCATCCTGTACAAGATGAAGGTAAAGCCACCCAAGTCCTTCTCCCTGAGGTTGTTCGCCAGGACTTGTGTCCAGCAGCTGCTGGAAATATATGGTAGGGTGCAAGCAGCAACTCCAAGGCGTCATCCAGTAACACTTCCCGACCGACTTGAGCAGAGGGCGTATATGGATTGGCACAGACTTGAGCTAATGCCTGCCACAGGGAAAAGGAAGGCTACTATTCGCAGGTGTCAGGTATGTGCGCATACCACACGCCGCACACCTGAGCATAAACGCACCTCTTGGCAGTGCGCTGAGTGCCAGGTTCCCCTCTGTGTTACCTGCTTCTTCGATTATCACAGCCAGAAGTAGTTCTAACAGTGCAAGTGTGGAAGCAGAATTATTTGGAAATAATGTGTAAATAATGTGTAAATAGCAGGTGAAAGCAATGGATGTTCAGTTCATATGATTGAACAGTGTATTATAGTTTTATCTTACTGAAAGTGACAGTGAATAACATAGTGTAAGTAAAATAGCAGGGTAAATATTGAAAATAGAATAGAAAATGTAAATAGCAATGTAAGTAATTAGTAATATAGGAATATGAGTACAAATGATTTATGTTATAACAGTGAGAGTGAATCCGTGGCTCTCTACGTATTTTACTGACTGAAAAATTGAATGACTTCAGTGACAATAAACTAATACGACTGAAGGAAACTTATGGAGAAAGACTCCAGATATATATAAGTGTGATATAGTAATAGAAATATAAAGTGTGAGGGGTTTTATGAATAATAAATGACAGAGTGCCTAGAGCGAACTAGCGCAAGTGCGACGATCAGACGCGCTCGTAATTTCCATTGCTTTCACAGTGTTTTTTTTTTTAGTATGGATCCCAAACTACTTGAAAATTGTAGAATAGTGTTTATAGCGTTTGTATCTGGCTGTGGTAATCATATTACGGGTTGTCGGGAAGTGTAAAGTGGAGACTTCGTTACCCTACTTCAGAGGTCTCCACAAGTCCTACGGTAACCGAAGAAGGCCCAACAATCATTCCAGGAGAAAGCTGAAGGTATGTGCCATAAGCATATGTAATTTTATTATTCTAGGACTAATAACTGATTTTTGGCAAATATTTTTTGAGAGTCTGTCGGAGCCCAAATAACCCCGCGGGACACGCAAGTCATTGGTAAACAAGCCCGCGGTGTAGGGGTTAAGCAAGTATCCTGCGAGATACTAATTATCTAGTTAAGGTTTTATTTTCTGTCGCATACTGTGTTGTATTATCTGCTGTTTTTGCCCCGTGTCTGACTGTGGTAATATACGTGTAAAGGTTATTGCCTGGAGTTTTTGTGTCCTTCCTCTCTTTATTGCATTTAGCCCCGGTTTCGAAAGAGGATCCCGCTACACTTTAGGTGTTCTGGGACCGAGGAGTCGGGCCTTTTCCACCTAGCATTACAGTCTGTTTGCTGTTCAGCATCATAGACAAAGTTTTCCACGAAAACACAATATAATTTTAAATAATCCACATGTAAATGATAGAAGAAGAGGAAGTAGATCAAAAATACATATTGACACTGTAATGATAGGTGAAAAAGGCCTGACTTCTCGGTCCTAGAACACCTAACGTGTAATGGGGTTCTCTTTCAAGACCGGGGCTTAGTGCAATAAAGAGAGGTAGAACACAAAAATTCCAGGCAATAACCTTTACACGTATATTACCACAGTCAGGACAAAAACAGCAGATAATACAACACAGTATGTGACAGAAAATAAAACCTTAACTAGATAATTAGTATCTTGCAGGATACTGGCTTAACACACACTGATGCTAACACTGTAAGTTTAGTGCACAGGTGTACATGGAATACAGGATCACGGTGCACGTGGGAGCGTAGGAGTGGGTCTCACACTGGGGGGGGGGGGGATGAGGGGTGACGCACGGAGGGTCAGATCAGAGTTATAGTAATATTGGGAGGGAATTGATGTTACAGATTCTAACTTAGGATTTTTTGATAGGAAAGGGATTTTGACAATTGATTATATTGCTAGTTCAGGTTCTGATGTACACACTGATTGTTGAGAGATTTCTTACGGGAGGGTATGAGACACCAGTAATTTACTGTGTTTATGGTAATATGAGCAGGAGGATATTATTGACACTTTTTCTCTACTGTTTCCAGACAGCAAAGAACGTTTGGATATTTTACTATGGAAAATCTCTCGTGGTAGGAGTCTTACTGATTTCAAACAAGGGCGTCACTCGTGAGTCTGATTCACTAGAACTTAGTCTCTCCAATCGTCCTTATCAGTCCGCCCGTGATATCACTTGCCCCAGTATTCAATATACACTAAGTCACTGTATCACTGTTACACTAATTCTGGGGCAACATCACACTTAGCATAAGTCATTTATATGGTGGGGGCGGCGGGGAGACATTCCGGAGACAACTCTGCCGGAATAGGGGCACCACCAGGGAGGGGCGTGCCGAGAGGGCACGGGACGACTCACAGGGGCGTCCTCTCTCGTCCAGGGCTGCAGATGGCGAAGGGGCCCGTAGTCTCCAGACTGGGTACAGGGATGTGGCCCACAGGACTGGGGCCAAACAGGTCCAGGAATCTCTGGCTCAGGTCTCGGTCCGAGGTGGAGGTCTTCCGACTTCGGGGTGTAGAGGGATCGCACCCGGGCGTCCTGGGGAGGGCCTGGAGTATCCAAGTGCTGCGGCCCCCAGAGTCAAGGGACGCCGTCAGGGAGGCGCTGCGGCACCAACCTGAATTAGGGTCCGTCAGGTGGGTCTTCTCCAGGGCAAGGCATAAAGAGCAGAGGCCGGGGGAAGCTATAGGGCCTCCCTGGGGTCCTTCTGTCCTGGAGGTCCAGGCACTCGTCTCACACTTGGGCAATGATACTGCTTGCACCTCTCTCTGACTGTGGGGCCAGGCTACTGGCCGTGGAGTGACTATCGGCCGTCTGACGAAAGCGGGAGAGGCCTCTTGCCATCTCCATCTGCTAGAGGGGTGAGCGGCTATCGGCCGTCTGGGGTGCAGCACCTTTGGAGTGGCTATCGGCCGTCTGGCGAAGGCGGGAGCAGCCTCTTGCTGTCTCCTTCTGCCAGGGGAATGAGTGGCTATCGGCCGTCTCGGGGGCAGCACCTATGGAGCGGCTATCGGCCGTCTGACGAAGGTGGGAGTGGCCAGTTGCCATCTCCTTCTGCCAGGGGGAGGAGCGGCTATCGGCTGTCTCCTGCAGGAGGGGGTGTTGGGCGGGTATCAGCCATCCCAGGAAGGACACTGTCTGGCGAAGGCGGGAGCAGCTATCGGCCGTCTACTCGTTACCCCCAGGTCAGTGAGACAGCGATTCCCTTACGAGGGGTGGGCGGCTATCGGCCGTCCCTAAAGAGAAGGCACCTTCAGAAAGCCATCAGCTCACTCGTGTAGAAGGTGGGAGCAGCTATAGGCCATCTCCTGAGGGGCGCTAGTCGGAGCTGGACAGACAGCTCCACCCCGATCTGATCTGGCAATCCCACTCCCTGAATGTAGTGTCGTCTTCCTGCTAGGGCGACAGTGAGGCAGCTGAATGCTATAGGGGTGCACAGTCTGGGCTGACTTGTGCCGTTGTCGCACTGCACCCTGTGATTCGGCTGCGGCTACTCTGTGGGATCCAGGTGGGGGTTTCGGTGAGTTTCTGGGGGCACTGTGCTGTACTCCAATCATTTCACCACTCTCCTCCTGGAAAAAGTAACATCCCCGTGGCTGGAGGTGGTATACGTGAGTGTCATGGGTGGCGTACACAGGTTGGAGGTGCTGTAGAAGGGCCTGCAAGGCACCAGTGGGGTGGATTCCTTCTCGCTCCAAGTTGCAAGTGAGGAAGAGCGTGGAGGTGGTGGGGGCGGAGCGGAGGAGGTTCAGTAGGTGGCGTGGTCCACGGAGCCGTCGGTTCCTGCCGAGGGTAGGCGCCCAAACTGCCCGTCGCACTTTCATCTTGCTCGGTGTTGCTGCTGGTGTGGTGTGGTGCTGTATGCTGGACACCAAGGGTAGGAGCCAGGTTTTGTGCCGTGGTAATGCGACATAGGGTCTCTGGGGAGTGTAGGTTTAGAGGATTTGTGCTTGGTGTATCATGACAGTGTGAAGTTGTGGGGAGGCGGGCAGTGTAGGAGAATGAGTGTATTGGGCGGGTGGGCGTGAGAGGCGGCCTGGGCGGGTGGGCGTGAGATGCGGCCTGGGCAGGTGGTGGTGGTTCTGGGGGTGGGAGTGGGTGGGGAGGTGGGTGTGCAAGGTGGGCACGGTTGGGTAGTTCATGCTGCTGGGCGAGTAGGGGGCGTGGTGGGGGGTGATGCTGTCGGAATGGGCGTACGCAAGGGTGGTGGGCGGGGGGTAGTGGTAGTGGGTTGTGGTGAAGGTGTGGTGGCGTGGGCGGGACATGTGGGGCTGGGTGGTGAGGGTGGGGCGGCGAAAGGAAGGGATGAGGGAGAGCGAGGGGAGGTAGGTGTGGCGGGTGAGATGTCAGGCGAGGTGCTGGGTGTGGTGGTGGCCGGGGAGGCTGAGGCGGTAGGGGGGGTGGAGGGGGAGGGCGAGGAGGAAATGTAGCACTCATATGTGGAAATGGGGGCGGGGGAACAGGAGGAGGTTGGGGGTGTGGGGCCGGGGTGACAGGGGCGAACGTGAGGAAAGGGCGCACGTGGCGGTTTCGGAGGGTGCACGGGGTGCCATGATAGTCCACGACAACTTGGTAAGGGTTGGGGATGTGGGTGATTGTGTGGTTAAGCGGGAGGCGATTTTGTGTGCGGTGGGAAGTTGGGCAACGACGACGGTGTCACCCGGGCGGAAGGGGTTGGGGGCTGTGTTGGGGCAGAAGTATAAATTTCTTTGTAGGTGGTGCTGCCGGCCCTTCAGAAGGTGCAGCGGGTCTGTGGTGGGAGCAGAGGCGGGTGGTTACAGGTGTTGGCATAGTGGTAATAGAAGGGGGGCCTTGATGAATATCCTTTCATATGGGGAAACCCCGTCTTCTCAGGGGCAGGAATTCATGCCCCACTGAACAATCTTCACTTGAGCGGGCCAGTCGTCATCTTTCGTAGCCACGATGCATGTGCGCAATTGATTCATGATAGTGCGATGGCTACGTTCGCATACTGCTTTCCCCTGCAGCCAGTAAGGAGAGGAGTGGGAGATTTTATACCCAAATGTTCTGGTGAGCTCCTCCCAGATTTTTCCGGAGAATTCTGGGACATTATCAGAATGGATGGCCTGAGGGATGCCAAAATAAGAGAACACGTGTCGGAGAAGGGGATCGGCGACGGTGATGGCATGATGCTCTTTAGCTGGGCAGGCTACTACAGATTTTGAATATGTGTCCAAGAAGGTGATCACATATTTATATCCAGATCTGGGAGGGAGGGGGCCTACTACATCTATCGCCAAGAATTTGCCAGGGCTTATGGGTGGTCATGTGGCCCGAGGGTTCTGCAGTCCGGGTGATATCTTTCCCCAGTACTTTGAATGATTTCCCTCGTGAGGGTGGAAGGGTTTGGCGCCCAGTAGGTGTCATTGAACACCTACAATAGTTTCTTGGTGCCCAGGTGGAGGCCGTTATGGACATGAAGGTGGCGCAGGGTGTCACGCGCCGCATCGGGGGTCAGGAGGATATGCCCGGATGGGGTTAGGAGGTGGTCACCCTGTCGTCATAGTTTGCTGAACAGGTGGGAGAGAATCCAGGGGGGCCGCTCCTTGTGGTGCCATTGTTGTGGGAGATTTGTATCAGGTCGTACTGCGTGGATGGGGAGGCGGGAGAGGGCATCTGCATTAGTGTGGAGTTTTCCGGGCCTGTAAGAGATCTCTTACTGGAATTCTTCCAGGGTTTCGCGCCATCTGATGAGCTGGGCGTTGTGCGAATCAGACTGGCGTAACCACTGGAGTGACTGGTAGTCCGTGATGATCGTGACATGGGTCCCGGAAAGGTAAGCCCTGAAATGTTGGAGAGCCCATATTATGCCGAGGCATTCCCGCTTGGTCGCGGCATAATTCCTCTCAGCTGGATTCAAGGTGCGGCTGGTGCAGGCGATGATGTGCTCCCGACCAGCTTGTACCTGGGCTAGTATGGTGCCTATGGCGGTAAGGGAAACATCGATGTAGAGGTGAAAAGGGAGGGCATAATCGGGAAAGGCCATGATGGAGGCGGAGACTAGCTTGTCTTTTAGTTGTTGAAAAGCAGCTTGCCTCTCTTCAGTCCAGAGGAACGGCTCCCCCTTCCTGGTCAGATCGTGAAGAGGCTTTGCAATCTGAGCAAACCTCTTCACGAAGCGACGGTAATAGGACGTTAGTCCTACGAAGGCACGGACGTCCTGTGGTGGCGGTATATCCACTATGGCGTGGAGCATGTCAGGGTCTGGGGAGATTCCTGCCTGGGAAAAAATGTGTCCCAGGAACGAGACAGTTCTGGCGGCCAGGACACACTTAGAGGGATGGAGCTTGAGGGCTTTCTAGCGAATCCTAGTGAAGACTTGGCAGAGGCGCTGCAAGTGGTCGGCCCAGGTCTGGGTGAAGATGATGACGTTGTCTAAATAAGCCAGGCAAATCTCCCAGGTGAGGCCATTCAGGACAGATTCCATTAGCCTAGAGAAGGTGGCAGGAGCGTTGCAGAGGCAGAACGGCAGGACATTAAATTTGTAATGTTTGTCGTTTCTTGCGGAAAAGGCTGTCTTGCCTCAGTGTTCTGGATGTACAGGGACCTGCCAGTACCCAGACATCGATTTGTGGGAGGGGGGTGGCATCTTTGATGGTGACGTTGTTCAGGCAACGGTAATCGATGCAAAATCGCATCATGCTGTCCTTCTTCTTCACTAGAATGACGTGGGAGGACCAGGGGCTGGTGGAGGGGGAAATGACGCTGGCCTCTATCATTTCATGTACCTGTCAGTCCTTTACCTCCCTTTGTCGGGGATTCTTCCGTTAGGAAGGCTGTCTAATGGGTGGGCCTGTCGTGTGAATTTCATGTGACAGGTACGTGGTGTGCCCTATGTCTGCTGGTCCTGTCGCAAACAGATCCTGGAAATCCAGGAGAAGGCAATGTAGGGTGTCTGCTGCTGGGCGGAGAGATGGTCGGGAATGGGGGGTAGGGGGGCAGGGAAGTGGGAGGAGGATGGGGCACTGGGCTTGGCTTCCTCCAGCTCTCCGATGACGAGCTCTTTGGGGAGGGTAAGGAGGGAAGGGGAGAGGTTAGCGATGTGGACGGCAGTGCGGTGTGGGGGGAGAAAAGTGGGAGATAAGAGGAGGGCAGATAGGGCTTCCAGCAGGAGGGGGGAGAACAAGACAGAAGGACCGGAGGGCTGGTTATGGGGCACCCAGGCCTCTTGGTGGGGGGAAATGGTAACAGTGGCGGAGACGGTGGCGGGGAAAGAAAGAGGAGGGGTGGTGGGGGGGTACGGGAGGAGAGGGGGGTGGAGGGAGGGGAGGAGGAGGGGAGTATGGGAGGGGGAAAGGGTGCGAATCTTCCGGCCGGTGCCGGGGTGTACAGGTTCACACGGCCTTGGTGGAGTTGGGTGGGGTACAGAACTGGAGCTGCCGATAACGGCAGTCAATTGTAGCTCCAAGTTTCTGGAGTAGGTCCAGTCCTAAATACCCGTCGTAGCTCTGGCAGGAGTTGAAAATAATGAATTGATGTCGGGTTGACACCGGCTTGTGGGTGTCGACCCATAGGGCCCGAGTCTCCCCACGGATGGGTAGGGGGCCATCCCCCACGTCCACAATGTGAGTGGCAGTGAGGCGGAGTGGGCCAAAGGTCGATTTGTGGCGGGAGAAGTAGTGGCTGTAAAGGCAGGACCTGGCTGCTCCCGTATCAACTAACAGTCTGGCCTTCACGCCGTTCAATTTCATCTTGTGGTACACTGGGGTGTGATACATAGGGGTAATGGCCCCCACCACCGTAGGTTGGTGAGGGGGGGCGGGCCTAAAAATCCAAGTGTCTGGGGCTTTCATTTTCCTGTTCCTGCTCCTGTTCTCCAGGATGGGACTCCTCCATGAGAGCCAATCCATCTTCCGGGGCCTCATTCTCTAGAGAGGACACCTTAAGTGAACCCGGAGCCGTGGGCCTGCGGCGGGCAGCCTTAAGCTGGTCCCGTATGTCATGTAGGGGACACCGGGAGCTGCAGGCTGTGAATTCCCATGGATTCACTAGGATCAAATTCGGATTTTCCCGAGGGGCGGGACGCCGGCGGAAGGGGTGTGCCCTAGGAGGGCTGGGCTCCGGGTATGAGTTGGTGTGAGGCAAGGGTGGACGTGGCATGGTCGGGGGAGCCGGGGGTTGAGTGGGAAATATCTTTACCACATTAATTTGCTGGGGAGTAGGGCAGGCGGTCAGAAGGTGCCGTATGAGCTGGACATCTCTGTCCATGTCCAGTTGGGTCATGGATAGTAAAATGTTGTTTGACAACACTTGGAAGCACTCTGAGCTGAGTGTTGAACGTGTGCTGATCCCGGGTTTCCTCGTCTGCCTCCGGGTAGGCAGCAGTAACTAGGCGTCTTGCCTGTATCAGGGTAATATTTAAATCCCCGTCAAATGAGAAGCTATCCAGTTGAGATAGAGCCACCCACAGTGTATAGACTCAAACAGTGTGCCCATACGCAGCTTACTCCGCCCCCAGAATATGGCTCCTCCCACTTTCCTTTGTGTCTACATCACTTGGAAACTGATTCTCTCTTTCTCTTTCTGTATATATATATATATATATATATATATATATATATATGTGTGTGTGTGTGTGTGTGTGTGAGTGTGTGTGTGTGTATCTATCTATATATCTATATATATGTGTGTGTGTGTGTGTGTGAGTGTGTGTGTGTGTATCTATCTATATATCTATATATATGTGTGTGTGTGTGTGTGTGTGTGTGTAAAGCTATGTTTGCATGCATGAGAGAGAGAGAGAGAGAGAGAGAGAGAGAGAGAGAGAGAGAGAGATGCCGTACCTATTTCACTTGCGGGTATTTGCCAAGCTCAAGTGTCAGGGGAATACCTCTCTCTCTCTCTCTCTCTCTCTGTAATTTCCTAACACTTATGTTTTTTCCGTCGGTATTTTCCAGGGTTTGAATTAATGTAAAGTTTTTACAAGAATTACTGTCACATACTGTATATTGGCTGGTAGCATTAATATTTGTTGCATTCACCAATTATTTCGTTATACCTAACCTTTTCACTCGTATTACAATGAATCTATCACAATTTCGTCATGGAAATTGTATAAATAATTGTATGTTAAATGAATATATAGTTATGGTGCACTGATAATGCCCTAGACTAGACGTACGTTAGACATGACTGGGTCCACATTCATTTATTTAGCCTGTTACACACACCCCTTGGGTTCTCCGTGATAATGCATTGCATAGGGACAAGAAAATCCTTTAAGTATCTTAACGTGAATATCTGATGCTCATACTTGAACATAAATCCCCTAATAAATATTAATCTTACTGCAGTCAGTTTTCACCATAAAACTATTCACTCACTGCATACCTTGTTTATTAGGCAGATTTTGATCAGGGACTGCTCCTGACTTTAGCAGTCTTCTGATTGGTGGTGGTGTCCCCAGCAACTCGCTTGTAGATCTCTTGCATACTGTTGCGAGCTGAAATGCCTTTCACAGACACGGACAGTGGGAGAAACCTTGTCCTTCCGTCCACACAAATGTATCGACTTTTGCCTGTTGATATTATCATTTGGCATGGAAAGGCGTTTCAGAAACTTGCCATCAGATGTCTTCCCTGAACACCCAAACACACTGCACATCGTGAAAAGTATTTTAACTTGATGAAACGTATAAAATAAAGCAGGCTATGCATCACAACTGGCCGGTATAAACACAGTGTTGTCCTGCTCCTGTGAGTGAGACAGCCATCTAAGTGACGTCATGGGTCAAGGCCACCAATCGTAGATGACCTGCGCAAAACCGACCTTATTTGGGTCCAGAGATGAGCACACTGTTTGAGTCTCTACACTGTGGAGCCACCACTCTCCATAATGATGGGTTGATGGCTTGAACAACGAACTTTGTAAAGTTCTGACAGGTGAGCTCCGGGACGATTTTCGGTGCTATGTTAGCCGCCGCTTTGCCCAATAGTGGAAGTGTGACTGCAATTTTTTTGATGATCATTATCAAAGCCAATATCCTTAAGGGCTTGATGATTGCCAGATACGTGTGTATATTGTGCTGGTCGGGGGTCAAACTTGGGTAATTGTACGTGCGGTTTGGTTGCCATTTTGCCAAATATTTCCTCACTAATTCTCTTCTACACCCGGGTCAAGAACCACCGCTGGCCACCAGTGTAATGCTTGGTGAAAAAGGCCCGACTCCTCGGTCCTAGAACACCTAACGTGTAGTGGGGTTCTCTTTCGAGACCGGGGCTTAGTGCAATAAAGAGAGGTAGGACACAAAAACTCCAGGCAATAACCTTTACCCATATATTACCACAGTTAGACACAGGACAAAAACAGCAAATAATACACCCCATTATGTGACAGAAAATAAAACCTTAACTAGATAATTAGTGTCTTGCAGGATACTGGCTTCACAGACACTGGTGCTAACACTATAAGTTTAGTGCACAGGTGTACATGGAATACAGGATCGTGGTGCACGTGGGAGCGTAGGAGTGGGTCTCACACGAGGGGGGGGGGGATGAGGGGTGACTTGCGGAGGGTCAGATCAGAGTTATAATAATATTGGGAGGGAATTGATGTTACATATTCTAGCTTAGTATTTTCTGATAGCAAAGGGATTTTGACAATTGATTATATTGCTAGTCCAGGTTCTTACATACACACTGACTGCTGAGAGGAGACTTCTTACGGGAGGGTAAGAGACACTGGGAATTTACTGTGTTTATGGTAATATGAGCAGGAGGATATTACTGACACTTTTTCTCTACTGTTTCTGGACAGGAAAGGATGTTTGGATATTTTACTATGGAAAATCTCTCGTGGTAGGAGTCTTACTGATTTTAAACAAGGGCGTCACACGTGAGTCTGATTCACCAGAACTTAGTCTCTACACTCGTCCTTATCAGTCCGCCCGTGATATCACTTGCCCCGGTATTCAATATACACTAAGTCACTGTATCACTGTTACACTAATTCTGGGGCAACATCACACTTAGCATGTCATTTATATGGTGGGGGTGGCGGGGAGACATGCCGGCGACAACTATGCCGGAAATGGGGCACCACTAGGGGGGGGCGTGCCGAGAGGGCACGGGACGACTCGCAAGGGCATCCTCTCTCGTCCAGGGCTGCAGATGGCGAAGGGGCCCGTAGTCTCCAGGCTGGATACAGGGGTGTGGCCCTCAGGACTGGGGCCAAACAGGTCCAGGAATCTCTGGCTTAGGTCTCGGCCGGAGGTTGAGGTATTCCACCGTCGGGGCTTAGAGGGATCACACCCGGGCATCCTGGGGAGGGCCTGGAGTATCCGAGGACTGCGGCCCCCAGAGTCAAGGGGCACCATCAGGGAGGGGCTGTGGCACCGACCTGAATTAGGGTCCATCAGGTGGGTCTTCTCCAGAGCCAGGCGTAACGAACAGAGGCTGAGGGAGGCTCTAGGGCCTCCCTGGGGTCCTTCTGTGCTGGAGGTCCGGGCACTCATCTCACGCTGGGGCGGTGATACTGCTTGCACTATTTCTCTGGCCGTGGGCCCGGCTATTGGCCATGGCTGCCCAAGGGTGCAACTATAGGGCGCCAAGGCCCGGCTATTGGCTGTGGCCTGAGTGGGGGAATCAGCGTGCCTCTGGACACATTCGGAGTGGCTGTCGGCCATCTGACTAAGGCGGGAGCGGCCTCTTGCCATCTCCTGCAGGAGGAAGGGTGAGTGGCTATAGGCTGACTCGGGGGCAGCACCTTCGGAGCAGCTATCAGCCATCTGGCAAAGGCGGGAGCGGCCTCTTGCCGTCTCCTTCTGCTGATGGAATGAGCCGCTATCGGACAACTCGGGGACAGCACCTTCGGAGCGGCTATTGGCTGTCTGACGAAGGCAGGAGTGGCCTCTTGCCATCTCCTTCTGCCGGAGGAATGGGTGGTTATCGGCCTTCTCGGGGGCAGCACCTTTGGAGCAGTATCGGCCCTCTGACGAAGGCGGGAACGGCCACTTGCCGTCTCCTTCTGCCAGGGGGAGGAGCGGCTATCGGCCATCTCCTGCAGGAGGGGGTGTTGGGTGGGTATCGGCCGTCCCAGGAAGGACACCTGGTGAAGGCGGAAACAGCTATCAGCCATCTCGTCGTAACCCTCAGGTCGGTGAGACACCGATTCCCTTACGAGGGGTGGGTGGATATCGGCCATCCCTAAAGAGAAAGCACCTTCGGAGCGGCCATCGGCCATCTCCTGAGGGGCGCTAGTCGTTGCTGGACAGACAGCTCCACCCCGATCTGATCTGGTGGCCCCACTCCCTGAAGGTAGTGTCATCTTCCTGCTAGGGTGATGGTGAGGCGGCTGAGTGCTAGAGGGGCGCACAGCCCAGGCTGACTTGTGCCGTTGTCGCACTGCATCCTGTGATTCGGCTGCGGCTACTCCGTGGGGTCCGGGTGGGGGTGTTGGTGAGTTTCTGGGGGCACTATGCTGTAGTCCACGCATTTCAGACACCTTACTTGTGGTCAAAGTGGCTTTGTTTCACATGGTTGGGGAAATGATTCTAAAGCAATATTAAACACATCCTCTGAAGGACTTCCAGCAAAAATTTCCTCAGGGTAGTTGGTTATTTTAAATATGACAGAACTAAAGGAGATTTTCGACAAAAATCAAGTTCAAAATTGTGAACATCACATCACACAGAATGTTAAAAACTGTTCTTGCATGTAAAAGACTGACATGCCTAACCTAAACATTGCTATGAAAGGCTAGTCATGAAATAAATCAATTTTCTTTGAGTTTTATTTTTTCCTGTGTAGGAACAGTACAGGTAGTTATTTTTACGTATAGCCAATGAAGAATGCATGAGATACCTAAATAGTAAAAAACTACTTAAAAATATAGAAAATATGCAAAACCGTGAACCTGCATGAAGTCAGTATTTCCGAGTTGGCATCCACATTTTGTCACGCTTTATTAATCACCAAAATAAACCGACAGACATAATTAACCTGCTGCATCCCCACCGATTTTTCACCACTGACTCCCCCCAATCCCGGCAGATTTTCAAAAAATTTGTTATTTGGCTAAAACCTCCGCTTTTTATGAGAAACATTGGAAAATGCCCATAAAAGTGCTCAGCTGAGCTTATAATTGCATTATGCAGATGTCCCTTTGAATACCTGGTACTGTCTTGTGTGGCCCGTGCTCCAGAGAAAACATTTTCTATGGGAGGAGTAACTATTCCAAACCATTCATAAAAGGTTAGATACTTATTAATTTGGTAAGAATTTATATGTAGTACAAGAGTATATTGGTTTTCAGACAATAATATAGGCAATATAAGCATTGTTTCACTCACCAAACACATCAAGATACCTCACCTTCCTTTACGATGTTACCGCCTCATCACTTCTGCTTGTTTCTTCCTCTGGCATGTTTCTTCCTTTGTCCTTCACCTCAGGAATAACTTTCGTCTTGAATTTCGTCATTGAAGAGACCGTGGCACGACAAGTCTTTACTAGCCAGGTTACTGCTAACAGGTGAGTTGCCAAGAATATGGCATGCGGGGGGAGGAGATACTGTCAGGCAGGGCCAGGCAGTATCCCTGCCTGATGAGGGGTAGAGGAAGGTCTCCTACATATGCTTAACAAAAATCACTCAAAAACTTGAAAACAAATGACGGACCTCGCAAATGCAAAATGTACGCATATGTCGTTGGGTGTCACCATGACAAAATGTGGGAATGTATCCATACGTCATCGGGATGCCTCGGATTAAAAACAATAACTACCTGTAACTGCAAAGCACAGAACCAATTGCATTACCCAAAATTTACAACTCAGTATATGCCATGACATGTCAAACATTTTTATTGTCATCATAATACCACCCACACCAAACATAAATGTGACGTTAAATAAATAAATCAAGAAGTATACACACAATTCACAAGCTGAGGGTCATAGAAATTTTTGGCTTGTATAACTTTGAACTTGTCAGCCTTCACAACATTTCTTTTGAGTACTCTCATAGATATTTGCACTCTTTGCAAAATAATAAACACCATACAATACTTATTGACTTACTCAGAGGTGACTGTTGTCCTTGCCATCATTAAATATATGGCAAAGAGGGAAGAATGAGAAATATCATAAGGAATTAGCCGAGCGGTGTTTACATTTACGATCCAACAGCAGGAGGTTGGAAGGGGACAACATTACTCCCAACCATTGTTGAGGCAAAGTCAACCGGACAAGTCCTGGTTGGAATATGATGACGTCATAATGTTGGATTTTGTCCTCGCCTGTACAAGAAAATGACGCCGAAGTCAACATTACGACATAAATAGCCAACAGAAGCCAACTTCGGTTGACTTATAATTCTCGCGAAATCATGGCTCTGGTTAACCCGAGGCGTCCCGTCGACATATGGATACATTGCAACATTTTGCATTTGCCAGTCCCGACGACGTACTGGTACGTCGTGCAATTGCAAGGTCCCTAATTAGCACAATTTTCAATTTTCTTTGCGCGTGATTTTTCATACGTATACATGGGACACCTTCCTCTATTCCTCTACAAGATGCCAAGCAGGGACAATGCCTTACACTGCATAAACTCCCACCCCCTTGCACGCCATTGTCTCGGCAATTCACCTGTTACCAGTGACCCGGCCAATAAAGACATTCAGGGCCAGAGTGATTCCCCAATCGATGACAATGTGGAGGACAAAGTTTACATAGCATTAGAGGAAGAAACAGTTAGAAATAATGATCAGGTAATATGGCAAAAGAAGGTCAGGTATGGTGATGAGTTAGTGAGTGAAACAATGCTTATAATGCCTATATTACTGTTTGAAAACCAATATACTCTCATACTACATATAAATTCGTACCAAGTAAATATATAAATACCGTTTATGAGTGGTGTGAAATAGTTACCCTCCCACAGAACTTGTTTTATTGGTGCCAGCCTGTTAGAAAACCCAGTCAGGTAAGGAGGTACTGCTACCTGGATCGAGTATTTTAAACCTCAGGTGAGCGATTTCTCTATGAAATATCGATGTTTCTCACCAAAAGCGGAGGTTTTAGCAAAAAAAAAAAAAAAATCTAAAATACCTCGGGATTGGGGGTGTCAGAGGTGCGAAATAGCTCGGAATGTGATGCGTTAACCCTTTAACCGCGGGCATTATTTTGACCCGACTGGCCCCCCCCGGGGGGTTCCAGCCAAAATGTATACAAACTTTAAACCTTTATAACTCTGCACAGAATAAATCTAGAGCAAAAAATAAGGTACCATTAGAAAGTACTAACCTTCAGCTTTGCAATGATGTAAGTTTCATGATTTTGTTGACTATCACTGGACGGGCAGTGCCATTAGAAGTAAGCGATCTAAAATCACTATTTTTTGCCCCACACACCATTACCAAATGCCAACCTCACTCTGATAATAATACTATAAACATATATGAACACTGCACATACAATAAACACCCACTCTGTGTTCACTGAGGCAGGTAAAAGGCACTGTAATTGCCTGCACTTCACTGCCACATCAGCGCCATTGTCACTCACAAAGCTGGACACATACTGATGCGTGTTTGGGCAGGGGTGGGGTGGGGGGCCCAGGGGGTGGGAGGTGGGGGCCCGGGGAGTGGGAGGAGGGAGGTGGGGGGTCGGCTGGAGTGAAAGAACTTAATAGCTACTCTCCCTTGAAACAATTGGCGCACGGAAAAAACACGCGGTATTCAAAATATTCACAAACATTCCAGAATGACACCCGTGGTTTGGTCCAGTTTTTGCAATGTCATTCTGGAATGACACCCGGGGTTAAGGGGTTAAAGACCATGGTGAATGAATGAATGAATGAATGAAAGAAAATGTGACATGGCGGCACAACAGCAGAGGTCATATGCCACCGAACATAAAATTAAAAGAAAGTAAAAATACATAAAAAATGATAAAAAGCCGAGATAAACAATGCATAAAACAAATTAACAATGTAAAAGAATAAAACAAACCAAAGTTAAAAAACATGGTGGAAAGATATGGGTTAAAATTAGAACACTAACATTAAAATGCAAACTAAATAATCAAAAACCTCTACAGCTTGTGAAGAAGGCCAGAACTCAACACAAAAGAGAAAGTGCCTCCCCCCATAGTACAAGCCTTTTCCCCAAGAACCGAAGAAAGAAGGTACGATCCATCGGCAGCTCGGCACCCAGATAGATACTGCAGACGAAGGTCCCCAAGACTGGGGCATTCGACAAGGAAATGCCGCACAGTCAAAGGAACCAGACAGTCATCACAATAGGGAGGGGGCGCCCTCTCTATTAAAAAAACATGAGTCAGCCTAGTATGGCCAATCCGGAGACGAGCCAAAGCTGTTTTCCACTGTCGGGACAGTCCCACATACCCCCCATCACCCAGGTTCCTACTAATGCTGTGGAGTTTGTTCGCCCCTGCTGCATCCCACCTCTGCTGCCAGCAGAGACGGACAGCATCCACAGTGGCTCCACATAAATCCTGGGATGGGACACGGCATTGAGGAGAGGAAGGGCGAGAGGCAGCAGCTCTCGCCAAAGAGTCAGCAGCTCATTGCCCACGACCCCCACATGTGCAGGGACCCAACACATTTGTACAGAGTATCCTCGCCTACCTAATAAGTAGAGCCACTCCAAGACAGACATTACTAGGGGATGTGATGGAAAGCCACGTGACAAAGCTTGTAGAACACTGGCCAAGTCACTAAAAATGGTAAAAGAAGCTGGAAGAAAGCTAAAAATCAATTCAAGTGCAACTAAAATGGCAGTAAGTTCAGCAGTAAAAACAGATGCACAAGGAGGGAGACTCCCACCATGGCTAAAATCACGAAAGATCAAACCAAAGTCTGTCCCCACATGGGATTTAGAGCTATCAGTATATACATGGATCGAGTCAGTGTGAGCAGAGGCATGTTCTAAAAATAAGACAAAGCTGCCTGTGAGGAAAGAGAGGCTTTCCTCTCAAGGAGGAGTAGACTGTAGCACCAGTTGAGCAGGGCAGTACTCCCGAGGTGGATGGAAAGTTGATGACAGGGAGTGCTGGAGCTCCCGTTTCATCAGCCCTCAGGACTAGTTCCTAACCATCCCCCTTTGCTGAACTTTTTCAGTGTCTCAGTTACACAGAGAGTAGGCCAGCATGCTCTCCAGTACAAATTTCTCTATCTACACCAAACTACATGCACAGTACACACTACACTTCTATTCAAAATTCAACTTTATAAAATGGTGTCTCATCACCAAGCCTCGGAGTCCCCAAGGGGGGGGGACCATAAATGCCCCCACCATCCGCCCCTCTCCCGGTGACGACTCGAGGTGCCTGGAACCACTGTCTGACTCTCTTCTTCTTCATTTCTGCAACATTCGCGGCCTTTCCTCTAACTTTTGCTCTGTTGAGCACCACCTCTCCTCCTCTAAACCTCACCTTCTTTTTCTAACTGAGACTCAGCTGTCTGAGGCAACTGACAGCAAACCCTTTTCTGTATCCTCCTACTTTCTCTATACTCATTTCAAAGCCAAAGGTGGCTGTTGTGTATATATACACAACGACTTATCTTGCTCTCGTGTTTCTGAACTCGATTCTTCTGAATTCTCTACACTCTGGCTTCGGCTTTCCTGTCATTCTCTGACTAAATATATCTGTGCTGTTTACTTATCCCCTAATTCTACTGACTATCAGAAATTCTTCAACTATCTTACTTCTACGATGGAACACATTCTATCCATTTCTCCTTTCTCTGAAATCTCCATTCTAGGAGATTTCAATGTTCACCACCGCCTTTGGCTCTCCTCTCCTTTCACGGATCCACCTGGTGAACAAGCCTTCATCGTTTCTATCCTTAATGACCTAGAGCAGCTTGTACAGCACCCTAACCGTATCCCTGACCGCCTTGGAGAGAGCTCCAACATACTTGACCTCTTCCTCACAACTAATCCTTCTGCTTACTCTGTTAATCTTTTCTCTCCATTGGGCTCCTCCGATCACAACCTTATCACCTTAACCTCTCCTATCACTCCGGTACGGCCTGTGGACCCTCCAGGGAAACGTCGTCTGTGGCATTTTGGAGCCGCGGACTGGGAGGCCCTCAGGCAGTACTTCTTTGATTTTCCCTGGAATGATTATTGCTTCCATGGCCGGGAGCCATGTGAGTGTGCCTTGCGCATTACGGAGGTTATTCTCTCAGGCATGGAAGCATACATTCCTTTCTCATATCTTTTGACTAACGCAAATGCTGTCTGCAATAAGGAGAGGGCCTACAAAAGGTACTGGAGCCAACCCACCCCATAATCACATCATCTTTATGTTTCTGCCCGGAATCGTGCTAAGTCTGTTCTTCGCTCTACTAAAAATAATTTCATCCATACTAAATGCTCTCAACTCTCCAACTCGAATTCTTCCCGCTCCTTCTGGCATCTTGCCAAAAATCTTTCTAACAACTTTACCTCATCATCCTTCCCTCCTTTTTTCTACTCTGATGGTTCTGTAGCTATTTCTTCTACTGATAAAGAAGATCTCTTTGCACAGACTTTCTCCTCCAATTCCACCTTAGACGATTCCGGTGCTGTTCCTCCATCACTTCCCCCCTTTGACTTCCTCATAGCTGACATTAAATTTTCTTCAGTTGATGTATTTTCTGCCATCACTGGCCTCAGTACTAACAAGGCATATGGGCCTGATGGAGTCCCTCCTGTTGTTCTCAAGAACTGTGCTTCTGTGCTTACACCCTCCCTAGGCAAACTCTTTTGCCTTTGTCTGTCAACTTGTACCTTTCCTTCTTGCTTGAAGTTTGCTCTCATTCAGCCAGTTCCAAAGAAGGGTGACCACTCCCAACCCTCCAACTATCGTCGAATTGCTTTAACGTCCTGTATTTCAAAAGTATTCGAGTCAATTCTCAATAGAAAAATTTTAAGGCATCTTTCCTAACACAACCTTCTTTCTGATCGTCAGTACGAGTTCCGTCAGGGACGCTCCACTGGCGATCTTCTCACCTACCTTTCAGACTCCTGGTCATCCTCCTTTCGGGACTTTGGCGAAAGCTTTGCCATTGCACTTGACATCTCAAAGGCTTTCGATCGAGTCTGGCATAAATCTTTAATTTCCAAACTGCCCTCCTACGGTTCCTATTCTTCTATCTGTGCCTTCATCGCTAGCTTCCTTTCTGGTCGTTCTATAGCCGCTGTTGTAGACGGCCATCGTTCTTCTCCTAGTTCTATCAACAGTGGTGTTCCTCGGGGCTCTGTCCTATCACCAACTCTCTTCCTTTAATTCATCAATGATCTTCTAAGCTGTACATCTAACCCTATCCACTCATACGCTGATGACTCCGCCCTTCACCTTTCCATTCGGTTCCCGCGACGCCCATCTCAACAGTTACTTCAACAAACAAGGGATGAGGCTATGGCACACCTAATGTCTGACTTGGCTCGTATCTCTGACTGGGGTAAAAATAATATGGTTGTTTTTAATGCATCTAAGACTCAGTTCTTACACCTATCAACCCGACAAAATCTTCCACAGTTGTATCCACTAATGTTTAATAATATTCAGCTTAATCCTGCATCATCCTTGAACATGCTTGGGGTTTCATTTACTCGGGACTTATCTTGGAAAGATCATATTACATCTCTTGTAAAATCTGCTTCCAAGAGATTGGGTGTGCTAAGCCGGCTCCGTTCTTTCTTCACCCCTGCACAATTGTTGACTCAATACAGGGGTTTTATCCGCCCCTGTGTGGAGTACAACTCTCATGTGTGGGGAGGCTCCCCACATACAGCTCTTCTCAATAGAGTGGAGTCAAAGGCTTTTCGTCTCATTAACTCTCCTCCTCTTACTGACTCCCTTCAACCTCTGTCTCTTCGCTGCACTGTTGCATCTTCATCTCTTTTCTATCGCTACTTTAATGGTCACTGCTCCTCTGAACTGTCTGCTTGCATTCCTCCACCTCTATGACGGGCGCGTAGCACCCGTCTGGCAGCAAACTCTCATCCCTTTTCTGTCCAACTCTCTAATGCAAGAGTTAACCGTTACTCCCAGTCTTTCATTTATGCAACAGGTCAACTCTGGAACTGTCTCCCTCTGTCTGTATTTCCTGCTGCCTATGATCTCCAGTCTTTCAAACGCAGTGTGTCCAGGTATCTCAAAATGATCGGATCTTGAATTTGGCTCTCTATTGTATTTTGTTTTTCTCTTGGAGGGAACTGTTACTGCGGGCTCATGGCCTTTGGTTCCTTCTTCCTCGCATAAAAAAAAAAAAATAGAAGTGGTCACTTGGTTGTACCTCTGGAAGAAGCCAGGGGGCCACTCGGGGGACATGCACAGGACAAACAGGAGAGGACTAGACACCCAACTTCTCCATGGCAGCCCTCACTCTGTTCCTGAACGGGTGGATAGTGAGGGTGGGTGTCATAAAAGGTGAGAAGAGCGACCTCAGATACAGCTTGACAACTCAGTGAGGCTGGAAGATGGTGAAGGCAGTGCCAACACTGCACCATTAACTCGTCACGTCCCGAGCTGTTTTGCACCTCTGACACCTCCCGATCCCGAGGTATTTTCGATTTTTTTTTTTTTTTTTGGCTAAAACCTCCGCTTTTGGTGAGAAACATCGAAAATTCATAGAGAAATCGCTCACCTGAGGTTTAAAATACTTGATCCAGGTACCAGTACCTCCTTACCTGACTGGGTTTTCTAACAGGCTGGCACCAAAGAAAATGAGTTCTATGGGGGGGTAACTATTTCACACCACTCATAAACAGTATTTATTTATTTACTTGGTACGAATTTATATGTAGTACGAGAGTATATTGGTTTTCAAACAGTAATATAGGCATTATAAGCATTGTTTCACTCACTAACTCATCACCATACCTGACCTTCTTTTGCCACATTACCTGATCATTATTTCTGACTGTTTCTTCCTCTAATGCTATGTAAACTTTGTCCTCCACATTGTCATCGATTGGGGAATCACACTGGTCCTGAATGTCTTTACTGGCCAGGTCACTGGTAACAGGTGAATTGCCGAGACAATGGCGTGAGGGAGGGAGGTGGGAGGTTATGCGGTGTAAGGCATTGTCCCTGCTTGGCACCTTGTAGAGGAATAGAGGAAGCTGTCCCGTGTATATGTACAAAAAATCACTCGCGAAAATTGAAAATTGTGCAAATTAGGGACCTTGCAATTGCACGACGTACCAGTACGTTGTCGGGACTGGCAAATGCAAAATGTTGCAACGTACCCATACGTCAACGGGACGGGGCAGGTTAAGGACGGCGGAGATCCAGCAGTGCTTCGTTCGCATCAACCAACAGGTTTTCAATCGGGAAGGACCAGAAAGCCCCAGCTGACAAGCGAATCCCAGCATATTGGACAGAATTTAGTGGCCGCAGCCGTGCCTCAGTAGCAAAGGAGTACACCAAACACCCATAGTCCAATTTGCTCCTAACTGAGGCACAGTAAAGTCGGAGCAGGATGGTTCTGTCAGCGACCCAAGACAAATGAGATAGAGTTCTTAAGAGAGACAGGGCACGGAGGCATGAGAGTCGTAATGAACGGATATGAGGTACCCACGTCAGTCTCCTGTCGAAGACAAGTCCGAGAAACCTTGTTTCATCTACACATTGCACCCTGTGGCCATATAACTGGAGATCTGGGTCGGGGTGAACTCCTCTCAAGTGGCAGAAATGCAATGTCACCGTTTTTGTTGTGGAGAAATGGAAGACATGCACTGTGGCCCACTGAGAGACCCGGTCCAGAGCAAGCTGTATGCGACATTCAGCCACAGACATTTGGGAAGCAGCATACCATAAAGCCAAATCATCAACATACAGTGAGGCTGACACCTCAATGCTATTGCTAAAAGGGACACACTAAGGACACTTCCCTAAGGCACCCCTTCCTCCTGAGGGTACAAAGGAGACAGGGTGACACCAACCCTAACTCTGAATGAACGGTCACACAGAAAATTTAATATAAAGAGGGGTAGCCTGCCACATAAACCAAAAGAATGCAGTTGTTGGAAGATACCAAACCGCCATGTAGTATCATATGCCTTTTCTAGATCAAAGAAAACGCACACTAGATGCTGCTGTCTAGCAAAAGCATCACATGCTGCAGCCTCAAGACGGACAAGTGCATCTGTTGTTGAGCGACATTTATGAAAACCAGACTGACACTGAGAAAGACATTCATTCCTTTCTAGGAAATACATTAGGTGCATGCTGACCATTTTCTCAAATAATTTGCACATGCAGAACGTTAAGGCAATTGGCCGATACTCCATGGGATTGTAACCTGCCTTCCCCGGCTTCTGGAATAGCAGGACAATGGCCTCACGCCAAGAGATGGGAAGAGAAGATTCCCTCCAAATTCTGTTATAAAGGCTGAGGAGAAAGGACAGTGCATCATCATCCAGGTGTTGAAGCACTGTGTAGGGAATATCATCCGGCCCTGGTGAGGTGTCACGGCAGATGGAAAGGGCAGATTGGAGTTCACGACAAGAGAAAGGGAGGTTGTAGGACTCAACATTCCCTGAACGGAAGTCCAGTACCCTTGCCTCTTCTATCTCCCGTTGTCTGGCAAATATTGATGAGCTAGCACCTCTCTGACTGACGCCGCAAAGGCGCACGCAAAATTATCGGCCACAGCTGCAGGGTCACCAACAGGCTCACCATTAGACATCAGCACGGGGGACCTATCTTGAATGAATTTTCCTGAAATCTTTTGCACCCTCTTCCACACCTGAAACACTGGTGTCTTTAAGTTTACAGATGACACATAAGCCATTCAAGAGTCCCGCCTAGCTTGTTTCAGTACCCGACGAGCCTTTGCCCGCGCCCTTTTGAACTCGACAAGATAATGCTCTGTTATGTATCTATGATAACGGGAGAAGGCTAACTTCTTCTCACATACAGCAACAGTGCAATCCTCATTCCACCATGTGACTGGTCGATAGCAATATGTGCCAGAAGTTTTAGGAACAGTATGAAGGGCAACAGAATGCAGAACAGAGGTAAAGAATGAAACAGCCTCGTCAATATTTGGAAAGTCTTCAATGGAGACATCAACAGAAATTAGAGAGGAGAAAAGAGACCAGTCTGCCTTGTCCAATATCCACCTGAGTAAACACGAACAGGGACTAGATACTGCTGCAGTAAGGAGGATGGGAAAGTGATCGCTTCCATGGAGATCCTCCATAACCTCCCAGGTAAAGTCCATGAGGCAGTCAGGAGAGCAGACAGAGAGGTCAATTGCAGTAAATGAACCCGTTTGGAGGTGAAAATGTAAATGCCCCAGTATTGAAGAAGGCAAGATCCTCATCCTCCATTAACCCCTAAAGTGCAGCCGTCGACAGCCGACCCCCCCGTGTGGCGGGGTTGTATCGCAGTCTGAGTACCTGTAGGAAAATATTTGCCAAAAATCAGAGATTAAACCTAGAACATTATAATTTTTATGGCAGATAGTACTTACATTCAGCTTTCTCCAGAGACAGGTGTTGAGCCTTCTTGGACTACCCAAGGACTTGTGGAGACTTGCAAAGTTGGGTAACAAAATCTTCACTTTCACACCTCCAGCAACCCAGTTTCCCTTCTACCATAGCCTCAGTCTGTCACAGTACACTTTATACTACAACGTACTGGTAGTTTGGAATCCGTATTTGTACAATAAGCACTGAAAATAAGGCTACAATCAACGGAACGTACGGCCGACATGCAGCACGGCGGAGGTCTTCCCGTCACTGAACAAACATTTCCCTTTTCACAGCTAAAAACAAGTATACTACATTATTTTCCATCATAGTACTTCCCAAAGGCTCGCATGTCACTATTACGGCCATAAAAATCACTGTCACTGCCCGTATTGTGAAGCGGGAATGAGAAAGACCACCGCGGCGCGCTTTTATTCTGCCTTACGCCAGTCACTTTATTCTCGTTCCTGTCGGCCGCTCGCACTTCATTTCTATCGCTCACTTTCACTCTCGCTGTCAGTTTAGTGCCTAATTCATCACTGTCACTGTCATTACTTATAAAAATAATATTTCCTACACACCAAACTGTCACTGTCATAACATAGAATAGAAAAATATGCTTTCAACTTCTTACACTGGAGTGACTATCACTCTCAATACTTATATTACTACTATGTACAATAATTTACACTGAAATCACTATCACTGTCAGTGCTTTAACAACTACATACACTAATTTACACTCAACTGACTGTCACTGTGAGTACGTACAAGAAAACTAAGCACTAGTATCACTGTCACTCAGTATTATTTACATATTTCTACTCTTATTTTCAATATCTACTCAGGCTGTGGTAGTCAAAGAAACACGGGTAAGCACACAGGGGAATCTGACACTCTTTGCAGTGCAAGGAGGTGCGTCTAAAAGTTCGTTCTTGCCGGTTTGTGTGGCTGCAAACATAGCATCTCCTCAGTGCTTTCCCCCTCTTGGCAGTGCTAGGCAGTGGCTCCAGGCGGTGTTGCTTAAGGTAGTCCTGGCACTGTAGGCGGTCTGGAGGTGTCTGTGAGTGGCGCCTGGGACCTGATGGCAGTACCTGCCCAAAACGCTGAAGCAGCTGGTAGACACAAGTCTTCGAAAACCGCCTGAGAGAGTAGTTAGCTGGCTTCCTGTTCTTGATCTTATACAGGATGAAGGAGTTCAGCATTCCCATATCAAGCAAGTGCAAGAACACTTTCCTGTACCAGCGCCGGTTCCTCCTCAGGCAGTCAATCTCTCCGATCGTCATATCAGACTTGTCCACCAGCTGCATAATGACGTTGTAGTCAATTACAGCATCAGGCTTCATCACAGGCTCGCCAGTCCTTCTGTCGACCTTCCCTGTGGCTTGGATTTCCCCCTTGTGTACTGTGGTGAGCATATTGACGATCCTCTTGTCGTGCCACCGTATCGCCAGCATCTTCTCTGATTTCTTCAGGTGCACGTCTCCCCGCTTTGATCTTGCGGCCTCAGGGAAGACAGGGTAGTGTGCCCTATTGCTCCTGACAGTGCCACAGGAGCCGACGCCATGACCTGAAAGGTACTTGGTGAGTTTCGGTGCTGTATAATAATTGTCCGTATACAGGACATGATTCCCACCGAAGTACTTTTCCAGAAGCACTTTCACCACAGAGCCAGAGAATCCAAGGGGGTTGGTCTTGTCCAAGTCCACATTGCTGGCAGTGTAGATGACGAAGTCTAGGATGAACCCCATCTTGCAGTCGCACAGCATGAAAAACTTTATTCCAAAGCGGTGGCGTTTGCTAGGAATATACTGCACGAACCAAAGACGGCCCCTGAACAAAACCAAGGACTCGTCGATCACTACTTTCTTGAAGGGCCGAAGGAACGTCATAAACTTGTCCTTGATCATGTTCAGGATTTCCCTCACTTTCCATAGGGGGTCAGTCTGGGAAGGCTCATCATTGTTTGCGAAGTGCAGGTACGTCATGAGTTGCCTGAAACGATCCCGAGTCATGTACTTGTTGAAGATAGGTGTGGGGCAAAGGTTGTCAGCACTCCAGTACTCCTCGAGCTTGTGCTTCCAGTTATGTGGCATCAGAAGCATCAAGCTGATGAATACAAATAGTTCCCGGATCGTCACAGGAACCCATGCTGCCATCCGCAACATGGATGGCGTTGCACCTTCACCTTCACGAACTGCAGCACATTGTCCTTTGTACCTGTTGGTCTCGGTACAAATATGCTGCATGACTTCGTCATCCAGGAAGGCCAACAGGTAGTCCAAGCATTCACCACCCTCGGGGACAGGGAAGTCAGCCTAGATCCCACACCCAGTTGAATCAAAGGGCAGATCCTCTGGCACAAAATCAGAGCCCTCAGACCACACGAAGGCGTCCAGAGTGCCCTGCCTAGGCTAGGAGTGGGTGGGTGCATCGAAGGGTGAGGCAGGCCGTGTGGCAGTGGGTGAGGCAGGTGGTGAGGCAGTGGGTGAGGCAGGCCGTGTGGCAGTGGGTGAGGCAGTGGGTGAGGCAGGCCGTGTGGCAGTGGGTGAGCTAGGTCGGGCATGTGCGGTTGTGGTGGTGATGGGGAGAGTGGGAGAAGGTTCAAGGTCACTCACAGTAGGCTGGGTGGTGAGTTGCCTAGTGCGATAAACCTTACCACAAATTTTAGCACTAGGAGACACTTTTCTACTCATGCCAGCACGAACACGGGGCCTACGGAAACCTCTACGACTACCAGACTGTCTACTTCCCTTCCGAGGTGGTGAAGGAGACTCCGAAGACTCTGGAGAAATCACAGCAGACGATGATGACGAGAGAATGGGGCTGGGGGTGTGAGGCGGTATGGCGGCGGCCTGACCTGAGGTTGGGGACAATGGCCAGCCTGCGGAGAACAATGACTGGGAACCGGGGTCACCACTTCGCTTCCTCTTTGCCCCCTTGCCATACACCACTCCCTTCTGCACTGGAGCCTTGCCTGACGAGGTACTAAGCACAGCAATTGTCTCTTCCTGCACCTCAGACTCAGCACTCGATAAAGTGTCTGATTCCGCAAGGCTCGACAACACAGCAACATCACTACCGTACTCCATAGAGGCTTTCAGTAATTCTAGGCCTATAGCAGACTCACTCAGGCCCTTTGCACTCCCTAGTAAGGGTTTAGAAGGGGTAGAGGTCACAAAGCCCTTTTTCGGAGGGCTTGAAGGCACTGACTCGGAAGAGCTAGAATTCGACATAATGTCACCTTGAAAGCCTGCGGTAAACTGACACTAAACAGGGGCCAACCGCGCAAAAAAAAGCTAGTGTGACAACTGGGGAAACAAGCGTTTCCAATTAGCATAAACTGCTTGCAAGAGGAAAGCGCAGATTGACATTTCTGAGCAGTCAGCACGCTGCCATATATCACAGCCAGGGTGGCCGGGCTGCGGTGGGGGGGGGTAAAAAAAAAAGATACTTGGCAACAACGGAGGTCGGTGGTACAAAGGTCAAGTATGCTAATAGTAGCTAAAGGGTGGCGGTACTGATAGACAATACCAGCTTGAACCTGCTTGCCCACGTTTATTCAAAATTAACTCAAAT
The DNA here is from genome assembly GCF_032717465.1 of Coenobita brevimanus. Lineage (NCBI taxonomy): Eukaryota > Metazoa > Arthropoda > Malacostraca > Decapoda > Coenobitidae > Coenobita > Coenobita brevimanus. The sequence continues at coordinate 9,158,157 of NC_136969.1, forward strand.
CGCAAACGCAACAATCTGCCGTTATGTCCTTTTCGGCGAGCGTCGCGTTTGCGACGCCCCGCATTTTAGGGGTTAAGGACGTCAACAAACTCCCACGTTGGTTAATAAGACAGTCACCCCACAAAGGGTGGTGACCATTAAAGTCCCCCAAGAGAAGAATGGGCCTAGGTAACTGACCAAGCAGGTTCTGAAATTCCATCCTACTGACTGCTGTGTTGGGCGGTAAATAAATGGAATAAACTGTATACCAGCAGTGGGCATACAACTGCACAGCAACACACTGGAGGTCAGACTGGAGGTGGACTGGCCGATGAGGGACGTCAGCCCTCACCAAAACAGCACCACCTCCAACAGGATCCTGGGTTGGAGCCGAGTAAAAAACATCATACCCAGGTGGTGCATGAGGAGTGGCAAGCCCTACAAGAGTTTCCTGGAGACACACGCACAAAGGTATTAGCCAGGAGGGTCCGCAGCTCCTCCCAATTACCATGCAGCCCTCAACAATTCCATTGTAATATACTGGCTGAGAATGCCTTAGTACCCACAGCAAAGGAAGAATCAGGTTGAGGGGCGAGACAACCTTGCCCTTGGCAAGCAACCAGATTTAGATTGCTGCTTAGAACTGCCCTTAGAAAGGGACTGCCTGACACCGTTATGGTGTACAGTGTGCTGCCCAGCTGAAGATAACCTGGAGGAAGAAGAAGAGGGCCGGACGATGGTTTTCTTTGGCAGGGCAAGAGATGGTTTGGTAGGTGGACTGCAAACTGCCCTAGCCGGAATAGAGCAGGCACCACGAGAAGGAGCACAATCAGTAGCGAGTCCCACAGTACTGGAATCCTGAGAGGGTAAGGCCTCATGCAGCTGAGCAGGCGCATCAACTACCTGAGGACCACCACTTTCTGGCGGTGGCTGGGTCGTCAGGAAGACGCCATCCCCAGCCTGCACTTGCCCAGACCCCTGAGCATCCCGAGGAGGAGGAGTAGTGGGCTCCACTGCAGAGATCTCTGGTAGCAGCGCTTTGCTCTCTGAGCACTCTGAGGAGCCATGGTGATGCTTACCTTGCACAGGAAGGACATCGGGAGTTTTGGATGTGTCAAAGCAAGGTGTAGCATCAACACGGGTGTTTGTCATAGGAGGAACTGGAGGAACTGGGATGGGGGAGGCACTCCCAGATGCTGGAAGCACCACCACAGAGGGGACACCCCCACAGACAGGGAGCACCTCCCCGGAAGAAGCACAGCTGCTTTCAGGCTGCACTCCCTCGGTAGAACCCCCCAACCGAGAAGGCTGGGAAGTAGAACCCCAAGAATTTGATGGGGCATTGTGTGATGGCATGGGCACCTGCCGAGTAGCCTTAGGGCAAGACAACGCAGCAGCAAAGGTAACCTCATGGTGAATGAACCGCTCCCTAACCCTTGCCTTTGCCTCGGAAAAGGAAATTTTCTCCTTTGGTTGGACTGAAATAATCTCTTATTCATACTTGAATACTTCGCAATCCCTTGAGGAGGCTGCATGTGCTCCTCCACAGTTCAAACATTTAGGGGGTTGAGAACAATCATCCATACCGTGAGAAATTCCATCACAATTTCCACAGACCTCAGGAAGGCCAGACGCTTCCCGCCTGCAAGAACGGCGGACATGACCAAATCTTTGATAATAATAGCATCTTCTAGGTCAGGGAACAGAAGGTTTAACCTTTAGCTTCCACCATGCAGCAGTGATAACCTCCGGCAAGGTAAAATGGTCAAATGTCAAGATAAGAGTGGGCATGGGGGTTAAAACCCCATCAACTTTCTTCATAATTCTCTTTACTCCTACAACACCCTGAGGAGCCAGCCCATCTAAGAGGGAAGAATCAGAATATGAGATCAAGTCACGAGAATACACAACCCCTCGGGACTCATTTAGGACCAAATGACGAGAGGCAGATACAGGATAACCGGTGACCACAGTTAGAGACTGGATGCATGAACTCTCCTCTTCATTCCTGGCTTCTAACAATAGAGAACCATCACCCTGCAAAGAGACCTTGGGGGTAAATCCACATGCTGTTACTAGACCACTGTGAATCTGAAAACAGTTCAGATTCTGGGAGGAAGTACCATTATCCATTTTGAGGACTATATATTTTGTATATGTGTGTCTCACAAAAACACCAGATAACAGCTCGAAAGAAAGGGCATTTTGATTCGCAGTTATGGCAGATGACCCGGAGGGTACAGGGTCATCAGCCAGAGAGTGACCAGTTGATGCCGACTCGTGTGGCTGGTCACCGACCACACGAGTGGTTAATGAAATGTCCGGTGTATCCATAGAGACATTGATGAACATAAATTGGCACCAGGAGCCAAGGGAAACCACCTACCAGGGAGTGAGGGGACCGAGTGCGGGCTGATGGGAGCAGGGTACCTCGTCCCCAGAGGGTGCCCCCAAAAGGACACCCTGTGATACGAAAGTTTGCTTCCGCCAGTGCAAAGACCCCCTTCCCCAACACCCCCCAGCCCAGACACCCAACCAACCAACTCAGGACAACAACAAGGTGATCCCTCTGGAGGGCGGCACTGATGACCCACACGGGTAACCTACGTTTTGGGCAGCGCTTAGTCAGACCCCTCACCCACAACCCTACCGGCATGGGAGACCCTGCCAGATGTCGTTACATCCATGGGCAGGCTTGTGGGATCACAGGGGCACGCAAGCCCCCCCCACCATGACAAGGTGGCTGCCCACGGGGGGGGTAAAGACCGTGGTGTGATCACTGTAAGAGTAGGTTGCATCGTACCAAACAATGCTTGGCGAATGTAAAAAAAAAAAAAAATACCGACTAGCCACAATGATGTACGGAACGGACCTAGGGATAGTTATGGGTGTGTTTGGTGAAATGAGGAATTGTCCCATGCTCTTGGATACTGGAGCATGTCGATCGCTCATTAACCCCTTAACCTTGGGGTGTCACTTTCGTGACACTTGGGAGCAAGGGATCATACCGCGGGTTGTCACTTTCGTGATTCTGTGTTATTTTGAATTCGCCTGGGCTTTCAAGTGGTGGCTTGTATCATCTATCAGTACTGCCAATGTCCAACACTAGTCAGCACTCCTAATCCCATCTGTACTCCCATCCATTGTTGACAATTTAGCCATTTCTCCCCGTTCTTGACTCCCCTCCCTACCTCCCCTCCATTACCCTCTCCTCTCACCTGCCCGGCCGTGCTATGCTAAGTAAATCTTCCCTGGAATTTTCCACTGATTTCATCCATTGAAATAAGCCCTATGCCCTATTCTTATACCAAATAATATATACAAAAAAGAAATAAGGTAAGTGATAGTGCCATACACCTGGAATTGGCTAATTATCACCTGACAACACCTCACATGCACTCGTTCACTAATTTTCGCTGTTTATTTCCCCTTGAAATATGTTGTATAATCTATTCTTGTAATAAAAATATATATAAGAAAGGAAGGGAGAAGCCAAAGTGATATTTACATTCACCTGGAACTACCTAATTTATTAGGTGATGTTTAGATTTCCTGCCAATCGTTTCATAGCGCATATATTAGCAGCTGTCACCAGGTTGACATTGGCAGCATTGAACTCCCCCTAGGCATGCCACCACACTGTATTCAGTTTTCTGTCGTCTTTCAAGGTGAAAGCACGTTGGATTCGCGCCTGTCCAATTCCGCCGCTTTTTAGCCCCATGCAAAGGGACCTGTGACCTCTACCCCCTGCTAAACCTCGTGTGGAAAGGGGTAAAGGGCTAATGACTGCTGTGGAACATGAACTGGCTAATTTGTCAATGAAAATGATAGACAGTGACTATGATCTTTCTGGTGAGTAAAACAGTGCAAGTGGAAATGTAAATAATGTGTAAATAATGTGTAAACAGCAAGTGAAAGCAATGAATGGAAATATAAGTGAACAGTGGAAAATAGTTTTATAAGTTACAGTGACAGTGCATAACACAGTGTAAATAAAATAGAAATGTAAATAATGTAAATGAAATAGAGAATGTAAATAGAAATGTGAACGAGTAGTAATATATGAATACGAGTATATATACTAGGAGTAATGAAAGTGAAAGTTTCACTCTAGCATGTATGAATACTATGAGTTATGAAAGTGAAGGTGAAAGTGAAAGTTTCACTCTAGCATGTATGAATACTATGAGTTATGAAAGTGAAGGTGAAAGTGACAGATTCACTCTCAACACTAGTATACAGGACGAGAAAGTGAATGCTACATATTTTACTGAAAGAGAAATTGAATGTCTACAGTGACAATAAACTACTATTACTGAAGGAAACTTATGGATAAAGATTGTAGATATATAAAAGTGTTATATAGTAATAGAAATATAAAGTGTGAGTGTTTTTATAAATAATAAATGACAGAACACCAGCGGCGAACGATCGCAAGTGGGAAGGTCATACGCGCTCATAATTTTCATTGCTTTCACAGTGTTTTTTTTTGGAGCATGGATTCCAAACTATTTGAGAATCATAGAATAGTGTTTCTAATGACAATATCAGGCTGTGGTAATCACATTATGGGTTGTCGGGAAGTGTAAAGTGGAGACTTCGTTACCCAACTTCAGAGGTCCCCACAAGTCCTACGGTACTTGACGAAGGCTCAACTTACATTCCAGGAGAAAGCTGAAGGTATGTGCCATATGCATATGTAATTTTAATATTCTAGGACTAATAACTAATTTTTGGCAAGTATTTTTAGAGAATCTGTCTGAGTGCAACTATGCCCGCGGGACACGCAAGTCAAAGCAAAACAAGCCCGCGGTTTAGGGGTTAACCAGGGAACCAGAGAATTTAGGTGAAACTAAGCCTGAGCTCAGACCGTATCAATGTGAGAGGCTAGTATCCGCAAGCAGGGCTTTGAAACGGTTTAATGGAACGAAAACGAAAACCGAAACGAACGAAATAATTCTCTGAACAAAAACGGGAACGAAAACGTTACCATATTTACTGTTCTGGAACAGAAACGCTATTTTAAAATCCCTGTAACTGGTTAATAACGTTAATTTTTTGTTCTATGCCATGTTTGGTCAATATCCAATTTCACTTCCGGTAGTCAAATGATTTAAGTAAATACATCTTTTATCTGCAAGCATACTTCATTTCAAGGCAGGATTTATCATTCTCTCTCTCTCTCTCTCTCTCTCTCTCTCTCTCTCTCACACACACACACACACACACACACACACACACAGATATTTCTGCATCAAAAATATGACAATAGAGTAAGTTAATAGCAATCTCTTGTGTTGTCTTATCAGTAGGCCTACACCGGGCCAGTAACATGGATCAGCTTTAAGTCCTAGATAACTTTGCCAACTTGGGAGTTTTAGAACTTTAACGGAAAATGTGACAATATTTGCTGTAATGTATAAACTATAAAGTACACTTTCTGGGTAATTATTAAGAAAAAATATTACTTCTTGAAATTATCGCCGAAAGTCTTCTAGTTGATTCTGATTTTGTGTATCAGTGTACGTTATACTTTTTGTTACGAATATTATTGACAGTTATGTCTTTAATACTTGATCTAGATCATAAAACCGAGTGATAAATTATGCGTTTAACTTTTTAAAAATATTTAGCTTCAATTCTATATTGGAGAGACTTGGCAACCCTCATTCAGTGTGCGGGTACGCCCTTAGTGAGTTCAATGACTCAGTCTATCGTGGAAACAGGAAGTGTATGGGTCATCCCATTCCCAGTTGCGTGCTTATTGTGCCCTAGGGGTCTCAATTTCAAGGTAATTACCTCTAATTCGTGTCAGTCTAAGGTAATGGAATATGTAAGGTAGTTTGATTGTACTTTCTATCAACACCTTGGTAATTTACAAAGTATTATTGGCGCCTGAAAGTAATTTTCAAAACCACATAGTATACTTGCATTTAGGCTTTGCAAAACATTTTCCTGTAATCAGATTTGCAGTTAACAAGTTATACTAGATTATTTACTTGTTAACATCTCATAGCATAAAATATTTCTAATTGTAGTTATATATCAAATTTAAAGCTGATCGAGAGAATTTAGCCTATGCCACCATATAGCTGTCCGAACGTCTACAACATTTTACTTTTAAGTTTTAACCACCATTCACTCACTCTTCCAGTACTTGTCGGGTTCTTAGTCGATTCTACTGTGAGAAATAATTAGTTTAGATACATAATAGCTAGTTTAGTAACTTGGATAAGATATGCTTAATTTGCTGGGAATCTATCTATCTATATACCTAGGCTGCTTCCCCCAAGGAAAAGGAGGTAGCCGAGACAGCACGACACACTCCCCATTTACTCATCCATTCAAACACATTCATTCGCATCTTACCCCCAAAGGGGAGAACGGACAGATCCTCACCGCACCACACCGCACAAGGTTCAACTGTGCAATGCAATCAGTGACATCCGCAGCAGGGCCTGACAGCAGAGCTGGTTTACCCCTGCCACATCATAACAGACTTATCACCTTACCCGCACCTGACCTGAAATAGCTGATCAGACCAAATGCGGGAGAATATCCCCTCAGGGCTGCGTCATCACTTATTCATTCACAATTTCTTTCCATTTATTTCTGTCACGCACAGCCACTCTTCCTTGCTCCCTCTCGCATCCAGCGCTCTCTTCACACTGTCCATCTATCCTATTCGTGGTCTTCCTCTCAGCCTTACACCTCTCACATCAGATCTAGTTATCTTTTTCATCAATCGCTCATTATCCATTCTCTCCATATGCCCAAACCATCGCAACACCCTCTGCTCAACTCTACCAGCCATCTCCCGAACAACTCCAGTTCTCCTTCACACTTCATCATTCTGCACCCGATCCATACGCATCACTCCACACATACTCCTCGGACACCTCATCTCCATTACATTCAAACTTTTCCTCTCTGCTACACCCATATTCCATGTTTCAGCCCCATATAATGCAGTCGGTACCACAACACCCTCATACAGCCTTCTCTTTACATCCATTCTAAGCGAACGACATCTAAACATTTTTTTCATTCCTCCCAGCACCTTTCCTACTTCATTTATTCTAGAATTCACTTCTGCATCTATTCTTCCATCCACAGCAACATGTGACCCTAGATATTTAAAACACTCTACCCCCTCAAGCAACTCGCCATTCAAAAATATATTCATCCCCCTACCATCTACCAACATCGTACACTTCATCACTTTACTCTTATTCTCATTTACTTTCAATTTCCTCCTTTCACACACCCTTCCAAACTCCTCTACCAACTGTCTCAATCTCTCATCTGAATCAGCCACCAGTGCAGTATCATCTGCAAACAGCAGCTGCTTCAGATTCCACTCTCCACCGTCAACATTCACCAGACTCAGACTTCCACCTAAAACTCTTGCATTCACCTGCCTTACAACACCATCCTGTAAATATTAAACAACCAAGGCGACATCACACATCCCTGTCACAGCCCCACTCTACAGGAAACCAATCACTCACAGCATTTCCCATTCTTACACACGCTCTACTATTTACGTAAAAACTTTTCACCCCTTTTAGTAACCTACCATCAAGTCCATACAATCTTAAAACAGTCCACAAAGTCTCCCTATCAATTCTATCATACGCTTTCTCTAAATCCATAAATGCCCAAAACACATCCTTGCCTTTCGCTAAATACTTTTCACACACTTGTCTCGCCGCAAACACCTGATCCACGCATCCCCTCCCTCGCCTAAAGCCACACTGCTCATCACCAATCACTCCCTCTGTACCCTCTCTAACTCTCATAATTAACACTCTACCATACACCTTACCTACAACACTCAACAGACTTATACCCCTAAAGCTAGTACATTCATACTTATCACCCTTGCCTTTATACAACGGGACCACACAAGCACTTGCCCAGTGAACTGGCACCATACCTTTCACAAAGCACACATTCAACAATCTCACTAACCAGTCAACAATAGTCACTCCACCACCTTTCAGGCATTCCACAGCACACCCATCCATACCTGCAGCTTTCCCTGTTTTCATCTCCTTTACTGCCTTCTCCACTTCCTCCTTCGTGATCAAAGAATCATTCAACTCTCCCAACACATTTATTCCTTGCACCCTTCCATCCGCCACAATCTCAGCCACCCTTTCCTCCTCTACATTTAACAATCTTTCAAAATACTCTGCCCATCTCTTCCTTACTGCATCCATCTCAATTAACATCCTTCCATCCTCTGCTTTTACTCGTTCTTCCTTCCCAGACTCTCCCTTTCGCACCCTTTTCACCTCCTTCCAAAACATTTTCTTATTCTGTTGAAAATTCTCTGTCAGCCGCCTACCCCACCTCTCATCTGCTGCCACTTTAGCATCACGCACAGCCCTTCCCGCCCTATTCCTCTTTTCCTTATACCTCTCAAATGACATCTCATCCTTCCTCTGCAGCCACACTTCATATGCACGTCTCTTCTCAGCCACAGCCATACTTACTTCCTCGCACCACCGTTCACTTCCTTTTCTTACACCACTACCCACACGTCTCACACCACACACCTCTTCTGCATGCCCCACCACAGCACTCTTAAATAACTGCTATTCCTCCTCCACACTGCCATTTTCCCGATCTTTCTCTGCGTTCCACTCATCTTTCAATTTCTCCTGATACTCTATCTTTTTCTCTCTTTTATCCAACTCACTCACTTTCAAAACCTTCCTGCCACACCTAACCCTCCTAGCTCTCACCCATCTCTTACCTACTCTTAACTTTTCCTCCTCCAGGTAGTGGTCAGACATACCTCCACCCTCCCCTCTAAGAACTTTCACATCCAACAATCTTCCTATTACATTCCTAGACACAACCACATAGTCCATCAAAGCTCTATCAACAACCCTTCCACCCTCCTGTCTCACCCATGTATACTTATAAATATCTTTCTTCTCAAACAGTGTATTTCCAATCACCATCTCTCGCTCAACACACATCGCTATCATTCGTTCCCCATTTTCATTTCTTCCAGGCACTTCATGCATACCAACTACACCTTCAACTGCTACATTTCCCACTCTAGCATTCAGATCTCCCATCATTACCACATTCATATTCGCTCCAGAACTCTGCAGACACTCATCAACATCATTCCAGAAAGACTCCCTCTCTTCTTCATCCCTTTCACTACCAGGCCCATATGCACTCACAAACACCCACAACTCACGTTCAAATTTCGCTTTCACCCACATCAGTCTCGATGACACCTCCTTCCATTCAATCACACACTGCTGTACTTCCGGACTCACTAACAAGGCCACACCTTCTCTTGCCCTTCCTCTATCAACACCTGACAATCTTCCATTCACACTTCCAAACATAGACTCACCCTTCCCTTTCATCATCGTTTCACTCAAAGCTAACACATCCAACTTTCTTCTCACAAACATTCTCCCAATCTCCTCCCTTTTAGCCTCAATCGTACTACATCCACGCACATTCATAGACCCAATCTTCAGGGTACGGGGATAACTCCATCCCCCATCCCTTTCTCTGGCCTGTCTCTTTTTAGGAACTAAAAAACAGAGGAGGGGGTCCCTAGTCCCCTCGCCCCGCCCCTTTTAGTCGCCTTTTACGACACGCAGGGAATACGGTGGCAGTATTCTTCCTAACACAACCTGGCCGCAGAGTAGTAGTACCACCCCATAGTGAGGCCGGATTGTGTCCCCCCCGCCACAGGGGGGAATAGAAAGTTAAACTATCGTGCTATCGTCATTTAATGGAGTTTTACATTTGTTTTAGATGGGGCTCCATCAAGAAAATCCATTGAGGCAACATTTCACTTACGATCCAGCATCAAATACATCGACATGCAAAATTGAGGGCTGCGGGGAAAAAATAAAAGGGAATCATGGAGGTAACTTGCAGAGGCACATTGGAAGGAAGCATGTGACAGTCTTTGCTGAAACACAGCAAGCAACTCAAGTCAAGCAAAAGAGGCTGGCGGATGGGCAAATGACATTAGATGCACTTGCAGTTAAAAAAACAAAACACATTCAGATATCAGTAACCCCGGGCGAATTAACAGAGGCCTGCTTACAACTCGTCACCGTTAACGGGAGACCTTTCTCACTGATTGAAGACACGTGTTTCCGCAAAATCATCGACCCAATTCAGACAGCAATGGACATAAAAATAAACCAAGCAAACATTCGGGATATGGAGTCAGAAGCTGCGCAGCATGAGAGGGACAAGCTCATTAAGGAGCTTAGTGGTAAACTTCTGATGCTTAAAATCGTTTCTGCAACGTGTAGAGAAAGGTCTGTCCTGGGCATCAACGTTCAATATATAGACAGGAATGGAATCTTGCCGTGCACTCTGGCTGTTAGGGAGCTTACCGAAAGACATACGGCTAGCTACAGTACATATCATCCATTGTGCTTGATGTATTGAGTGAATACAGTATTGACATTAAGCAAGTGTATTCTGACTTCTGACAACGGTGCTAATATGTTGAAAGCTGTAGATTTAGCAGATACACAGGAGCTGTCTAATCGAGGAGGTGCGACCGAGGACGCAACTGTGGATGACACCGAGGAAGACATTGAAGTGAGCAAGTGGAAGAGATAACAGTGGAATATGATGCTCCCGGGTCTGGGCATGTCCTGCAGAGTGTGCGCTGTTCTGCACACACATTACAGCGAGCAGTTGAGGATGCACTAAGAGATAAACCGACTTCGAATCTGTTACACAAAGCGAGGCATATTGCAAAGAAGTTACACACACCGAACGTAGTCTCTGTCCTAAAGAAAACGGGACAGAAAAGGCATATAGTCGACTGCCCTACACGCTGGCACTCTACACACGACATGATTGAGCGGCTAATCGAACTCAAGACTTTTTGTGAAAACTTGTCCCCCACCATTCCTGAGCTGAACCTGAGCGAAGGTGAATGGAATAGTGTGTCAGACCTGGTTTCTGCCCTGAAACCTGCCAAAATCGCCACGAAATGCTTACAGTCTGAGCAGGTCACCGTAGGTGACTTCTGTGGAGCATGGTTAAGATGCATGCTGGATACCGAACAAGTCAATACCCCATTTGCAAAGCACTTAGTTCAGTGCATGAAACGACGTCAAGGCATTCTGTTTGACAACAAAACCTTCACTGCAGCGATTTTTCTGGATCCGAGATACAGACTATTTCTAACAGAACATCAGACCAATGTGGCAAAGGTACACCTGTGCCGTGTGTGGGAGGCAGTTCAAAACCTGGCAGAGCAAGGTGCAGCAGGGCCCTCGTACTTACCAGCCCTTTCCTCTGAAGATGATGATGATGAAATCGAACAGATGTTAATGGCTAAGAAGAAACAGTCCACCTCAGTGCCCTGCCAACCCGTATTCATCTCATCTCTGCTAGAAGAAGCATACACAAGAGAAGCCCGACTCAAACGCACTGAATGCATTTTCAAGTACTGGTCGAGAATGGCTGTAGCTAACCCAGACGTACACAAACTGGCTATGTCCGTCATAGCACTACAATCACTCAAGTTAGCGTGGAACGTGCCTTTTCCGGCTTGAAGTTTATTCTTTCCTCTCTAAGATCATCCCTACACAACAAGGTTCTAGAGGACATTCTGTTCGTCTGTCTAAACGGACATTGCGGACTGTAGACATGAGCCGTGTTGTTACTCAGTTATGTAGTTCAGCTTCACCAACATGATTCGCATGCTAGCGAAGTTAAGCACAGTTTACTACATATATATTGTAGATACTGTGCACCATATTTCCTGTAAATAAGGCATCAACTTACTACCTTTTGCAGAAAGTAAGTCTACTGTATTTGTTTACATGGCAATTGACGATGTGGTTTTGTTTCAAATAGTATCATATGCACCAATTTTCATTTAATTTGTGAAGAGTATTTTTTTTACCTTAAACAATTATGTATATTTCCCTTAGTGATATGCATCACGTTCCCTTATTTTTAAAATATTTTTTGCCATATATAATAATTTAGTGATTCATGTCTTTACGGCAAGAGATTGCAATTTGCATACGCCTACACTACGCTTCCTGTACTGTATATGTAAATGTGTTGACTTATTTTATAATGTAGTCGTACATAGTTCTTACGACGTCTAAGGGTTTGATTTTGTTGGATACTGTGCACCATGAAATGTACGGCTTTATTACCATTTATAATAATGTAGTCATGTATGGGGCTAGTAGCATATTCAATACATAGTTTGAGAATAACGTTCTAACCGGTTTTCATTTCTTTCTGACCGGTTCAGGAACGTTATGTTTCGAGGAGGAACGAAAAACGAAACGTTACGGTATTATACTGTTTCTGCTCAGAACAAACCGTTTGAAAAATAATTTCGTTTTTAAGCCCTGTCCGCGAGTGGTGATGAGCTTTAGGTGATAAGAGTGGTTTACTTGCCTATAGGGTTGGTTGGCCGCACCTACGAGAGTGAATTAATAGTTGTAAGGAACTTACCAAGTACTATTTCAGTGATTCTAGGTTCCGATTTTATTTTCGCTCGGAATATATGTATTACACCAGATCCGTAATTTATAGAGATTGGTGGGGAGAAGGTAGAATTACAGGCGGGGGAGGAGAATCTTCGCATAGATGGTGCTTCATCCTTGACTGTAGTCGAAACCAGCTTATCAGACGAACAGGAGTATATCTCTGGATGTTGTATGACGAGTGAGACGATCGTGATTGATCCGTTCACGAGTGGTATGATCCCGTTAGAGATTGAAAGTTCAGGGTTGTCCTTTGGTTTATTCTCACCTTGTCCCGGTAGTACTTTCGCCTCTATGCTGTGGCAAGGGATTGTACAAATAGTCCCGAGCGAGGCGGGAGGAAAATCCAGGGTTTATGTTGCCAACATTAACGCCACCCCGGTCCCGGTCAGTATATCTGGCAGGTGCAGGGTAGGGGCAGTAGAACCGTTCGAGGAGATACTGTGGGATGAGAATCAGGAGGATGAGCAAGAACAAATAGCTAGTGTGACACAGGGAGAAGAAAGATTTACTAAGCTTTTTCTAAAGGTAGATGAGTTGTGTCTTCCAAATAGCAGAGAGAACGATGGTCTGAAACGTCTAGTGCGAAACCATCCTCTTGTGTTTGCCTTGCTTGATGAACCACTAAACATCATACCTTCCTTCCTCCATCATATCTGTGCTACAGGACCGGTTGTAAACCGCCGTCCTTATAAATTACCGGATAAGTATCATGAAACTCTCAGGCAACAGTTAAATGAGTTAAGGGAGCAAAATATAAAACGTCCCTCTAGATCACCATATTATTCACCCTTGGTCCCGGTGGCCAAGAAAGATTGTGGACTGCGGATCTGTCTTGATTTTCGTCACTTGAATAAGCAGATGGTATCAGACCCCTTCCCATTGCCAAACATTGCACAAATTCTTTCCCAGTTAGGAGGAAATACTGTATTCAGTAGCTTGGATCTGAGGCAGGGATACCATCAGATCCCTCTGGATGAGGCGTAACGACAGCTGACCGCATTTTCCTCACCAGATAGTGATTGGGAATATCTGAACTACCGCTTGGCTTAAAAGATGCCCCTGCTGCATTCCAAAAGATCCTTAACGAAGTACTGATAGGACTGACAGGGGGTATCAGTCAAACTTACCGGTACCTGGATGACATAATTGTCTATGGTAAACACTTTGACTGAGAGGACTGACAGGGGGTATCAGTCAAACTTACCTGGATGACATAATTGTCTATGGTAAACACTTTGATTCACATGCTCAGAACCTAGATGAGATCCTTTGCCAGACTTAAGGGAGCTCAACTTACTCTTAAGTTGGAGAAGTGCAGTTTTTTTAAAGATAAATTGTCTTACCTAGGGCACATAATTCCTGCAGAAGGATTGCAGTCCCAGCCGGATAAAGGCCGAGCCATAAGGGAAATTGCAGTTCCTAAGACATTGAAGGGGCTCCAATCTTTCCTAGGGCTAGTTAATTATTACTGTAGATTCCTAAGCGATTATGCTAAGATTGCTCTGCCTCTCACAAAGCTGACTCGTGGGATGAAGGAAGCAAAAAATAGCAAACAGACAATCGAGTGGAACGACGAGGCGGATCAGGCTTTTAAAAGTCTGAAAAAGTAAGCTTGCTGATGATATCGTAGTCAGATTCCCCTCTTTTGATAAACCATTCTGTCTGACAACTGATGCGAGCGGAACAGTGTGTACCCCCTCCACAATATGTCTACCCCCGATGTATATATGTCTCCCCCCAATGCATACATGCCCCCACTAAATTTGCTAGGTCAGCATGCTTTCCCACGCCTGAAGACGGCGTTATTGCATCAGTTGATGGCAGACATCCTAGCCGGGCAGACTGTTTTACTGTGAGCTTGTAATAAACTCCTTATCTAGCTGTTTGTTCACGGAGTTTCTATCACCAAAGTATTGCAAGTTACATTTGGTAGCAGCGGTGTTTCGAACCATCACATTCTGACCGCCTCCTTGGATTTTTAGTGATACAACAAGATACACGACGTCTCGCATCTGCCAGCCTCGCCCCTTCCTCCGTGCCTCTATACCTTGGCTGTGCTTTTCGAGTGTACCATTTTTCTCGCCAGTGCCCACCTCTCAAACAACCGCACCCATTCGCCTTGTTCCTGACCGCAAGTGTCACTGTCGCCGACCTACGCACCTGTTGCACCTGTCCCCAGCACCTGTTCCGGACTCATCATAGCTCCTGCCCCCACGGTGCCACTTATCGCTGTCTGCCCGCTGTCTGCCCACCACCATTCTCTGCTTTTGCAATTCACCAGCTCTACACCTGCCTTGCGCCGACATCTGCCTCACCACCCACCACCGGCCTCCGCCGTCGCCCGCATCTGGTCTGCATTACGGAGCCTCCTAAGACCGCCACTCCCTGCCGGTGATTCATCGCGGCGTCTCTTCTCCTCTCCGCCCAGCTGTCTCTGCCCCGCCGCCCAGCCCCGCCCAGCCCCGCCCCGTCGCCCAGCCCCGCCCCGTCGCCCCGCCCCGCCCCGCCCCGCCCCAGCCCAGCTACGCCCAGCCACCCTGCACGTCATACATCTCGACCCTCCCGTTTCTACTGTGTAACTATAGTATATATTTCCTTTCTATAGAGATTATCCTCGATTTCTCTACAGATTGGTTATTGTAAATATTCCATCTCATTTCCATTACCCCGTTTTCATCTTCACCTACGTTATTTATTATCCATCTCATCCTTCGCATTTTATTTACACCATCCATGCCCGCACCTTCATTCATTTTCACACCTAGTGTATTCCATTCTCTCATTGTTATTTATACATTTCCACCTACGTATCCATCTTCATCCTTTCATCTTCCATTGCCGCATTAAATGTCATACTTTCCACGTCAACCGCTTACCACCAGCCCTCTCGACCCGGAAACATCACCTGCTCATACCCCGTCTGCCGACTCTAACACAATCACTCATTTACGAAGTGGCAAAGAGTACCACCGCCCTTTACCTGAGACTCCCGTTTCACTTCCCGCAGAATCACTTACTACCCGTCCTACCCTCATAAATCCAGATACCTCGTCCTCTACTCCTGCCTCTACACTCCCTTCTTCTTCCTCTACTCCTGCCTCTACACTCCCTTCTTCTTCCTCTACTCCTTCCCCTGTCGTTCCCTCTCCTGCCTCCCTTCATACCCCGTCTTGCTCGCCCTTAACTGCCGCTACTTTCTCTCTCTCCCACACCTCTCCTCTCGCCACTTCTGCACTTCCAGCCATGGCCAACCCTCCACAGTCTATCTATCTCGACGATGCCAATCGTCCCAAATTTACCGGCCAGAACCCAACTTGGTCTGTCTATGATTTCCTCAGAGAAGTCGAAACCGAAATAAATAATAGACAAATTACAGATGAATCGCTCAAAGTAGCTTACCTCCTCGGTCGCTTGCATCACGGTAAATCAGACATCGGATCCGCGATCCGTGCAGGACATTTCGATAGCATTCGTACCTTTGCTGATTTTCGTACGGAACTCATCAGCCTTTGTTGCCACCATTCAAATACCGCGTCTATCATGGGATTCATTAATCTCCTAAACCAACTAGATGAGGACTTGCGCGTCCCAGCGCAATATGCCAAGCACCGCGAAGCTGCCGCCGCCATGAAAGCAACTAGTAGCAAGATGCTCCAATTACTGGTAGGCACGAAATGGTTAGAAGACAAGAATGGCGTTCCAATGCTTTCACTCACCAACTTTGCTGACTTAATTGGTTACCTCAGATTCCTTCACTGGCTTACTCCTAAACAGCGAGAGCTAGCCTTGGAAATCGGTTTCAATCCAGGAGATAAAATTATTCAGGTCACTAAAGCCATTCATGAAAGAACAGGATCGAACTACACGCGTCAGGGCACCACCCAACCCTTGGCCTCCTCAGTCTGTCACACCTCCACTACCCCAGACCAATCTCACTCCCGTCCCACCACACGCGGCAGACCTGCCACACATCGCTCTCCTACCGCAGGTCGTGATCAATCTAGTGCCCGACGGAACAGACAATCTTCGATTCTTTGCTGGTACTGTGGTCATCCTGGACATCGAGCATCCAGTTGCGACCGTACATACAGACGTCCTCACTCCCAAACCAGACAGCGTACGCCTTCCCGCTCACGTCGTCCACACTGCAAATACCACAAATCAAGCATGACTCACACCACTGAGGAATGTCGTTACCTCAACCGCCCACAGTCGGGGGAAGCGCCGCGCCCGTATCGGACCAATATCACGTAGAACCAGAAACCCAACTCCCCATCCACCATGTAGGTCCCATAACATCCTCGGGTTTAGTCATTCTCGGAAGCAGTCATGACATACCAACGTCATTCTTCTTGGACACAGGATCTATAGTAAATCTCATCTCCGAAAATTCCTTACAAATTGTTCATCGCCATCACAACCACGTCAGTTTCCTAGAACCACCAGACATTCGCCTATGTGGTGTTAACGGCTCAGAGTTTAAGGTTAAGGGAAGAGTCACCCTTGAAGTCAAACTCCACAGAGCTTTGCCCCCTATCCTCATTGAATTTCTTGTCACTAATGACTTGCAGTATCCCGCAGATGCCCTTATTGGTTTCTCCACCATGGCACAACATTCCATTGCATTATTACCTGCTTGTGGTAGTATAGACATTTCTGGATTCCCGGTTTACACTATGGAATGTCCCCGTCCTGTTCTTACGATCAAATCAGTCCTTCAATTACCTCTGTCCCTATCACTACCACAAAGTCCAACGCAGCCCAAACCGCCACTATCATCATCTGAGAATACAGAGATCATTCCTTTACTGACTGAGAGCAAGGACATAAATTCCTCAATGTCTCCTGATACATCATCTCAGCCCTCGAACATGGCTCTTACATCCTCTCCCGACAACACTGTCGCTGACTCAGACGTGTCTCAATTACCTACCTCACATAGTGTGAATGATCTTCTCCAACACGCAGAGACGAAACGTGCAGTAACGAATACGTGCACAATTTTGTTACCGCATGAGTTCACCAAAGTCTCTGTTTGTGTTGCCGGTGCGAAAGAAGGAGTGGATGTACTAACCCTACCTGAGACGTGTTGTGTGAATGGCTTGACTTATGAGTCAGCGTGGTGTACAGTCTTAGAGGACAGTTTATGCTACCTGTACTTGCTCAATGTCACAAATGCTCCACTAAAACTTAAAAGTGGTGTAAAGATTGGAGACTTCCTAGTATACCCAGCGGCCGTAAAGGTGTGCCAGGATTCCTCAATTCCTACTATTCAGACTGATGATACGCCAATCGGTGTATGTACTATTAACTCTACGGGATCTGCGCCGACGCATTCACCCGATATGCTCTCACATCTCACTTGCACAGATTTCCCAGAAAATACGCCTCAACTCCTCGACCTTCTGACCTCGTACAGAAACGTGGTTGCCTTACCCGGTGAACCGATGGGTAGAACAGACCTTGTCAAACATACGATTGAACTACTACCAGGAACTCAGCCGATTTACATACCAGCGTATCGATTGCCTCACAGCCAGAGAAAGCAAACAGATCAAATGGTACAGAACATGTTAGACCAGGACATTATTGAACCCTCCGTCAGTCCATGGAATAGCCCACTTTTCTTAGTACCAAAGAAGGACGGCAACTTTAGACCAGTAGTCGACTATCGTAAGGTCAATTCTGTCACCGTTCCAGACCGTTTCCCGTTACCTGTCCTCACTGATTTGCTAGAATCCCTTGGTGAAAATAACGTAGTCTTTTCATCTTTAGACCTCCTCAGCGGGTACTGGCAGGTCGAAATGGAAGAGTCCTCTCGCCCAGTTACAGCCTTCAGCACCCCTTCTGGACATTTTCAGTTTAAAAGACTCCCTTTTGGTCTGAGAAATGCTCCTTCCGTGTTCATGCGACTTATCCATTCAGTCTTCAGCGGTATGATGGGACACTCTCTTTTTGCTTACCTAGATGATATCATTGTTGTGAGTAAATCCATCCCTGATCATTTTACCAAACTCCAGCAAGTCTTTGAACACCTCCAGCTCGCAGGCCTGAAAATCAATCTCAGTAAATGTGACTTCCTGCGAAAGAAAATCAAATTCCTAGACCATGTCGTAGATGCACAAGGCATTCATACTAACGAGGATAAAACTAAGGCGATCATTAACTTCCCAGAACCTACCACTACCGACGCTGTACGAAGTTTCCTGGGCCTCAGTGGCTATTATCGTTGCTATATCAGGAATTACGCTCAGATCGCCGCTCCTCTGACCCACTTACTCAAGCAGAATGTGCCCTTTGTTTGGACTAACGACCAGTCCCAGGCTTTCCAAAAGCTAAAGACATCTCTTGTAAATGCCCCTATTCTAGCATTCCCTGATTATACCACACCTTTCCTTCTCTGCACAGACGCCACAGGCACTGGACTTGGTGCCGTTTTGATGCAACTCGATGAAGCATCAAGGAAGCGCGTAATAGCGTATGCTAGTCGCACCCTTACAACCGCTGAACGTAACTACAGTGTCACAGATCTCGAAGCGCTGGCGGTAATCTGGTCCTTGAAACATTTCTGAGATATAGTCTATGGTTATCCAGTGCATATCCAAACAGACCACCTTCCACTATGTGATTTGTTCAAGAATCGCAACCTAACAGGTAGACTAGCTAGATGGTCTATCATCATCCAGGACTTTAATCCCACTTTTCAATATGTACCAGGCAAGTTGAATGTAGTCGCAGATGCACTCTCACGTCACGTAGCAGCAGCTATAACATCACTGCAGCCTGAAGTAACTGAAAACACTACACTAACGTCAGACGTTGTTCGAATCTTTCAACGCCAAGACCCCATGTGGTCCAAAGTCATTTATTTCCTAGAATCTGGCGATGCCTCAACCTTACCTACTCTGCCAGTATCACTAGATGAGTTCATGCTAGATGATGATCTCTTGTACAGGAAAACACTGCTAACAGGCAAAGATATGCCCATTCGCGAAGTACGCCAACTTGTTGTTCCCACTGCCCTGATACCAAAGGTTCTTCATATTGTTCATAATACTCCTCAAGCTTCCCATCCAGGCAAAGACCGATGCTTGCGCCAAGCACGTCTCAAATACTATTGGCCAACCATGCACCGCGATATCAATGCCCACTGTGACTCTTGCCTCTCCTGCCACCGCCACAAAGGATCAACCGGCTTACCAGCACCTCTCTTACAATACCCTATCCCGTCACGACCATGGGAAACTGTCTCAATCGATCTCTTAAAACTACCTCTCACAGAATCTGGCGCTGAGTACTTGTTCGTAGCGGTCGACCACTTCTCCCGCTACTGTGTCCTCGTACCCCTCTCCGACAAGACCGCGAAGAGCGTTGCACGTGCCCTTGTCGATCACGTAATTTGCCCGTTCAGTACCCCTCATACCATTCTTACTGATAACGGTACAGAGTTCAACAATAGCCTTCTCCATGAGATCTGTCGCCACTTTCATATCAGTAAGTGCAATGTCGTGCCTAACCATCCGGCTTCCAATGGCCTTGTAGAACGCCACAACCGAAAAATCTTAGAGTGCCTCAGACATCTAAGCTCCCATAGTTCGTCCTGGGATGACTGGATTCCCCAAGTGGCATCCTCCATCAATAGTTCCATCAATGCATCCATTGCTGAATCTCCCTTCTTCGTCCTTTTTGGTTTTGACAAGGACCTCCCATACTCTCTCTTATCCTCAAAGCCAGAACCCATCTACAACATGGATGATTATGTTAAACTAAAATTGGCCAACTTCCAGACAATCCACCAGTATGTCCAATCCACTTTGGCTTCCTCTCAGGAGGACATGCTGCAGCCCCAACATAAGTCCGCCTCTCCTGTCACTATCAATGTAGGCGATCTTGTCTTTGCTCATTCCCATACGCGTTCCTCTAAGTTGGATGACAAATTTACAGGGCCCTACCGCGTCCTTACTCAACAAGGCAACAAATTTCACCTCCAGGACCTGTCCACTAGGGACACCAGATGGGTCCACGTCGATGACTTAAAGCGAGCACCCTGTGGCCTCGTGTTGGAAGAGTCACTTACACAACCTCCTGCCCCCTCTTCCCCTCCTCCCATCCCTCAGTCTACTTTGTCTCCACCTATCCCTCAGTCTCCTTCCTCTCCATCTCCACCTGCTCATTCATCAATCAATCAATATCGGTCCAAACTGCGCTCTGCCCATCAACCTCTTCACGACCTTCCCCATTAACTCTACCCTGATTTTCTAGGTACGATGTTAGCGATCTCCCTGCTGGCAGTGCTGACCCTCCTGGGGTCTGGGTCAGGTCAGGACGATGGTGGAGTACGTCCCGGGGCCTTGGTCGGCTCAGGAGGCGAGGTCTCCTTGCACTACGATCTTGCGCCCCTGGCCGATGTAGCCATTGCCCTACCTGCCTACGCGCACCAGCTCCACGGAATCAGGAACCATCTCACGGCCCTCATGGGGACACACAACCCAAATGAGTATCTCTATAACCTTTTCCTCCCACTCTCCTGGCAATTGCAATACATAAGTACCAGATTCACTGAGCTCATTGACACATTTTCTTCTTCTACCTCAAACTCAACATGGATATTCTCCAACTAGCCATTGACTCTCTCCTGTCTCAAGTCTCTACCTTGGTTCGTATCCTGGTCGATGCTATCAATGGACGTGTCACTGCCGACTTAGTACCTGTCTCAGCTCTCCGTTCTGTCCTGGAATGGGCTCACTCCACCTTCGGTCTCTCCCCAGTCCTCCCTTACTCCTCCCTTGAATATTATTATCCTGTTCTCGAAGCCACTCTTCTCACTACATACGTCGTCGTCCATATTCCTCTCCGTTCTGCCATAACCTTTAACCTTTTCCACATCATTCCCTTCCCTTTCCGCCTCAACAACTCCTTGTTACAGGTATCTGTTCCTTCAGAATATTTCCTCCTCTCCCATGATCATCTTTCCGTTGCCTTCCTTTCTTCCACAGACCTCCAGCAATGTTCCTTCCTTACTCTGACCTCTCGTCTCTGTGCTGCCCACCTTTTCGCTATCTTCCCTAGCAGTGCTACACCCTGTGAGTCTGCTTTAGTTCGCAACCATTCCATCTACTCGGCCTGTTCTTTTGTCCCAGCTCCTGACCTCCCGGTCCACCATGCTCACCTCAACCATGTCCAGTATTTCTTCTTTGCTGTTCCCATCTCTGTCACAATCATGTGTCCTGGTTCTTCCGTTCGCTCCGTCCCCGCTAGTGGTCTCTACAAAGCACCTGACTATTGTACCGTCAAATCAGAGTCCGTCATCACTTACGCCACTCGCTATCACCAAGCTGTTCGTAAACACTCCTATGACATCTTTCAACCAATCGACATGCCTTCAACCCTACCATCTGCCAACATTACCATCACCTCCCCTCACTTGCGCATGCTCACCTTCCTCAATGACAGTGATTTCATTATGGATCAATTTTCTCTGGCCTTCAGCCGTTCATGGGTTCATCCAACAGTTGTGTTTCCCCCTGTGGTTATCACTTGTATAGGTTTTCTACTCATCATCTGTGCAGTGCATTGTTGTGTCAGAAAAATGGAACGTCGACTCCAGGAAATCAGAGTCGCTACAGGCATAGTACGCCCTACACACGACGTAGAAACTCCCCGTACTTAGTGCCCTCACATTCAGTGACTACCATTGCCCTCTAACAATCAACCAAACTGTGAACAGCACTCTGCCTACTAGAAAATGATGGTATTTCTTTCATACATTACTCAGTGACAGTGTATCCTACAGAAAATCCACAAAAAAAAAAAAAAAAAAAATGAAGGAAGAACAACACTAGAACTCTCATATCTACTCCTTATTTATCATGTATCAAACTATTATTGTGTAATTCCCATTATGTTCATATATCCCTTCGACCCTTACTGGATTTGTACCTATTAATCTTTGTATATCTCATCTGTATATATCGTTCTAGTTCCCTCCCCTCAACATGGCCATGTCTCCCCTACTGCCCCTGTATCATACTTATCCCTTGTACAAACCTCCCTGGTCCTGCCTTACTACTATAATCACCCACCATTTAACTCCTGGTGTCAGGAGACACCATCTCAGCTACCCGGGGGAGTAGTGTACCCCCTCCACAATATGTCTACCCCCGATGTATATATGTCCCCCCCCAATGCATACATGCCCCCACTAAATTTGCTAGGTCAGCATGCTTTCCCACGCCTGAAGACGGCGTTATTGCATCAGTTGATAGCAGACATCCTAGCCGGGCAGACTGTTTTACTGTGAGCTTGTAATAAACTCCTTATCTAGCTGTTTGTACACGGAGTTTCTATCACCAAAGTATTGCAAGTTACAAGTGATAGGTGGGGTATTACAACAGAAAGATGAGGACGGACACCTTAGACCACTGACATATTTAGTAGAGCACTAAATAAAGCTGAGCTTAATTATCCCACTATTGAGCAAGAAGTCTTGAGTATTGAGTACGGATTACGAATAAATAGGCCTCTTGTCTTGGGATATAAAGTGATTGTACAGATGGATCACCGACCTCTCACATGGCTCTTCAGTGTGAAAGAGCCTTCTGGCAGGATAGCTAGATGGCTGATACAGGTTGCCGAATACGACTTAAAGGTGTCCTACCTGCCAGGACACCAGAACCGAGTTGCTGATGCCTTGTCACGTCTTCACAGAGAGCAAGACGATGATGCAGAACTTATAGCTGTACGAGGGACGTGACCGATACTGATACTGTTAGATGGAATCCTGAAGAACTGCAGAAGCAGCAAGATGGGCATCCAGTCTGGGAATCATTGAAGCGGTCTCTTCACGAAGTCCCTCAGGCCCCCAAACTGGCTGCCCCAGTGAAACAGTTCTCTCTCCGCCAGGATGGTCTGTTGTGTAAGACCGAGTCTCGTGTGTACGAGGACAATGATGTATTACAAGTGGTTGTACCTGAACAAAGTGTGCCAGCAGCATTACACTTGGCCCATCATCTGCCACTGTCAGGACATGGTGGGGCCAAAGTAACTATTACATGTGCCAAAAGATTTGCATATTGGCCAACTATGGTCAAGGATGTCACAAACTTGTGTCGGCACTGCACACAATGCATTACTTCTAAGAGGTCAGGGGACATCCTGGTTTCACTTATGAGGTACCCCAGATGTGCCGGCGCCATGGTATCAGGTCCATATGGATATTATAGGACCGTTAAATATGTCTGAGGCTGGACATAAATATGTTCTTACAGTAGTGGATACACTAACCAGATTTACTGTTGCTGAGCCACTGAAAACAAAGACAGTGGAAGAGGTAGCTTGTGTATTTGTGGGGAGAGTTGTTTGTGTTCACGGAACTCCCCAACAATTGGTCACGGACCAAGGAAAGGAATTCGTGAATGATATCTTACGCAGCATTGAAGAAATGTTGAAGCTAAAGCACGTCACTCTGACCCCGTATCACCCTTCTGCGAATGGACTAGCAGAACGAGTGAACGGAACTGTCATTCAGATACTGCATACGATGATCGAAAGTAATGCAAACCATTGTCTCCGGATGATACATTTGGCATGCATGGCTTACAATTCTGGATATAATAGGTCAATCAGGGACTCGCCTTATTTCCTGTTGTATCTGAGGGACCCACAGGTGCCCTATGAGACAATACATGAGACTAAACCTCATTACAATGTAGATGATGAGAAATAGCGGCCATGTCAATAGTACTTGGACCGGGCTAGTACCGAGAATGAGAATTATAGGGCTAAAAAGGCCGTAGTGACACTAATCAAGGTATTAGACAGAGTGTATGTACACACGATTCCTAAACGGGGAGTTGCAAGGAAGCTACAGCCTCTCTACGTGGGACAGTATAGAGTCACAGAGCGTGTTAGTGATGATGTAATTGAAGTGCGACGTATGAGGGATGGAGCTGTCTCCACCCTTTGTGTTGATTGTGTGCGAATGGTCCCCAATTCTTGCCTCACCAGAAAAGATAATACGAATGTATGTCGGGCATACCCAGTACATGAAACAGATGATGATGATAATGGTGATGGTGAGGATGGCTCATTTTACAGCCATTCCGGTATCTAGCCACGGTCCTAGCCAATCATCCAACTTCCCAGTAAATCAAAGCTCTGTGGGTGGTACAGCAGAGTGGGAATGAAAGTGATAGTGAAAGTAAAAACGAAAGCGAATGTGAGAGTAGAAGCGAAGATGAGAGTGAGGATAGAGCGATATAGAAAAAGGAGCGAGCAGTCACTAGGCGAGTGGAGACGGGGAGTCCCCGAGTAAAGTGGTCGGCCCGGCGCCAGATCATTTCTCCCCAGCTAGCAGCCTCAGCCCTGCATCGGCCGCTAGATACAGCTTAAGGTTACACACAACAGTAGAAGATTTACCTCTAGTTATGGACAGATTAATAGAACACACTGACAGGAAGACAAGTAGAGAATAAGGCATACTAAATTTCATTTTTGTTTCAGGTTATACTGCTTGCAGTCGTAGTGTCAGGAAAGACTAGGCACATTGATCTCCACGTTGAAAAACCTGCTCCCACAGGCCTCATCTTCTCCAGTCTCCAAACTTATCTCAACAGGAAATTACTATGTTGTCCCTGTTTTGTTAGTACAGGATGAGTTATACCGACCTCTTATTGAGGCATGGGATCTGGTTGATTCTGTCAAGTAGAATATAGATCACATGGACAACTCATCCACCCTTATGTCGTCATTAAGAGAGGCTTTGATTGCATTTCAACGTAAGTTTGACATCAGATTTAATTACTTAAAAAATTCTGTTAATTGTTGTCGGATAAACCACTGTCAGGTTGTAGAACTAGAGGCACAATTGATCTTGTTGGCGATGTTGCTAATGCTTTATTTGGAACTGCTACCCAGAATCAGGTGGACAAAATTCACACTAGACTGGGTCAGTTTGAAGAGATGTCCGAGAAAGAGCGTCGAGTGTTAAATGTTTACTCTCAGATACTAAATACAACTATAAGAGACATGTCACATGCATGCTGCCATTACTAAATTGCAGCGGGCAGCTAATATTTCACATGCGGTAATTAGGCTCTTCTCCATAAAAACCTTGGAGTTAGAAGGTGAAGCTCGCATATTTGAAGCTTTTCGTAATCTTCAGTAAGCTTTGTCGGATATCATTGCCGATCATGTGAGGATTAAATTAGGCTTTCAGAATATGATGCAAGCTCGTCTGAATGCGGACATCGTGCCAACCACAATATTGCTGGAACTTTTAAACAAATATTTCTTTAATGAGACCAGGACTGCTTTTCCTTGCTTGTCCCGAATACCTTGCATTATACAGGGATCTCGTTAAGGTAGTGCCTCGCTAGACTCCCTCTTCAGTGTGCTTCTATTTACTAATACCAGTTCAGGGTGACCCGGCAGACACTATTGATGTCTTCCAGGTCACTTCCCTGCCTTATAAAGTCCCTGACACAGATGTCTATGTACTGACTGTTCCCGCTGCCAAATTCATTGCACTGAGTGAAAATCGTTTACATTAGATGCTTATGGACGATTTCACTCAGTGCCGCACTCATCAGTAGTTGCTGGTGTTCGACCCACAGAGTCCAGTGTTGAGATGCACTAGCACACGTGAGAGTGCTACATTCCTCAACAAGGACTTTGCACCTCAACTTTGCAGGAAAAAGGTTATTAAAAACTTTGTTCCTGTGTTTAAGGATAATATGTGGTGTTTTTCTACAAATAAACCTATATAATTTATTCTTAACTGTGCTGTTATTGAGATCAGTAAGACCACTGAGATTATTAAAGGTATAAGACATTTGGTCCTGGGTGACGGTTGCAGTGCTCACAGTGAAACACTCACACTTCCAGCTTATGCCACCCTCACCAAGGATACTAAACCGTCTCTACTCCCCCACATATTACATTTCAGTATATCTCTCTCTCGTGTTGAACTGGGTGCCATACGAGCAGTCCCTGAGATTTTTCCCCAGAATAACTCCTTCACACCCTTGTACTTAGACGAGTTACTACACTTCCGCTCTAAACTCCTTCTTCTCAAACCTCTACCGAAACCAACCCAGCCAGTCATCCTAGCGATTTATGTTTATGCATTGTCAGGTGTTATTGCTATGTTCCTCGCTTCCTATCTAGGGTATATGTGTTGGATTAACAAACGCTGCTGTTGCTGCATTGGACTATTTGAGCGTTGCCGATCTTGGATCGACCTCTCTTTCTTGCCATCCAGGGATGCTTACCCCCGGAAATTCCCTGATGTCCCTGTGGAGAATATGGCAAGAACGAGGGGAGAGGGGTGTCGGGCTTGCAACGATGAAGTACATGCCGCCTACTTGTATACCGCTGCTCCTGACGTAATCTCCACCTCTTACTCACACAGCCCCTTCGGAACGAGGCCTGAGTCGAGTGGGAGTAGAAGAGGAGAAGAGGAAGGCAGAGGAAGGAGGAGTGAAGAAGAAGACGAATGTGGGGCAGGTAAATATCGAGCAGGGGATGACAGGTCAATGGATCGCCAGCGTTCAGAAATTACTGAAGGCAGTGTATAAAACACTCCGAAGTAAACATGGTGCTGAGGTTTTGGCCCGTGCACGGCAGGAGTGGGACCGAGCACAGGGAGCTAGGAGACAATGAGGGCTGGAGAGAATTGCCCTACCCCTGAGGGTAGGGTTTTTTTTTTCAAGAATACTCCCCCAGTATCCCTGCTTGTCGTAAAAGGCGACTAAAAGGGTTGGCGGAGGGTTAGCGCCCCTCCCCGGAAAACAACTAACTAAAAAAACAAACAACAAGCCTCGGACAAGGATTGACCAAACGATGACGACCCAGGACCGGACAAAGGACTTGGTAATGGCTACGTGGAATGTAAGAGGAGCGAATGATGAGGTGAAAGAGAGAGAGATTGTCCAGGTGCTTGAGGGTGCGAAAGTGGATGTATGTGGAATAACTGAAACAAAATGGAGAGGAGAAAATGTGAGAGAATGGGAGTATGGATGGGGTATATGTGCAGGAGTAGGTGAGAATGAGAGGGCAAAGGAAGGAGTATGTATAGTTGTGAGTAAAATATGGAAGAAGAGCATAAGACAGTATGGATCAGTTGGGTCAAGGATTGTGTGGGTAAAGTTGAAAGTTGGAATACAAATGTGGGCGATTGTGTGTGTGTATGCGCCAACGCAAGATCGTGCTAGAAGAGTGAAAGAAGAGTTCTGGACAATTGTGGAAGTGTGCATGGAAAAGTTTGGAAGGAATGAGAGAGTGTTTTTGATTGGTGATATGAATGGTAAAGTTGGGAATGTGAAGGTGGATGGAATAGTTGGTGAGTGGGGTGTGCCTGCTGAGATAGATGAGAATGGGAGTGCGTTAGTGGACATTTGTGCTGGGAGGGGGTTGGTGATAGCCAATACCCTCTTCAGGCATAAAATGATCCACAGGTATACATGGCGAGTGATGAGAAGGTTGGGTGGTGAACTGAATGAAAGGAAGGCAATGACTGATTATATGTGTGTGGATGAAAGGATGCGAAGATGTGTAATGGATGCAAGAGTTTATAGAGGCTGGGGGAGTGGACTTTCTGACCACTACTTGGTGGTGGCCAGAATTAAAATTCAAGTAAGATGGAGGAATAGAAGAAGGGAAAGACGAGAGGAAGGAGTAGTTGCAAGGAGAGTGGAAAGGTTACAAAAGGATGAGAAAAAGGCACAGTATAAGAGAGAAGTGGAGGAACGATTGGGTAATTATGAATTGGAGCAGGTGAGAGACGTGGAAGGTGTGTGTAGGATATTTACAGTAGAAATATGTGCAGCATGTGATGTGGTGTGTGGAAGGAAGAGAAGACGGAGGGGGGTGCAAGGAACAGCGTGGTGGACTGAAGAGGTGAAACAGGCTGTGGCACAAAAGAAGAAAGCATACAATGAATGGATGAGAAATAGGGGCGTGGAAGAAGTTGAGAGGCGGAAGAGAGAGTTATATGTAGAAAGAAAGAGAGAGGTGAAAAGATTAGTAAGAGAGAGTAAGAAGAGAGTGGATGAGGAATTTGGAAGGAATTTGAGTGTAAAGTGGAGGGACTGTAAGAAATGTTCTGGAAAGAGGTGAAAAGAGTAAGGCAGGGTGGAAGTGAAGTTAGCAGGGGAGTGAAAGATAAAAATGGTAGATTACTAGTGGAGAAGGGAGAAAAAGTGAGCAGATGGAGAGAACACTTTAAGGAATTGTTGAACGTAGAGGATGGAAGTAATGCGAGTATAAGTGGTTGGGGAATGGCTGGGAGAAGGAGGGAGGTGAGAAGACAGGAAGAAATCAGTAGGATAGAAGTTGTGGAAGCAATGAAGAAAGTTAAATCGGGGAAAGCCCCAGGAATTGATGAAGTGTGTGGTGTAATGCTGAAGCATGGTGGAGAGATAGTAGTAGAATGGATGTGGAAGATGTGCAGATTGGCCTGGGAGGAAGGTAGAGTCCCGGAGGATTGGAAGTCAGGTATAATTATTCCCTTTATACAAAGAAAATAATGAGATGTCTGAGAAGTATGTGTGGAGTGACGCGTATGGATCGAGTGCGAAATGATGAAGTGCGAAGGAGAACTGGAGTTGTTCGGGAGATGGCTGGTAGAGTTGAGCAGAGGGTGTTGCAATGGTTTGGGCATATGGAGAGAATGGATAATGAGCGATTGGTGAAAAAGATAACTAGATCTGATGTGAGAGGTGTAAGACTGAGAGGAAGACCACGAATAGGATGGATGGACAGTGTGAAGAGAGCGCTGGATGCGAGAGGGATGTCTGTTGAGCAAGGAAGAGTGGCTGTGCGTGACAGAAATAAATGGAGAGAAATTGTGAATGAATAAGTGATGACGCAGCCCTGAGGGGATATTCTCCCGCATTTGGTCTGATCAGCTAGTCAGGTCAGGTGCGGGTAAGGGGATGGGTCTGTTATGATGTGGCAGGGGTAAACCAGTTCTGCTGTCGGGCCCTGCTGTGGATGTCACTGCTTGCATTGCGCAGTTGACCCTTGTGCGGTGTGATGCGGTGAGGATCTGTCCGTTCTCCCCTTTGGGGCTAAGATGCGAATGAATGTGTTTGAATGGATGAGTAAATGGAGAGTGAGTCGTCCTGTCTCGGCTACCTCCCTTTCCTTGGGGGAAGCAGCCTAGGTATATAGATAGATATAGACAAAGAAAAAGGGGAAAAAGAAGTGTGTGGTAATCATAGGGGCATTTGTCTTCTTAGTATAATAGGAAAAGTGTATGGTAGGATACTTATTGACAGAGTTAGAGAAAGAACAGAGAAATTAGTTGGAGAAGAACAGGGAGGCTTTAGGAAGGAAAGAGGTTGTGTAGATCAGATATTCATTTTTAGATCTTTAGTGGAAAAGTTTCTAGAGAAGGGAAAGAAGTTGTATGCGGCTTTCATGGATTTGGAGAAAGCATATGACAGGGTGAATAGACAAGGATTGTGGAAAGTGTTAAGAATATATGGAGTAGATGGGAAGTTGTTGAATGCTGTGAAGAGTATGTACGATGGTGCGAAGGCTGCAGTGCGTGTGGATGTTGAACTAAGTGAATTTTTCTCTTTGAAAGTTGGTTTGAAACAGGGATGTGTCATGTCTCCATGGTTGTTCAATCTGTACATGGATGGGGTAATAAAAGAGGTACAAGGTAGGGTAGTGGATGCTGGAGTGGCCCTGGTGAGAGAGGATAGTTTTTGGAAACTCCCTGTACTGTTGTTTGCAGATGATACTGTGTTGTTGAGTGAAGACGAAGGGGAGCTGCAAGGCTTGGTGGATGAGTTTGGGAGAGTGTGTAAGAAACGGAATCTAAAGGTGAATGTAGGGAAGAGTAAAGTGATGGTCTTTGAGAGAGGTGAAGTCAGTGAATGTATAGCAAGGTTGGATGGTGAGGAATTGGAAATTGTGAGTACGTTTAAGTACTTGGGTAGTGTGATGAGTAAGGATGGAGGTTTGGAGGGTGAAGTGCTTGAAAGGGTACAGCAGAGAAGAAAGGTTGCTGGTTCTTTGAAAGCGGTGATAAGAAACAGGGAAGTGAGCATGGAAGTGAAAAAGTTACTACATGACAGTATTGTGATACGAACTCTAACGTACGGAAGTGAAGCTTGGACGTTGTTGGAAGGACACAAGTCAAAAGTGAGAGCAGTGGAAATGAGTTAAGAGGAGCCTGTGGAGTCACATGGGGAGACAGGCTGACGAATGCGGATATAAAGGAGCGTTGTGGTGTTGATATGGATGTGATAGGAAGCGTTATGAGGAACACGCTGAGGTGGTTTGGCCATGTGGAGAGGATGGAGGGTGAAAGACTGACGAAGAGAGTGTATGTGAGTGAGGTGGAGGGGGGAAGAGGGAGGGGGAGGCCGAGGATGAGATGGAGGGATTGGGTGGAGAGGTATATGAGAGAGGGGGGTGTGAGTTGGGAGCAGGGCAGTGAAATGGCGGGGGACAGGGCGACTTGGAGGCGATTTGTTTGTGGCCACCCCAAACGGGATTGAGGCGTCTGGCAATAGATAGATAGATAGATAGAATAAGGGAGTGGTGGGAGAAGGAGGATGACTAGGTGAGGGGCAAAAAACACTCAGGACATAGATTAGTAAACAAGCTCTCGAGGGTCTGGGATGCAGAGGTTAATGCACTAGGAGTGCACTGATGGGCCTAGGTGAGGGCTGTTATCTGTGAGATCTATACCCTGATGGTGTGCCAGTGAGTGAGAGCAGAGGGTGTATACTGGGATAGAAATGGATGTATTGATGACTCAATATCCGTATGGAAGTGTATAAAAGCATGATCATGAGAGAGGTGGGGTCAGGGAGAGTTTGGCAGTCAGACAGAAATTGTCTTGTGTCCAGTTGGGACAGACAGGGAGAACACAGCCACGACCATTGGCTTCGCGGTACTTGTGAGTAGAAGTATTTGAAGAATAGTCTTGCGGGAGAGTAACGCTAGGTGAATAAGTGCTGTTAAAGTAAAGTACTGGCAGTCACTACTCGAAAAAAAACAGCAATATTATTTAACGTGTATGTTCCAGGTCGTGGCGAGTATTAATTAAGTAGTAGAATTAACTTAGAATAAGACTTGTAACATTTAAGTGAACATTTATCACTTACTGATGGGTTGTCTAGTCAATGACTAAGTAAACTTAAGTCGTACATAACTATTAAGTTAAGTACTTAGTTGCTGTCAAGTCGTAAATAAGCGATTGAGATTTCCCTTGTGTCGAGTTGAGACTCGGGATATTAAGTTAGTGCAATAGATGTATAAGCTGCTTCTAAAGTAGTGTAAATACTCTGTATACAATCGTTAAAATTAAAGTAAATATTGTTTCAGTGTTCTGTAACCTAAGTGTGGAACTGTTAATTTTTTGGATGTTCGGGAGGGAGCCTGGGGCAGAAAGGGGTATTTAATAGCTTGTCCTAACCTACGAGGTTGTAGGCCCCCCTTTTGGCATTGTGTCCACACTCTCCGCTATTACTGTCACATGCTACCAACTACTAATTAGTGGCAGCCGTTCACCGTGCTTAGTGAGACTGAGTGCGAAGCATAACATGGGTTATGTAGAGAGTGTAGGATAGGACAATAGTGATGTGTGTCTTAGGTGGCCACCGGACCCTTTTGGCCCCTCCTGGCTCCACCACACACCAGCTCCATCACCAACACCACCACAGCCACTGTGCACCCATACCCAAGCACCGCAAACATGCCCTGAAAATGTAGAACGCTGGATGTAGGTCAGTAATCCTTTAGTTAATGGACTAAACTATTAGTACCCCTTTTACATGTGTAGCCAGCTCTTATGACGTCACACATATAAGTCTGTAAAAACCTATTAAAACAAATATTTATTTCGAATTGATCTTGAGGCCAAGGTAAGGATTGATTTATTTTCTACTATCCCATTTTCTTGTATAGCCTTGACGTTTAATCTATCCATACACTCAGATTATGTCAGTATAGACTAGTTCTCGAAGGACGATGTGGAGATTCATAAACTTTGTCCATAACTCGTTTCT
Organism: Coenobita brevimanus; assembly: GCF_032717465.1. NCBI lineage: Eukaryota > Metazoa > Arthropoda > Malacostraca > Decapoda > Coenobitidae > Coenobita > Coenobita brevimanus. The sequence continues at coordinate 9,190,693 of NC_136969.1, forward strand.
CTCTCCAACACCCACCGACAGCTGCCCTAACACTTCAGCGTAGACTAGTTAAATGTTCCTGATATGAAGGTAAATTCACCATGATCCAAAACTAAACCATGGGAAGATAGAGGGGAGGGACAGTGTTGGAAGTACGTGGATAAATTCGTAATTATAAGAGGCAGGTGTTACTGTGGACTTATATTTATATCCGAAATACCCAACTGCATAATTAAATGTGACACAGTACATATTTACCTACGAGATATTAAAAGATGTTCAGTACTTAATTACATACACCCAACTTTTGGACCACTTTACTCCAGTGAAGTTCTTGTTACTTGTTTATTTTTTAACCTTACTCAGTTTCGTAGTAAAAAGCTTAATGAAAGCTATGTTCTGCCTCCCAGGTCAAACAAATCTCTCGTGAACCGAATAAAATCATCTGGCTGTAATGATAAAACACTATATTAGATTGAGGGGGTTAAAGTGTAGTCAGGTAAGTATATCTTATTTTCAGTAATGAAGGAAGTTACTATCATGGCTTACTCAAAGACTGGTGAGTGAGAGAATGGTGGTGACGGTGATGATCCTGGGTGGGTTCTTGCACATGCTGGAGTTGGGTTCTGAGTACTTCACTATTTATTATACAGCCCAGATTCCACCAACGTGTACGATCTAACCAGAAGAAGAGCCTCGTACTGTCTGTATGTGAAAAATAACTCACCAAGAAAAAAGAAAGGTGAAATACTGAGCTCTCGTATGTTCGTCCAAGACATCTCAGGGTATGTATGTGTGTATGTCTCTAAATTATCGGTTACCTAAAGCCCTCCTGTGAAAAGGACCAGTTCATAATTATTTGTTACGTTTTTATTTTTATTCTTTAATGAATTACACTGCAACAAAATATTCTCTGAAGTACAAAAATGGGCAAGTTTATGCTGTCTGGACATTGCTACTCCTCACCCTGCCCTTGGGTGGGAAAAGAGGTCAGGATGATGATGATGATGAAGACAAAAATGTTTATTTTACTAAACTGGGGCACTTGCAAATTATTTATCTTTGGTATAAAGAGCCTGTTCTGAGTCACCATGGCCAGAGGGGTGGTTGAGTAGACGCTCCGTGAAAGGTAAAAATCACAACGACCGGCAAAAAGATTACTAGGTATTATTAATACATAAGCGTAGTTATATTATTAGAAAACTACTGAAGTGTTCCTTTTACGGACTTAATACATGCTTCTTATTTTGAAACGCAGGCAGTGTTTTACAATAGCCTAACAATCGTTTCTAATTAATTACCATCTTGCCTCTTGTTAGCAGTTGTTTGTCCCTGAAATCCTCAATTCTGTTATATTCGTCAATGTCAGGGTCTTTCTCTGCTGCCTGACATTATTAATTACAAGTGGAAATTGTAATAAGAGGAGTCATAATATCTCGACTACTTCAGCATTACTCATATTGTATACAGTATATTAATAAACGCACCATTTAGAGGTAAAGGCTTTTATTTTCTCCCTCAATATGGTCCTTTAATTAACTAGTTTTTTTTCTTTTTAGATAATGAATGGAGGAAGGAAAAACAAAGGAAAAAAATAAGTCCATGTGCCTAAAGGCATCCTCCACCCCTAATAACATTTAATTTATTCTAACTGATGACAGACGACTAGGAAGGAAAGGGGAGTTCTCATAGCTCAACCTCGTGAAATATTCAATGTATAGTAGATATTTGCTTTATGATCCTTGTAAATTCAAAGGCACAAATCTGTCAACTTAAATATCCTGACTTTTTTACTCAGCAGAGAAAAGTCTAGTAGAAGTAAGGTTTATATTACATGATTAAAGTGATATAACCAATTCAACAACAGCTTGTGTGTGTGTGTGTGTGTGTGTGTGTGTGTGTGTGTGTGTGTGTGTGTGTGTGTGTGTGTGTGTGTGTGTGTGTGTGCGTGTGTGTGTGTGTGTTCATGCTAATTTAGAATGACATGGTGCTGCTATAATACATTAATACATTCTAAAATACAGATAAAGAAAAATATATTAAACATACATAATTTCAGTAACTTTAGCAATCATATTACAATCTGTGAGAAAAAAGCTTTTGGGCATCAAGTTGATATAGTTGAAATCCAAGTCAAAGATGATGTTAGTGGCAGTGCGCACGACGGTCTCCATGCTGTTTTCTAATTCCACGAACTTGTTATAGGCGACCCGTTTTCTCCTCATAAGTTTCCCCAGTTCATGCAGTGGACCTGACGTGGCAGTCTGAAAAGAATAAGGCTATCAAAAATTGTCTAAGGGATTTGGAAACACGAGTTTTTAGTAATTCGAAAAAAATTAAAGTAAGTGTAAATATTGTGTAGAATTTTTTTTATACATCAAACATAAGAAAATAACTGATGACCCATGAGTTAATGACTGAAAATAGCATCAGGAACATATTTACCGATCAAAATCATAGATCCCACTCATAAATTAATTCACTGCTTTGTAGTGTTTGAGAAACTGTACATGGCAAAAAGAAAAAAGTTTTCAATAGACAAAAAATTGCCTTAACCTTTGGGCAGCCTGCTACTATGATATGAATTTCATGAATAATTTAACCATCATATCAGGAAAAATTTTTGATTATTATTTTTAATGCCACAATTAACTAATAGAGTATCACTTAAATTATCGCACTATAGACAGACAATTAGATACTGTTAATTTTGTATTATCCTGAAGAAACAACCACCATTTCAGTATATTCAATGATCAAAGTGTTTGGAACAACAATTATCCCAACATCAGGGTTGTCAAGGACGTCCTCAATTCTCTGGTAAGGTTGGTCTATGTATCTGACTGCCAGGAGGGACGTGAGGTTGCCGACGTAGCTCTGTGTCAGCACCACCATCATCAGCATCCACACCCCCAGCATCACACGCTCCCACCACCACCGACTCTTAGTTCTCTTTATATCTGGAAAACAAAATTTAGTCAAGCATAAGATATGGATCACTAAAATATTTGATGGCCTGTTTCTGGCAGCTTTGGTGAAATAAAAGTAGTGGTCACAGTAAGTCGTCACTTGTGAGATGAAAATAACCATCATCTAGTACAAGACAGTGGTTGAGCATCTGGAAACTCTAGGCGAAACAGTTGGCTCTTTTTGTATTCTCACGGAGAGAAATTGACTAATTCGGAAGCTAAAAAGCCTGGATGCTGCCTCCATCAACTCAGCCGTTCCGATTTACTCTAATCTCTCACAGTCCCTTCAGAGATAATTTAAAATTACTCAGTGTTAACTACAACATGGCACACACTAGTTACCTTCTTGCAAAAGAACTCGCACACAGTTGAAGATGTTGGCATCTTTCATGCATTGTTCTTGCATATGAGAGGGAAGGCAGAAAGGCAGAAGGAGCATCACAGCGCATACTGCCAACAGTGCTGTCAGCACAGTTTCCCAAAGCTTCGGTCTAAGAAGGCAGCAGGAAGTCCCACAGATCCACCCCAGGTCGACCACGGGCAGCGAGATTTAGATAATTTCCCATAAAAGCAAATGGCGAGTCGTCTATCCGCTGGCTTCTGGTTATATCCGTGAAAATTGGTCCCGGAGTAAACTTCACTTCCTGAAATGTGTTTTTGTAAAAGATAATGAAGAGTAGAATAATGTATGTCGGAATATATTCCATAAAAGACTGGCCTTTACCGCGTTATACTATGATAAGTAATTCGTGAGAAGGGTCACAAGTCGTTTTCTTGACTCATTGTATTTACTGTATTGATCTTGACTTGTTATTTCATGAGAAATTGCCGGCGAGCTAAATATTTGAAAAGGAAACTGACAAAAAAAAAAAGAAGAAGTTTGTTCAGATGTATATGCGAAACATGAGGATCAAATTTTATATACGGGAAAATACAACTACTGTACAATGGTGAAATCACTAGGAGGATATTTATACCTTGGGATCTACCTAAGTTACGGCTACTTGTTAAAAAAATGAAATAACATAAATTGCAGGTGAATAGAAACTGGTTTTTTATGACAAATAAAAATAAGACATAGGGAAAAATGTTAAAAAGAAATGTTAAAAATATGTAGGTGAGAAAGGCGCTATTACGTGTCCTTAGCTAAAGAGTATTCGGTTCACAGATGCTATATATACTCAAGTTCTAACTTGGCCCAAAATTGTCATTCAGTATTGAAAAGTTAGCTATAAAAAATTAGCACTAGAAAAGGACGCTAGTGATAAAGCAGTCTTATGAAAAAGAGGGAAGGGGTAACATTGTCCTGTTCTGCCATCGAGCTTCGTTGTATAATCGGCAAAAGGACGAAAATATGAGCTAAGTTGAGATGAACGAACCATAGAACTGACCTCACGTGTAATGAGTCCCATCATGCATGTCCAAGTCCCATCGCTTTGCAGTAAGCCCCAAGTCCTGTCAAGGAATCTCACGTGCGTGTATCTGTCAGAGGGACGTGATTTAAGCACCTTTGATGATATTGTAACCTTTTCCATAGCAAAAAATCCGTCGAGAGGGTAGGTTCACATTCATATTTTATTTTTGCTAACTTACAAGTTGTGCAATCAACCAGCGTTTATCAAACCCAAATATTTACAGTCAAACATAGAGTGTATGAAAGCAAATGTGCATTAAGTGTATGAAAGCAAATGTGCATTAATAGCTCACGGGAAGTTCATGAGCGTGGACAGCATCTCCATAATGTACCTCGCTGCCCCCCCGAAGGTGAGTCGTTTGTCCTCTGGTGCCGTGGGGTCATCTACTGTAAATGCCACGTGTGCCACTAACTCCTCCGCTGTCACTAGCACGTGTGGCCGGTGCGGGAACCTGCAGCGAAATGGTGTACGGTATAGTGTTGACTAGTAATGTCACTTGGATTAATATATACTCTCTGGCAATGCATTATTTCATTCTGACAGTATGAATATATGTTTATGTATTACACACAAAACAGAACCTTGACAATATAAGCTTTTGTTTTCCAGTAGCAGTTGTGCTAACTTTCTTCAGTTAAAGAAAACAACCGCAGTGATCGACCTTGTTGTTGCGTAATGTTGGCGTAACCTCAGGCCATTCAGATCGTTCAGAATGATTAAGATTCAGGCTCAGTTAAGTCCACTCAGATTCGAGAACTCGGTTTTGATATGATTATGTAAGCTACTGTCTATACTTTTTTGACTCTAACTCAGCGTTTCTCACCCGGGGTTCAGGTTCCGCGAGAGGTCGCTAGGGGTTCCGAGAGAAATAATGATAAACAGGCTAATTATATGTAAATGCATTTTGAGTAATTTTTGTGTTTAATTTCATATTCGTAATTAACTATTCACGTACAGCATATTCTTGGAAAATTCTTTGGTATTATCGTAAGCTCTTAACCTGTTATCTCATTTAAAAGTATATTAATTATAGGAAATATACTTAGCGACGTCTGTACGGCGCCAGTGTGAAACCGCCTTTAGTGGTCAGTAGACGGGATCTATACGTGACGGATTCGTGTATCATCAAGTGACTCACTCGAGTACAGGACACATCCCCGGTCTCCATCAGTCATGTCTATACTTCCCGGCGTACAGGTACAGTCCCTCATTCACCCACGATTTTTAATAAATGTTATCCATCATTTAGAGATTTTACATGAATCTTAAAAGTTTAAGTATGTATGATTTTTCTGTTGTTTATGAGAAGGTTGTGTGTATGTTTTCTGTCTCTCTCTCTTCCAAGGTTAGTTCTACAGTACAGTGTTTGCCTTAATTTTCTTCAGTTTTATTTGAATAAAGTTTATTTATCAAGTTATTGTAGTAGTACTACTAGTTATTACCAGTTTTCCTTCTGTTTATATGTGTTATGTGTAATATTGGTTATTTATGTTGTTACGGAACAGAGAAAGATAATGTACACTTTAAGTGAGAATACTAAAAATCACTACTGTCCCGTAAAGTTCCAGGTTCAAAACAAAGAAGAGTTAGGTAAAATTACAAGTTAAAGTTTAATGCTCAAACTAACAACAAAACATTCAGGACTCATAAGGATAATGTAATGGCAAAAAATAGGTTAAATATATGGTTAACTCCAATAGCCTCTGTTAACACGAAATTAGCATGAGTAAATTTATCTAAGTCAGCCCTGATAAAATGACAATACCAGATAATACTCAGTGAATGCAAGATATATTATTACAGATACAAAATATTATTAATAAGGGCTGACACCCAAAACACATGAATAACAAAAAACTTACTAGGCCTAAGAATTAACACCTTATGCTACACAGTACAAGAAAAAATTTAATAACACTTATACTCAAATTACACAGCTGCTAGATGGCTGGAGACTTCCTGAGCACTCACAAAAATAATAAGAACTGTACAGGGGAGGACAGAGATGTGAACAAAATGAGGAGTAGATCTAAGTGGCAACAATGCAGAGACCGAGCTCATTATATAGGGGCCGGCAGAGCTTGATACAACTTGTAAGAAGGACGCGCAAATGAAGCCAACAACAGAAAGAACGACTTACTTTACTATAAGGGTAGAAGAGGGGAGTGAGGTAGAACACGCTCATGATCAAACATGCAGCATACTGTACGTTAGAATTACACAAAGGATGATGAAATAATAGGCTATGTAACACCTCCCCACAAAGAAAAAGAAATTTACAAAGGAAATTTCTTATTACTCTAAAACAATCTGTCTAAAGTCTAGATAAGCAATCTGCAATAACATTTTCTTTCCCCTTGACATGTTGTATGTCTAATGAATGCTCCTGAAGAAGTAGACTCCATCTTGTCAATCTCTGATTTTTACCTTTAAACTTACTAAGGAATTTCAGTGGGTTATGATCGGTATAAATGACTATGGGGTCAAAACCAGAACACAAATAAAATGAAAAATGTTGTAAACCCAAAATCAAGGCCAAAAGCTCTTTCTCAATAGTTGAGTAGTTCTTTTGAGGTGGAGTGAACTTCTTACTGTAATAAGATACAGGATGTTCAATACCCTGATCATCCTCTTGCAGCAAAACAGCCCCAGCTTCTGTATCACTTGCATCAACAGCCATCTTAAAAGGCTTAGCAAAATTAGGAGTAGCAAGCACTGGCTGACTTAATAGGATAGCTTTAAGTTTGTTGAAAGAGGATTCACAGTTATCGGTCCAGACAAATTTAACTCCCTTTTTCAGTAGGTCTGTAAGTGGTGATACAAGAATTGAAAAGTTAAGAACAAATCTCCTGTAATAACCTACTATTCCCAAAAATCTTTGTAGCTCTTTCCTACTTTCAGGTCTGGGAAGATCACTTATAACCTGAACCTTAGCTCCTGGTGGTGCAACATGTCCACCACCAATTACATACCCAAGGTACTGAACTTTAGCTTGACCAAACTCACACTTTGATAAATTAGCTACAAGATTAGCCTGAACCAAACGCTCAAGAAATTTACTGACATGGCATAGGTGATCTTTCCAGTTGTCACTGAAGATTAATACATCATCAATATAAACAACACATCCTGCCAAACCCTCTGTTACAACATTCATGAGCTTCTGAAATGTGGCTGGTGCATTCTTCATACCATATGGCATTAAAGAACATGCAAAAGTCTTTCCTAGTGTTACAAAACATGAGATCTCCCTAGCACGTTCAGTCATAGGTACTTGCCAGTATCCCTTTAACAAATCAAATTTACTTATGTCCCTTGCCTTTCCGATCTTGTCTATGCAATCTTCCACACGAGGGAGAGGGTAAGTGTCTGTTTTGGTTATCTGATTAACACGTCTGTAGTCGATGCAAAGCCGCTGTGACCCACCTGGCTTAGGGACTAGAGTGACAGGAGAACTCCACTCGCTCTGACAGGGCTCAATCATCTTGTGGTCCAACAGGTAGCCAAGCTCCTTCTCGAAGAGAGGAACTTTCACTGGGTTCACACGGTAAGGAGGCAGTTTAATTGGCTTTGCGTCTCCAACATCGACATCATGCATCAACACAGTGGTTCTTCCTGGAGTGGCACGGAACACTTGCGGGTACTCCTGCAGCAATGCCGAAAACTCCTGCCTTTCCTCGGGAGCTAGATGAGAAAGCTTAGTCTGGAGATCATTCATGATATCAGGATTCTTCCCCAAACTATCACTCAGGCTCATACTGCATGGGAGAACTTCACTTGCAGACTCAGGTGGAACAGCTACAATGCAGACTGGATTATTTTCGTCCCGCCTGTGATATAACTTTAGCATGTTGATGTGACAAAGTTGCTTGTGCTTTCTACGATCTGGTGTGGCGATGACATTGTTGACATCACTGAGTTTCTTCTCCACGAAAGAAGGACCACTAAACTTGGCTTGAAGAGGTTGCCCATGCACCGGTAGCAGAATCAAAACCTGATCTCCTGGCTGAAAGTGGCGTAACCTGGACTTCTTATCATACCAGGTCTTCATCTTCTCCTGAGCAGCTCCTCAATTCTCTCTCGCCAGCTGTAAAGCAGTGGACAGCCGTTCTTTGATCTTCATCACATACTCCAGCAGGTTGACGTCATCTTCCTCCGACAGCCAGCATTCCTTGAGTAGCTTAAGGGGTCCTCTTACTTCATGGCCAAACAGTAGTTCAAAAGGTGAGAAGCCCAGTGATTCATTTGGAGATTGTCTTGCGGCAAATACAACGAATGGAAGACCTTTATCCCAGTCTTTCTGATGTTCCAAACAGTATTTCTTGAGCATCGATTTGAGTGTTTGATGATATCTCTCCAACGCTCCTTGGGTCTGGGGATGGTAAGCTGAAGACGTGATCTGGGTGATGCCCAACTCTTTCAGAGACTGCTTGAAAACGTTTGACATGAAATTACTTCCCCGGTCTGACTGTACCTCCTTGGGCAGACCAAACTTTGTGAAGAACCCTAGCATTTCCTTAACCACGTTCTTTGCTGAGATATTTCTAAGTGGAATGGCTTCAGGATAACGAGTAGCCATATCAATCAGGGTCAACACATAAGAAAATCCCGAAGAAGTCTTAGGAAGAGGGCCCACAATATCCACCAACACGCGGGTGAAAGGCGCCTCAAAAGGAGGAATGGGAACTAGAGGTGCAACCTTTTTGGTCAGATTACACTTCCCCACAACTTGCCAGGTGTGACAACACTTACAATGCCAGGAAACATCCCTGAAGATACCTGGCCAGTAGAAGTGTTTCAATATGCGTGCCACAGTCTTCCTCACTCCAAGGTGTCCTGCCAAACTAGAATCATGAGCCACTCTAATGATATCCTGCCTACAAACACGAGGGATGACTACTTGATGTACAACCTCCCATTCACAGTCGGCTGATGCTGATGGGGGTCTCCACTTCCTCATAAGTACTCCTGACTTTATATAATAACAAGTAGAAGCACCAGCTGACTCTTCCTCACTGCAAGCAGAGTTAGCTAGACCTTTCAACTCAGGGTCAGCAACCTGCAACTCAACCAACTCTTGACGAGACAAATTATCAACACTACGGGGTACTGCCTCATCTGGTGAGTGGTCCAAATTAGCAAGAAAAGTGTCAGCTAGGATAACATCATCATCATCACTATCCTCTAAGTCACCAGTAACTTTAGACTTAGCCCTAGTGACAGCACATGCAGGGAACACATCAGGGACATCACAATCCTGGGCCGCAACCACTGGTTCACTAGACAACTAAGGAGCTGGACACACCTGACTTCCACCAATATCATTTCCAAGTAAGAAAGTTACACCTGACATTGGGAGTGTCTCAACCAACCCAACCATAACGGAACCATTAACAAAACCAGACTCTAAATTCACTCTGCACAGAGGGACAGAGAAGTAATTATTCCCTACACCTTGTAAGATTACAGTTTCATCAGAGGAATTAACATTAGAGCCTAGAACACTGGTCAGCATAAGGGATTGGCAAGCACCTGTATCACGATATATTTTAACTGATTTCCTGTCATTACTGTCCAGAGGACTGACAAAACCATCAGACAGGAAATTAGCACATGAACTCTTGAGAGTGTCACCCACGTTACTGCTCAAAAGAGGAGCTCCATCATGAGAATTTAAGTTACCCCTCAAAGCAGGTTCAGTTAACTCAGTTAAAGAATTCTGGGAACTCTCAAGGGTGGACACTAGACCAATTGACTGAATATTTAAAGACTCCTTTTTGTTCACATCACGCTGTCTCCTGAAACATTTCTCCGTAGTATGACCAAGCTTACTACGATAAGTACATTTACTTTTCTGAAATCTAGAGGTGAAGCTGGTATTTACTTCCTGAGAAACATCATCTTTATTCTCTTTCCTGTTACCTGTACTCTGAGTAGAGGCAACGTACTT